>NC_064858.1:23953698-24307448 GCF_024139225.1 Suncus etruscus
GGGAATCCTTATATTCTCCAAACCCTTGGAACTGTAGCTTTCACCAAAGTTGAAATTTCTTCCCCAACTTTAATTTGGATATGTATGTATGTGTGATATATGTATATACACGTTTATATATATAATATAGATAGATGATAGATAGATAGATAATTCTGGGGCCACATCCAATGATGCTCAGGCGTCATTTCTGGCAGTGTTCAGGGGACCATATGGGACACCAGGGGTCAATATGAGTTGGCTATGTCCAAGGCAAATGTCCTACCCATTGTGCTAGTGCTCTGGCCCCTAATTCAGACTTTTTTTTTTTTTAAATATCTATTCCTTCACTCACTTCACATGTCCTATCAGCTTGCAATTACACATGTGTTGGGCCACTGGCATCGTTTTGTAGATCACCGAAAGTTCTACTTTTCTTTAAAGCCATTCTTTGTTTTGTTAAATTTTAAATTGTTTATGCTAAGTTGTCTTTCATCTCACTTATCTATAAAGTATATATTTGCTTAAATGTTACAACATCTAAAAGCTGCTCATGTCTCCAGGGATAGCTCATGTCTCTAGATGTTATATTTCATTCTTTGTTATGATCATTTCTATATATATATAATTTTCCTTAGCTATTTTAACATATTTATAATAGACCTTTAAAAGGCTTTGTCTGATAATTCACAAGTTGATACATATGGGAATGTTTTTATAAACTTATTTTTTTCTGGATTAGCTTTTCTCATTCTTTATATAGCTCTTACTCTTCATAGGGTGAATATATTTTGAATTTTATGTTCTTGAGTTTCTAGACTTACCTCATTCCTGTAAAGAGTGTCTAACTTGGTTCTGTGTTCAAGCACTAAAGGTGTCTTCTGATCAGCTTTTACTGAACTTTCAGGATTTTTTGTTTGTTTTTGGCTCACACCCAGCTACTCCCAGTAGTTATTCTTGGCTCTGCACTCAGGAATCACTCCTGGCAGGCTTAAGGAATTATATGGGATTCTGGGGATCTAATCTGGTCAGCTGAATGCAAGGCAAAAACCCTACCTACTGTACAATTGCTCTGGTCCTGAACTTTCATGATTTAATATTGGTTAGATGATATAGAGCTGTCTATTACTGAGGATTAAATATTCTCACTATTAGAGTATGACTCCTCTTAGGTCTCTGAAAGTTCTGAGATTAAACACTATTCAATCCTGAAAACAGTGAAGTTGTTTTTCCAGCTCAAGAAAACTTACCCTGGGGCCAGAGAGATAGCATGGAGTTAAGGCGTTTGCCTTTCATGCAGAAGGTCATCGGTTCAAATCCCAGCATTCCATATGGTCCCTGGTGCCTGCCAGGACCGATTTCTGAGCGTGGAGCCAGGAGCAACCCCCTGAGCGCTGCTGGGTATGACCCCCCCAAAAAAGCAAACCTTAAAAAATAAAAAAGAAATCTTACCCTAATTGTTCATAGTTTATATTCAGCAACAGAGTTAGAGACACATGTACACACAACACACACACACACAATTTCTTTTTTTTAATTTAATTTATTTAAAGAAAATGCATTACATAGTTGACATAACTGATAATAATACATTTTTAGGAAGACCAAAAGTAACATGTTTTTTTAAATAGAAATTTGAAGAAAAACTAAGGAGATGGAAGAGAAAGAAAAGAATATTTTTGAAAACTATTGACTCACAATGAGTTCATTGAAGCACCAGCAGAAAGTTTAGTAAGCTCTTTCTTTTTTTTAAAAAAAAAAGGATAAGAGTTAAAAAAAATACAGCAATAACGGTGTGAGGGTGGCAAGTGTTGTTATTTGCATAGGCCCAGCAAAATATGGTAAAATAGAAGAAAAAAAAAAAGCCTTGTACTAAATACAAAAAGACCTTATCCCCGAAGTTCTCTGGCATAAGACCGACTCTGGGCTCCAGGCATACTAGGTTGTACAACCCCTGAGTCATTCTCTTTGGCGAAAATTTTTTTCACACATTAGCTGTTGTTGTTGTCCAGTTTCTGTAGTTAAAGTTTCTTGTTTCTGTGTTTCATCGAAGTCAGGATGTGGAGAGTTCTCCAGTTTCACTTCACCATCAGAAGCGGAGTGTCCTGCCCTGCAAGCAAGTTGCTGCTGATGCTGAGTCAACTGGGTGTCAAGTGAACACTCCTTGGAGTAAAGTCAATGCCAGGGTAGCAGCAGGGTCTCCCCTGGTAGAGGTTTGCCTCCTGGTGATGTTGTAAACAATTGTGGTCATTTCCGTAGATGGTCAATGGTTGAGGGGTGTATGGGTAATGCCCATTTTCTGAGGCCTGAGCCAAGTCATTATCCCAGTGCTCAGAATATAAGGCCTAACTGCATTACAAAATTCACACACACACACAATTACTATAACTTTTTCTGATTGCTGTCTTTTAACCTTCTAATTTTCAGTTCACAAATGCCAAAGGCCTTTGCCTCTTGGAACTTATTGCTTAGGTCCATAGGACTACTGTCTTCTGTTTAGATCTGGCTTCATGTTTTATCCAGAAAGTGTTTCAAGCCAAAAATTCAAGGCAATCAATCACTGAGTGCATCTGATTTGATTCTCTTCTCTTAAGGATCACAACACTGACTTACCTGCTATCTGACACCTAAGAGCTTTCCTAGATTTTGCCCACAGTATGCTCGTGATGGGAGAGTAAAATAAGTGTAGCTGAAATTTCTGTTGATGCCATTTATGAAGAACTATTTTAATACAACTTGTTGATATATTACATCATCAAAATGACAGATTTTTTAATGTTATAAGTTGTAGGAACAAACTCCTATCCATCCTAAACATTCTTTTATGATAACTTTTTATGATAAAGAGCAGGATGCCAAAGTCAATATCTTGAAAAATGGGTGATCAGAATAAGTGAGAACAGTAAAGTAAGACTTAAGTAACATCTGTATGATCAGCCAAATTTAATGAAAAAACTCTCTTATGTGCCAGCTTTGCTTGTACTTCCCCAAAAGTGTCATTAAGCTTTTGAAATTTCGAAAGTTGAAATGTAGTTAACCCATCACAAAACTCACCTTTTGAAAGTATACAATTCTGTGTGTGTGGTTTTTTTTGGTCATTCACAATAATAAAACCATTACTACTGTTTCATTGCAAAAATGTTATTCCTCAAAAGGAACCCTGTTTGCATTAGGAGTCAAACCCATTACATGTTCCTTCCCATCATCTGCAAATAATGCCTTTAGTTTTCATCTTTATATAATTGCCTATTTGGGACTTTTCCAGACAGTTGGAATTACATAATATGTGGCGTTTTGTGTTGATTTCTTTCAGTGTTTAGTACTTTATTAATTATTTATGGCTGAGAAATATTGCATTATAATGATGCACCACATTTTGTTTATTCATTAATTAATTAATAAATAGTTGAATTGTTTTCTATCTTTTGTTTATTATGAATGTTACCATAATTTTTTCAGATATCTATTAATTAGTGAATGGGTCTTAGGTATAAAATATTTTTATTTCTATAATGAATAGAATTATGACGGAATTACTCCACCTGTTTTGGTTCTGCTTGGTACAAAAACCTACAAGAAAAAGTCTTGCCTGGGATAAAAGCTCAGGTCAGAACCAGGGCACAGAGATGATGGTGCCTAACATTCTCACACCCAAATGCACCAACAATATAACATAGCACCAATTCTTTTTGTACAGGCATACTAAAAAAGGGGGAATTTTATGTATAGAAACAAGCTCTTATCTACTAGGGATAAAAACTCATACATTTTACAATACAGGGGCAACTTCCACCTTGAACATATGGCATATGATCCCAACTTAGACTTCATGTGATTAGATAGCAACTATCCAAACACAAACCCTACATCTTAGATATAGAGCCAACATAGTTCTCAGCAACAGCTCCAGGAACCAAACTCTCTCTAGGACATTCCTAATACTGCTCTGACACCAACACGTGCCAGATTTGATATGACATCCTGACAATGAGAAAATGGCAACAACTTGATCTAAGAACAGGTTGTCTTATCTCATCATCATAAGATGAAACCAGAAGATATGCCATTCCTTTGATATGTGCAAAAGCCAAGATTACTAACGACAGAAGACTGACTGTGACAAGCATGACTGGGCAGAACTTATCCTGGGACCAATAAAAAAGGACTTAGTCTAGGCTTTGGCCTACGATCTATACAACCAAGATCTCTAATTCCAGAGGTCTAATTGTGACAACTGCAATTGAGCAAAACTTCTGGAAACATAATGAAAGACTCCATTCTAGGCTTCGACCTAGGATCCATGCAAAAACGAAGACCACCATCTACAGAAGACTGACTAAAACAACAGGGATGGAACAGAACTTCTAGAACCATAAGGAAAGTCTCCATCCTAGGCTCCATCCTATGACCTGTGTAAATACCAAGACCTCTAGTTACAGAGGCCTGATCTCATCATCCATAACTGAGCAGATAGTTTCCAGACACTACAAAAGGACCTAGGGGAGAATAAACGAACAGGTACAGAACCTGGAGTTATGCACATGACAGTATACTTCAAGGGCGGAGCAACCCTGTATCTCTTAAGCCAAGGAAATTCCCTTTCTAATCTTCCCATATATTTACTGTGCCTATGCAAAAAAAAAAAAAAAAAAAAAAAAACCCACAAGCACAAATTAATTAATTTTTATTGCTATTTTTTTTGTTTTGTTTTGATTTATTTAGATTTATGTTTTTGAGCTCTGTTTTGTTTTTATTTTGGGACCAGGATTATTGTTTTATTGTTGTATTTAGTGCTATGGTGCTTTTTGGGTTTTTAGTTTGATTTTTTTAAAATATTGTTATGTTTTTCTTCCTTTTTCCCTTTCTTCTCTTAAACAGATATTTATAGCCTCTAGAAGGACTCCTCCCATTTCTTGCTTGTTTGATTTTTGTCCCCCCCTTTCTTTCTTTTTTACTTCAAACAGAACTACATAAATTGAACCATCTTGTTTCACCTCACAAACTAAGGGGGAAACAATGGAGGTTACCAAGACCAAACAGTCATATGAACATTGAGTAGAAATAAAAAATGATCAGACTTAGGTACCAAATCCAAAGCCAACGACAACAGGATCGATACCCAATCCACAACAAGCTAGACACAGAGGGGACCACTTATACTAGCAGATACCCAATCCACAACAAGCTAGACACAAAGGGGACCACTTATACTAGCAGCCCAGGGAGCAAAGGAGGAGGATATGGGATGCATGCTGGGAACAGGGGGCGGGAAGGGGGAAGGGGGGACAACATTGGTGGTGGGAATGCCCCTGATACAATGTCACTATATGCCGAAAATTTTACTATGAATGATTTGTAATCCACTTTGGTCAAAATAAAAATTATATATATACAAAGAATTACTACTGAATTATATGTTAACTTATGTTTAACTTTTTTGAGGCATCTCCTAACTGTTTCCAAGGTTGTTATACCATTGTGTAAAAGTGTCAGCAGTGTATTACATTTCTAATTTTTCTAAATTATTTTTTTATACTAATTATAATCTGTTGTATTGGTTACAGCTATCCAGTTACAGTTTATTTAAATTTTCAATTTACATTTTACTAAAGACTAATAAGTTTGAACAGTTTTTTATATTTCATTCATAGAACTTTGGAGAAATGTTCATGTAGAACTTTTGCTCATTTGAAAAATTGAGTTATTTATCTTTCTGAGTTGTAAGGGATTATGTATCTGCTATGTCTGTTTCATTTTAGATATGCGATTTCTGAATATGTTTTAAATTTTGTAAAGATCAATGATTTTTTTCTTTTTTTGTGTGTGTGGATTAAGAAATTATAACATAATCCAAGTGAATGTGGATATGGATTTATAGCTATGTTCCTTTTAAAAAGCCTTATATCACTTGTACTTTATTTTGTTTTGTTTTTGTTTTGTTTTGTTTTGGTTTTGGTTTTTTGGGGGGGGCCACCCCTGGTGATGCTCAGAGGTTACTCCTGGCTATGAGCTCAAAAATTGCTTCTGGGGCCGAAGAGATAGCATGGAGGTAAGGCATTTGCTTTGCATGCAGAAGGACGGTCATTCATATTCTGGCATCCCATATGGTCCCCGGAGCCTGCCAGGAGCTGTTTCTGAACGTAGAGCCAGGAGTAACTCCTGAGTGGTTGCAACCCAAACCTCCCCCCCCCCCCAAATTGCTCCTGACTTGGGGGACCATATGGGACGCTGGGGGATCTAACCCTGGTCCATCCTTGGCTAGCGCGGGTAAGGCATACACACCTTATCACTTGTGCCACCACTCAGCCCCCCCCCCTTTTTAATTAATTTATTTTGGAATGCTTCTCTACCACCCTCACCTTTAGCTCAGGATTTACTTTTGGATCTGCACTCTGGAATCATTCCTGGCAAGACTGAGGAGCCATATTTGATGATCAGCCAAGCACCTTACCCGCTGTGCTATTTTTCCAGTCTTTTATACTTTTTTTTTTTTATCACAGATACTTTTTACCTGTTGTGTGAAGTATTCTCAAATTATTTTGAATATTCTACTTTGCTGTGTCTATTTTGGATCATCTATATCTAAATAATCTCAAATATGTTATAAATATACAAAGACTTCTAATTTTAGTTAAGACAATGACCTATATAGAGTTAACAATAGATTTTACACTCTTTTCTTCTTAAAAACATAAAGTACAGAAAACAGAATAGTATAGTGAACAATATGCTTGCTTTGCACATAGTTGATCTGGGTTTGATTCCTATGGACCCTTGAGCACTACCAAGGGTGATCTTTGAAATCAGAGCCAGAAATAAGCCCTGAACACACAGGGTTACGACCAAAAACAAAACCTCAAAGGAAAGACAAATATATATATATATGTATATATACATATATATATACATATATATATATTTTTTTTTAGCTCTCTTCTTGGTGTTTAATATATAATTACATATAATAAATGGTACATACAAAATAGATCTGGCTCTGGTAAGTTTCTTAGTCTCAATTACAAGAAATCATCAATTAACTTTTAGTGGAATAGTACATTATAAATTATATATTTACATTAATTTATCAATTTTGTTAAATGTAGTTATTTAAATATATTAATAAATATTTTTAATTTAAATGAAATGATTATATTTTTACATTTATTTCACATTAAATTAACAATGAAGTTTTTTTTAGAGATAGCACTGAACATGTCCAGGTCATTGCCTGCTGAACAAACAAAATTTACTGGGTATTATTATTTCCTCATGCTCTTGACCATTTTCTTTATTAATTTAAGATTTTCTTAGATATTCTGGGAACTCTTCACTTTAGATATGGGAACTATTTTTTTTTTTTTTTTTTTGTGATTTTTGGGTCACACCCAGCAGTGCTCAAGGGATACTCCTGGCTCCATACTTAGAAATTGCTCCTGGCAGGCACGGGGGACCATATGGGACGCTGGGATTCGAACTGATGACCTTCTGCATGAAAGGCAAATGCCTTACCTCCATGCTATCTCTCCACCCCCCCCTTTTTTTTAATTTTTATTGTGACCAAAGTGCATTATAAATCTTTCACTGCATCATTTATGGTATATAGTGACAACGAATGAGGGGCATTCCCACCACCAGTGCTGTCCTCCCTCCGCCCCTGTTCCCAGTATGCATCCCATATCTTCTTCCTTTACCCCCCAGAATGCTAGTGCAACTAGTCTCCACTTTGCAGCTTGTTGTAGATTGAGCATCCATTCCACCGTCATTGGAGATAACAAGGATAAGAAAAAAGGGAGAAAAAAATTTGGTGACAACTACCAAAAAAAGAAAGAAGAGAGAGAGACAGAGGGGAAAAAAAAGAAAAATGGAAGAAAAAAAGAAAAAAATGGACCCAGCAAATAAAAATAAATCTCTAAATAATAACCACAAGAGTGAAAAAGAAAGAGAAAAGTGGAAGAAAAAAGAGAAGGAAAATAAAGTAAAAAACTAACAAATCAAAACAAAACAATAAAAAGTATGGGTGCTGGAGTGGTAGGGTTTGGTGTTCCCCCCACTTTTTTTTTTTGCATAGGAACAGTAAGCATTTGAATAAATAAATTTTTAAGAGAGTTGGATAACTTTCTTAGTACCCTATTGGAAAAAAGATGTGCTAATATTCTTAAACTCTAATTCTCAAAGACTGTTAAACATATATTTTTCAGGATGTAAAAATTATATATCGGTAAGAGTTAAATAACTGAAGTGGAAAAACTAAGTCTCCTTTAATCAGGGTTGACATGAAGGATGAACAGGATCATAGTGTTTGCTTTAAACATTACATGGAGATTAAAATATTAAATTACTTTAAATTTGCTGTCATACTATAGCAAGAAATATATTTTGTGAGCAGTAATAACATTCTTTTAATACAAACATCATTTTAAATGACACTAGCACATTCCCTTAAGTAATATACAATAAGATGTATCTTATGCTTAATTCTTTTCATTATGTGTTTAAAGTCCATACTTGAAGAGGGTTCTAAATGGATTTATCTTATTCTGTATAAGTACACCTAATATTTGGGTCAGCTCTCAGTCTATTGACTAGAGCTCTACGGGTACTTTCTGTCTCTCTGGTGGTCAATTTGTAATGCTCTTTGAATAAGTAATTACTACATACCCAAAGGATATTTGGCTGTACTAAGAGAACCATTTATAAAAGTTCTTATTTTCCTAAATAGGGGTTTCTATATGGTTCCAGTTAAGTAATTTATAGTTTTACTTTCCAAAGTGAGCAAAATGGAAAAGTTTAAGAAAAAGAAGGGTTTTTAGCCTAAAAGAACACAAAACGATTTGTGTACTTGGTCAAGAGATGTTGTTATCTAGATAAGTTAGCAACTAGTAAAATGCAAACAGTTATTTTTGAAAAAAAGTTTTTGCCCAGGTGCCATCCATACTGTTTTAAAAGCAGATTGTAATGTGACTGTCATCCTTAGACTGGCCTTTGACCCCACACCATCCACAATTCTAGTCACAGATTCAGAGATAGACTGTCCTGCTAAGATTCCAATGGCAATCCATGGAAATTCTACTTTGCTGGAAAGAGGCAAGAAACACTTGTGCTCTCAACTTAAAATATGCAGGACATTTACTTATTTGCTTTGGTAATATTCAAGAATTTCACGTTACAGAATATTAACTGAGGTTGAGAGGCCTTAAAAGGCCCAAGTAAGATATTAAATCAGTTAACATTTAAGAATCACTAAGAGTCCTTTGCCCTATGTTTCAAGGCATATGCTAATCATCAGAAGAATCAAGTATTTCCTCTCATAAGTACTATTCCAGACTGAAGTAAAAGATAGGATTTCCTTTGAAGTATATGAACACTACTTGTTAGAGGAGAACAGACAAGGAAGGACATTCATTTTCTTTTTTTTTTTTTTTTACTTTCTAGAAACTTGTTTAATGGTTCAGAAGAATGACATATATTTTCATCTGTTGTATTTAATACAATTTCTCCCAAAGACTATTTTCATTTACTCTTACTATATTATGTTAACCATTATTTTATTTAACCAGTCATCTCTCTTGTATAACTCAAGCCCTCTCATTTTACAAAGTAAGTTTGCTCAGTGAGTCGCCCACACCAGGCATTGTGACTGATTATTTGGAGACTTAACCAACCATTTGATGGTAAGATTAAAAAAGTAGAATTGGGTGGACTCGGGGAGGCAGGGCTGCTCTGCCTGTCTTTGCCTCTAAGGCTGCTTTGCCTCTAAGAGATCCTGTAGACACTCCATTCCATTTTTGTCAAATTGAATCAGCTAAAATCACAGACTGTTAAATGTGGTGATGCCATGTCTGAGAAGCTTTCAGAAGTGATCCAGAGAATGCCAAAGGGCAGGGGGGCGGGGGGGGGGGAAGAGGCAGATTCCTGGGAAGTCATATACCCCTTCTCTTTTACCTAGTGCGCTTTTTCAGATAGGTTTTACCCTTTTTTTAATCAATACCTTTTTAATTGAATTACTGTGTGATAAACAGTTACGAATTTGTTCATCTTTAAGTTTTAGTCATACAATTTTTCAACACCCATCCTTTCACCGTTGCACATTTCTCACCACTAATGTCCCCAGTTTCCCTCCTGCCCTCCTCACCCCACCTGCCATTAAGGCAGACATTCCCTCTTTCTTTTTTCCCTTAAGGCATCGTGGTTTGCAGTATTTTCACTGAAAGGATATCATCCATATCACTTTACTCCCTTTCAGCACCCAGTTCTTGTCCAGAGTTTTATTTATATTTTTAAATGTGTTTGCCGTGATTAAAAAAAAAAAGAGAGAAAGAAAACCACTGATCATTCAAATGCCTCATTTACAAATGAAGTCAATCTCCCTTTCAACAGTGTATATCAGTTACAAATCATTGAATCTTTTAAGACAACAGATGTGGTTTAGATCATGTCGCTGACCCTTTATTTCTCTTTTCTTTCTTTCTTTCCTTTTTTTTTCCAGTTGCTGTTTAGAAAAGCGATGGGGGGGGGGTGTGACGGTCTAAAAATAATTTTCTCCAGAAATGATGAAGCAATAAAGCACACAGCCTTTGAAGCTCTCTAGCAAGCGATGTCAGTGTCTGTAATGCAAAACTGCTTGAGGTCTCCTGCATGCTATATGTCCTCACACTGTGAATGAATTCATTAAAAACAATGCAGACTTCATTTGGGTCAGAAAATAGGGAAACACATTTTTAAATGCCGACGATGGAGGATAAAATTCTCTCTTAATTTCCCTGGCCTAATGGAGAACACACACATACACTCTCAGTTCTTTTTCTATCATTAAAAAGAAGTTAGAATGGAGCCCAGGCACCGGCACATGAAAGCCTGTCAATTAGAAATCAGCCCAAGGAAAATATTTTGGAGATTACAGAGACTGTCAGCTTCCTCTGAAAGTGAGAGGAGCTCCAGAAAGTGAAGCGTCAGTTCAGGTTGACAAAATGATCTTTGTAATGAAGAGAAGCAAAATTGCCTCCTTTCAGTTAAACTGGCTTTGGTATCATCTTCCAAATGAGAATTCATCCAGATGACCAATCTGATGATGTGTCATATGCTCCAGCTAGAGTAAGCTGGGTGTAAATCAACAAGACTGATTCAGAAAGATGAGGGCTAAATGTCATGAGAAGCATGCCTTTTCCTTTGGAAGCAGGAAATTATTAAAAAAAAAATTCAAATAAGCATATTTCCTATAACAGATTGTGTGTTTTGTTTTTTTTCAAACTCCAGAGAATGGAATGCAGCCCTCAGATGGACTTTTGTCTTCAGTTTGCAAAAGTGTTTCACAAACTGGAAATCTCAAAGACATGGTTGAGAATAAATGTTGTTTACAAATCCCAGGAGCCTATGAACTTCCTTGTCTTTACAGAATGGGCCTCTTGACCTCAGCTAAATAGTTTGAGTTCACGTGTCTATCAAAAATGTAGATGGAATAAATTCCTAGGAAGTCAACTGAGGCCACCTGAGAATTTCAACACACCCAGAAAAGTAAGGGATGAAGGCCATGTCCAAGGGGTGACTCCAAACAGCTTCATGCTTTTTTTAGTAGTCAACAGTTGCTTGCTATACTAGTGGAAGAATTCAGGGCCTCAATGCATCTAAATTAAACCCATTCACTGGTGTCCCCATTCGCTGGTACAATCCCAGCAACTCTATTTCTATAATTCATAGTATTATAAGACATTTGAACCTGCACGAGGATTAATATATAAAGGGGTGCAACCCTCAGCAAGCATGGTAGCTAGATGTATAGGTGCTAGGGTGTTGGACCTCGGATGAACATACAGGCAAGCCTCGCAGAGTCAAAGGACTCCTGCGACTGAATTAGCTAGCAAGATTCCCAACCAGCACATACGCCTACAATTGAAGTTGCACAAAGCTCAGTGTGCATCCAGGTAAAAGGTGCAACCATCGCATCCTAAGATGTGACCCCACCACTACTATTCTACCAGAAGTGCTCTGGCACATACAGCCCATGCGCACAGATGCTATATGTGTCATTGTAATATCAACAAAAACCAGGAAAAGGAAAGAAGAGTTGATAAGGGGATTTTTATAAAGTAAATAAATAACATGAACAATTGTTTAAATGGTTTTTGTTGTTTGGGCCACACCCTGTTGTAGTCAGAGCTCACTCTTGTTCTATGCTGAGATCAAACCTGATGGGGCTCACAGGACCCTATATAGTATGGAAATCAACCTGGTTCAGCTCAATGGAATGCAAATCATTTTTTCTTTTTTCGTTTTGGCCACATTCAGTGACGCCCAGGGTTTATCCTAGCTATGCGCTCAGAAATTGCTCCTGGCTTGGGGGACCACATGGGACCCCGGGGGATCGAACTGCTGTCCGTCTTAGGCTAGCACTAGCAAGGCAGACTCCTAACTGCTTGTACCACAGCTCCAGCCCCGATGGAATGCAAATCTTAAAAAATTTCAAGGGTCCTGGGGATGGAGAGATAACACAGCAGCAGGGCATTTGCTTTGTATGCAGCCAATCCAGGATGGATGGGAGTTAGAATCTCAGCATCCCATATTTCTGAGATTTCTGAGAGCAGAGCCAGGAGTAACCCCTGAGCACTGTCAGGTGTGACCCAAAAACCAAAACCAAACAAATAAGACAAAATTTCAAGGGTCCAGAGAGATAGTTCAAGGTGCTCGAGCATTTGCCTTGCTATAATGTAAATTCTATTTCCTGAAATACACACCCAACCAGTACCAGAATTATAGGCCTAATGTGCTCTAAACACTTCCACTATAGCCTTGGTGACCACAGCAATACTGGTCCTCAGTAGCAGTGCACTGCTGCCTTTGAGACTGAGTCATTTATACTAGCTTGAATATTGCCAATATTCAATACATCCTGGCCTTCTGAGCACTGCTTATCAAAACAGAGTCAACAGCTACTGAAAGTCAGTATTTCCTGTCTTTCAGAGCTGCTAGAGATTGACTGCAGGAGGGCAAGAAGGCAATTAGAGGAAATAGGAGGACAGGCAGCAAAATGAAACTGTGATAGAATGGGTAGATATGAGCAGAGAGAGAGTGGATAGAATAAAGGCATTGGATTATGGAGTTAGGACTTGGATATATGCAGCCTGATGCATAGTGAAGTGACCATAGACACTAGCGTGCGGCATTGATAGAGAAGCATAATTACTGCTTCAGTGGCAATCATTTTACAACAGAGGAATGTGCCAAAGTATAACCTCAAATGCAAAATCTCCAGAAATATTCTCTAATCCACTAAGCATTTGCCAAAATGAATTTAAGTAACAGAAGTAATAACAGTAACCAGGGGAAGAAGATGAATCTGTGTAAAACACTTGCCTTCATGGTGTTTTTTCTCAGTAAAGGATCAAATGGGAATATTTTTACAATAAAGAGAAGAAACCATTTATGTAAGATATGATTTGCTGTGAGTGTTTGAAATATGTGCTATTTGTAACTGGGTGAGAATGTCTTGTCCTTGTCCCTAAAATGCACTATTATTCTAATTGTACTTATGGCATAAATATTTCCTGTGAGACATTTCACCTTTGGCTGTAAAGCCATAATCTTTGATTTATTAAGATTGGCCTGAGTTTTTTGTTTTATATTTTCCTCTCTTGTGATTCTTTTGTAAAGAATAAAATTTATATTTTAAAAGCTTTATAGGGTTATAACTAAGCTTAAAATGAATAAAAATAATAAGGCACAGTGGGGCATGTACTTTTACGGGGGGGCAAAATAAACTCAGGCTAAATAAAAGGCTGGGATAAGATATCTGAACATTATATCTTAGGTAAAGGATTAACATAAAAAACCCAGACAAATTCAGAAACAAATAAAAAATTAACTATGGCCCTATAAAAATATGGGAAGAAGAGGTGAAGATACTTTCAGAAAGAAGACATATGATTGGACAATAGGCATATGAAAAAGAGCTCCCTATGGCTTGGGAAACCCCAATCAAAATGACAATGAGGAATCAATCATCTAATACAAAAGGAATGGAATATAGCATAACAATTGAAAACCTCAATTATGTTGGCAGGTATGTGGTGTAAAAGAAACTCATTCACTGCTGGTGGACAGGTCGCCTGAATCTAACCTGTATGGCAAACAATATGAAGAGTTCTCTAACCATAGGACTAGAGGGCTTTTTTTTTTTTTTTTTTTTTTTGGTTTTTGGGCCACACCAGGTGACACTCAGGGGTTACTCCTGGCTATGCACTCATAAATCGCTCCTGGCTTGGGGGACTATATGGTATGCCAGGGGATCAACCATGGTCCATCCTAGGTTAGTGTGGCAAGGCAGATGCCCTACCCCTTTGCGCCACCACTCCAGCCCAGGATGGAGTTTTCAGTTAACCTAGCTATATTGCATCTATGTATCTACCCGTTCTAAAACATGCAAACCTATGTTCATTGCATCTCTTGGTTCAATACTTTGATACAGAAGCAACCCTGAGCTAGAGAAATAAATACTATAGTGGGCAGGTTTCTTGACTTGAATTTTGCCAATTCAGGTTTGATCTTCAGCACCACATATGGTCTATCAAACCACCATGAGTGATCCCTGAATGCAGAGCCTAGAATAAGCCCTGAGCAAGGACAGGTATGGCCATAAAACAAAACAAACTAAAAAATCTAGAAACAAACCTAATGTCCAAAAACAGATGAATGGTTAAAGAAATTATAGTATATGTACAAAATGGAATACTATGCATCCACTAGGAATAAAAGCAAAGTAATGAAGTTCACAACAACTTGGATGAAGTTGGAGGGTATCATGTTTGGCAAAATAAACCAGTTAAAGGACAAAAACAGGATAATCTCAGTGTGTTATATGGAGAAATATATCAAGGGCAAGGAAGATGTCAATTGACAATAGGCCTAGGATATTGGACTGGAGAGCTGGACTGTTAGGATTTGGGGAAGGAGATAAGGAGAAAAGAATAGACTTCTGGGAAATAGCTTAGGAATTTGAGTGGAGAGGTTCAATGAGCACATGCATGGTGCTAAGAGAAAACAACCTGCACCAAAACCATAAATGCCTATTAATAAATAACAGGACTAGAAGTAGGAGGAAAGGAGGGCACATAGGGATAGAGAGGGTTATAGGCATTTTAGTTATTGTGCATCAATAACAAAAAATTAAACAGTATTGTAACCATATCACTTAACTTATAACTATTTTATTTTTATTTATTTAATTTTTATTGAAATCATGTGATTTACAAAGTTCTTCATAGTTGAGTTTCAGACATACAATGGTTTAGGGCCACCCCCATCACCAGTGTTGACTTCCCTCCACCAATGTTCCCAGAGTATGTCCCATGCCATCACCCCTTACCCCCAGCCTGACAATGTAAAAGACCCATTTTAAGTTTTGATTGTTAAAGTTTGGGTCTCATGATTTCATTGTTGTTGTCTCTAGCTTGGATATTTTAGTTCTATCCTTTCTTAAGTATCACCAATGCATGTGAGATCTCTTGGCCCCTGTCCCATCCTTTCGTATTTGTGTTTCTCCTTCTCCACTAAATTTGTTTTCTTTTCTTTGCTATATCTGGGCCTAGAGTATATAACTATTTTTTAAAAGCAAGCCAATGTCAAGTCCACTCCTTCTAATTCTGCTTTCTACAGAGAAAATTATTGTCAACATAATGTTTATTTTTCCAGTGGTGGTGCTTATCTATCAGATTCTTCTCATAACACACACACACACACACACACACACACACACACACACACACACACACACACACACACACACTTTCTTGGAATGACAAAGGACATTTTTTCCATGTGAATTGGGGTTCTCTTTGGCTGGTGCTTCACCAAACAGACCAATTTCCTCATTTCTCCAGGAGTTATGATAGGTTACTCTGGTCCTATGATATCTAAGATTTCATTTGTGCTGAGTGAAAAGCTCATAAACCTGAACTCTAGACAGTACCCAGTTTTTCTGGGAGAAAGTTTAGCTACCACTTCCTAACTTGGATGGTGTTATTGTTATTCAGAGTTCATCCTGCTAATTTGAGTCACATCTGTGTTGCTTAGCTGAACTGGGAGCCTCAGCATTAAGCTCTAACTTCTTTTGCTCAGGGGACACATGGTGTGTGTAGGAGCCATCATGCTTTGTTTTTACAAATCAAGCTCTTAATTAATTACTGAACATACTGCAATTCACTAATCAAGCTGTATTTTTGAGACATTTCTGACTGATAAATATCTAGTCATCTGGCTTTGCAACATATCCTCTTGTCCTTGCTTTAGACAAAAATGGTGGGAGTCATTAGGAATGTTTCTTTTTATATGTAATTTGTTCATCATGAACTTGGAAGTAAACCATTTCTTGTGGAACTTAATATTTTTCTGGCTCACTTAGAAAGGCGGTATTTTTGCAAAGAAGTCCTGAATGAAAAGTCCAAAAAATCTTGGGTTCAAATACTGACTTTGCCATTTCAAGCTGCTTGAACTTTTGCTTTTTTTTTCTTCTATAAATAAGAACAATTAGATAAAGCACATGAAGTACCTATGACTGTAAGTGGCATTTTGCTAGCCATAAAGCTTACATTCATCCCTTTCTTTACCTCTTACTCCAGATATTTATGAAGTAGCTAGAGATTTCTAAGTTCTTCAGAAAGGAGAAATGGCGGTTTTCAAGATAAAAGCTCTCTTCCCTCAGACACCAGACGAGACGTTGCATAGTAAACCAGAAACAAAGAGGTAAATAAAATAATTACAGGCACGCCATACTCTCTCTCTATTTTTTTTTGTTCCTGATTGTGTCAAAATTTTTTTCCCATGTAGACAAATTTTATAAGTAGCTTAACCTCTCTTGTGTATCAACATGATTATTGCAAATCTTAGAAAACCTATCTTTTGATGAAATAATTGAATAGTTATAAGAAAATCTCTAATTTGTCATTATAATTGGGGAATAGTTTATTATTTCATTGCTGGACAGGAATATTTTAGTAAGCATTTCGACAACATAATTAAAAAATGAGCCTCTTAATGAGACTTAAGTTAGAAATATAAGTTAGAAACAATGGTTGCCCTATGGCTGCTTTCAGTATTCAAAGCACAGGAGGGGATGTTGTGTTGATCGTATAAGAGTTAAGATACATGTCTTACTTATAGTTAATTCTGGTTCAATCCCTGGCACCACATGGTTCCCTAAACATAACTTCGTGTATGGAAGCCCCCTGAGCACTATTGATTTTCCTTAGCACATCAAAACCAAAGTGATGATAAATTTTTGATCTCATATTGAATTACTGGTCTGGCTAGTCAAGAATTGCTGGAAGTGACCACAGAACCACTAACGCACCAATTGCTTTTAGTTTGTTTTTTTTTTTTGGGGGGGGGCACACCCTGTGGTACTGAGTAATTACTCTACACTCAGAAATCACTCCTGGCAAGCTTAGGGGCTATATGGGATGCTGGAAATCGAAGCTGGGTTGACCACATGCAAATCAAATGCCCTACTCTGCCATACAATTGCTCTGGCCTCCACTTAAGCACCATTATTCGGATTATTCCCTCCGATGCATGGAAAAAAACACAAGATGAACACAAACTAGCCTCTGACCAACAGAGTAACTGTAACTATAAGCTAAATTCTCTAACTAGAAGCTAGTTTGCAAACTGAAAGCCAAAAACAAATGGTAATGCCCAGGCAGGTAACTTGGAAGACCTCTACTTTGTGTAAAGACAATTACCTTTTATGTTTTTATTTTTATTTTATTTCATTTATTTATTTTGCTTTTTGGGCCACACCCAGTGATACTCAGGGGGTACTCCTGGCTATGCTCACAGAAATCACTCTTGGAGTGGCACAGAAATCACTCTTGGAGTGGAGGACCACATGAGACACTGAGGGATCAAACCTCGGTCTGTTCTCAGTTAGTTCGTTCAAGGCAAATGCCCTACTGCTTGGGCCACCGCTTCGGCCCATTGTGTTTTTATTTTTTAAAAAAATATCTTAAAAGAGTGAAATTGGCTGATATTAGAATATCTGTTCTACAATTTCCTGCCTATTTCTGCTTTTACTCACAGAGTTACTTTGTATGATCCCTGAGTTAACAATATTTAATCTTCAGCTTCTTTTACTGGGATTCCATCTGCTCTTGCCAGCTTGACATTTTTTTAGGAATTAAAAAAAATAATATTTAGGGCACAACATATATGTGAGTCTTAAATGGTTAATTGTTTACAATACAAAACCCTTGGGACCCATGCATTTGTTGTAGTTAATGCTTGTCAAATTCTTTGGGGATCTTTGTTTTCAGAGCATGTGGTTGGAATGCATGTCTTAGCCTTGTTGGGATGTTGAGGGGTCCAGTGATGCCCTTTGACTAGTGATTGGCAATTTGAACCAGGAGCAAGATCCTCCAAACCCACCTTTCAAGATTTAGTACTTAGGGCTCCCACCCCCAGCTTGCCTACCAACTCCTGTGGCACCTACAGACTGTGTCAGAAATAGCACTAGCATTGCTTCAGGCTTGGGGATTTGTATATGACTTCCACCTGTAGTATCCTGGCCTTTGTTGTGTCTCAGACATGGTGAGAACCCTTGTCCCCATCAGAACCAAACCCTTTGCCAGTGTAGCTGTCTCCTTTTTCTTCTGTTCTGCTAAATAACACTCTGGCAGTGACTTAAGCTGCTGGGTCTTTTAAACTTTTAGACAACTGCTTAATATCTTGAGCTCTTCCTATTGTTCCCCATAAATGAGGAGTGAAATGAAACTCCTCCATTCGTAGCTTTGTCCCTGAGGTTGAGCCAACAGTAGAGAATTAGGCTTCATTTCTCCAAGAGAAATTAGGGGCTAAACCAAAGAACCTAAGTATTAATTGGCAAGCAGGGGTCCCTCAGTTGCTGGGCCTCTCATAGTTTTGCATAGTCAGATCTTTGCCCACCTCTGAGCAGTGTGAGGTTGACATGCAGCAGGGCTTTCAGTGAAGACAACTTCCCTTAGGATATGTTTCCTGGCCCTGCTCCTGAGGGATACTTTCTGGTGCTTTTAAAGTCAAATATGTCTGTGGGCCTTCAGTTAGCAGGAATAATTGAATCTACTGCAACAAATGTGTGCTCCTTATAAAACAGGTCTGGAGATACTCGTAAAAGACCCTAGGAACTGAACTTCTATTTGACCCAGCAATTTCAATTCTTAGAATTATATCCCAAGGACCCTGAACCAAAATGAATAAAAGACATTTGCACCCCTATGTTCCTTACAGCTTTATTCATAACAGCCAAAGTCTGGAAACAACCCATGTCTAAGAATAGATGACTGGATGAATGAAAGAAAATATGGAATATAAATAATAGACTATTACTCAGCCATAAGAAAAGATGCAGTCATGCAATTGTCTGTTACATAGAGGGACCTAGAGAGTATTATACTGAATGAAGTGAGTCACAGGGAAAGAGACTGACACAGAATAATCCCTCTCACTTTTGTTTTTGTTTTTGTTTTGGTTTTTGGGCCACATTCGGTAACGCTCAGGGGTTACTCCTGGCTATGTGCTCGAAGTTGTTCCTGGCTTGGGGGACCATATGGGATGCCGGGGGATCGAACTGTGATTCGTCCAAGGCTAGCGCAAGCAAGGCAGGCACCTTACCTCTAGCGCCACTGCTCGGCCCCCACTTCTGGAATATAAGAAGCATAATGGAATAACAAATGCCCAAAAGAAGATGGAAACAAAGAGTAAGAGAACTGGTATTCAGTAGGAAACATGCCACCTGAGGGGATAGGAGAGGGAGGGGGTAATGTTTATAGTGGAGGGAAATGTTCAATCCAGGGGAGGAATATATATGTGTATTATTATTTTTTTTTTAAAGAAAAGCACCTCTATAGAAGAAGCACACGGGTTGGTAGGAAGCAAATGGCAGGGGGAACATTGGTGGAGGGAAGTGTTAGTGATGAAGAGATCTACGTCAAAACTTTGTACACAAAATCCAATCATGAATAACTATAATTTTATGGTGATTAAATAAAAGAATAAATTTTTATAAAAGAAGAAGTCTAGGACTTGAGAGATAATATAGTAAGGATGGAGCTGGTCTTGAACAAACCCACCTTTGACTACTGCCACTTAAGCTTCATCTCTCTGCACCCCTAAGAATCAGTTATTTGTTTAGGGGAGCACAATCTGCTGTGCACCTGCTCCATGAGTTTACAATATAAAATTCTGGGTGATTGCTCAAGTATTCCTCCTAGTGGGGTTTGGGAAGACCCTATGTGGTTGTCAGGGACTGAACCCAAGTTCACCAGGTAAAAAGTAAATACTAGCCTTTACTTCTCTCTGGCTCTAGAAATTTTCTCTCAAATAACTATCACTCGTGCTGCATTGGCAGCTAGTTAAGTCTAGAGAGTTTCTGGGAAAAGTCTTTGTTATTTATGTTATTTTTTTCTCCCAGGCCATCACAGCATATTGCTACTCAGTCTTTTTTGTTTTGTTTTGTTTTTTTTGGCCACACCCTGTAATGCTCAAGGGTTACTCCTGGCTATGCACTCAGAAATCACTCCTGGCTTGGGGGACTATATAGGATGCCTGGGGATTGAACCATGGTCTGTCCTAGGTCAGCTGCTTACACCGCTGCACCACCAGGAGGTTTCCTAAGGGCAGGCTGAATCTGAACTTGCCTCTAACTTCTTCACAGAGGGTCTTCCAAGTTCCTGGTGTTTATATTCTAACTATTTCTGTAGCAGTAGCTAAATTGAATGAAAGAGATTTGATCACAACCAGAGAATCCGCATCATAAACCACCTTTCCCTTATGTTTCATCCAGATTAGACACTGAAAGTATTTCTCTCTGACATAAAAATAAGTCTGAGCTCAAATTTGAAACTCTAAAGGGTGAACTTGAAAGTGATAGACTTTCTCTTGTAGTAACATTTATTATTTCATTTATTAGGTTTTGGGGACACACCCAGCAATGCACAGGACTTACTCCTGGCCCTGTACTCATGGTATTATTCCTGGAAGGTTCAAAGAACTATATGATGTGCTGAGTATTGAACTTACATCAGCCATGTAGAAGGCCAACACCTTACTCGCTCTGCTGTTGTTTTGGCCCCTCTTTCAGCAACATGAACATTGATGAATGCATTTGAGAAACTGGCCAGTGGGGGTGCAAGAGGTGGATGGAATGCACTGGTAGATGCCAATAAGACTCCATCTTTTTTTTTTTTTTTGGTTTTTGGGCCACACCCGGCGATGCTCAGGGGTTACTCCTGGCTGTCTGCTCAGAAATAGCTGCTGGCAGGCACGGGGGACCATATGGGACACCGGGATTCGAACCAGCCACCTTTGGTCCTGGTTTGGCTGCTTGCAAGGCAAACGCCACTGTGCTATCTCTCCGGGCCCAAGACTTCATCTTAAACAAAAGAGGAGAAGTAAAAAAAAAGACTGGATGTTTCTTTTGAGGGGGGTTGATTTGGGGGCTATACTTGAAAATGTTCAAGGCTTACTCCTGGTTTTGTGTGGATCACTCCTGGAAGTGCTTAGAAGACCATATAAAGTGCCAAAGGTTGAAGCCAGCCAGGTCAGCTGTGTGCAAGTGAAGTATCCTACCTACTGTATAATCTCTCTGGTCAAAAGGTTGGAATGTTTTGTGAGAACATGATGGTTGAGGATGTGTACAAAATTTGAATTGATCCTTAAGGTGATGGATGACCTTTGAATGACGTGTGTGGATAACATGGTAAGATGTACATTTTAATTTGGCTAAAACAAGATGTAGAACTAGATGTAGAAGCAGAAGTAAGAATTTCTTTAGGAAGCCAGACAAGAGAAAGTGGTAGGCCTAAAGATTAAGCATATTTAGAATGGAGTCTCCTATTTGGGAGTCAGCAGAGATTTGGGTCCCAGGAGCACAGGAACATGAATAAATCCACTTCAGCTATCTATATAGAAGGTTTGCTAGGAAAAAGTACTGATGCAGAAAACTTGAAAAAGCAGAGAACATATACACTTGGAGAGTAGGGTATTACAGAGATGAGGACAGGAACTATTTCAAAGCTAGTGTTGTTGAAAGCTATGTGTCAGGGACCAAAACTTTTCTGTTAGACTAATTAGCAAACAGGCTTTTGTAGGGACATGTCAATGCACCATGGTGAGAAAATCAGTTTGTGTTAGGCTGATGAACATAAGAAAAGAAGTGAATAACTTAATATATCTAACTCCTTTCAGATGCTTGGCTTTGAAAGAAAGAGGGGAGAAGAGCAGGAATCAAGAAAATCTTCTTGGGTTTTAAAACTAAGTCTAGAAAAAGAGAGGTGAAAGATAAAAAGATTATCTCTTTTGTTCTTTTTTTAAAAAAATAATTTATTGAGCCAGAGAAAGCATGGAGGTAGGGCAAATGCCTTGCATGCAGAAGGATGGTGATTTGAATCCCAGCATCCCATATGGTACCCTGAGCCTTCCAGGAGCTATTTCTGAGCATAGAGTCAGGAGGAACCCCTGAGTGCTGCCGGGTGTGACCCAAAAACAAACAAAAAATTTTATTGAAACCATGTAATCTACAATGTCCTTCATAGTTAAATTTCAGTGAATTCAGTGAATTTCAGTGAATCAGGACTATTTCTACCAACAATGTCGACATCCCTTTACCAATGTTCCCAGAGTACACCATATACCACCACTTTTGCCACTTGGCCTGCCAGTATAACAGGTTCATTTAAGTTTAGATAAAGTTTAGGTCTCTCAATTCTATTGCTGACTTTGGCTTGGCTATTTAATTATGTCTTTTTTTCCTCCACAATACACCTGAGACCACTTGACCCTTGGTTCCCAATCTTTATTTTTTCTTTTCTTCATTTATTTATTTGTTTATTTGGTTTTTTTTGGGGGGGGCACACCTGGCAGCTCTCAGGGGTTACTCCTGGCTCTACAGTCAGAATCTCTCCTGGCTCGGGGGACCAGTTGGGATGCTGGGGATTGAACCTGCTTCTGTCCTGGGTCAGCTGCATGCAAGGCAAACTCCCTATCACTTATGCCACCACTCCGGCTCTCTTTCTTCTTACTTTTATAGAAAAATGCTGAAAAATGAGGTAAAACAAAGTAATCCGTATGCCAAAGTTCTGTGAAAAAGGCAGGAGCCCTTATTTAAAAGATAAAAAGAAGAAAAAAGTGGAAAAGAAGAAATGGCAGTTTTTGCATAGGTGCAGTAAAAGTTGGGGAAAAGCAGAAAGGAAAAGCCTTTGGCCTAAAACAGGAGACCTTACCATGAAGCATCCTGCCATAAGAACAACTATAGTCTCTGGGCATACTAAGTTGTCTAACCCCAAAGTCTTTCTTCATGATCCCTGGAAAAGTTCTCAATTTTCTTAAAGGGAAAAGAAAACCTTGATCCAGGTTATAGATATCCAAGTGGTGAGATTCCTTGTAGATTGGTAGGACAGTCTCCTCCATCAGCTACAAGAAAACAAATGAATGCCTGTAGATAATGCTTCATTTTTAGGCTGGGCTGCATGCAATTAATGGGGCTCTTATCTCTTGAGTCTGCCTTTTTGAGTTTAGAATAAGATCACTTGTCAAACTGTGGATAAGGTGAGGAATTTGTGGTCAACTTAAGTTGAGGTGAGGGATTTGTGGGTTGGCGAAGAATGAAGATGCTTTGCAAAGACTTCTGTAGAAAGAGTGGGGATGATAATAGAAATACAGGGGTTTCTGTTCTTAGGTGGGATGAATACAACCTTTTCTATAGATGAGATGACATCTGGGAAGCTTGTGTGGTACAAAACAAGATAACAAATTGTAGCTACTTTAATGATCAGCTTGGGCTGTTTTCTTCACCTTTTTGGCTCTATAGTTCTAGTTCTGGCTTCTCTTGATACTTTGTCCTCTTCTCTTTCATCCGACCCACTTTATTTCCCTCCTACCATTTCTGGACTCTTGCTTTCATCCTTCATTTTCTCCCTTTCAATTTTTTTAGTTTCTTGGATGTCTTCTTCAGGTTGGAGAGATAGCATGGAGGTAGGGCACTTGCCTTGCATGCAGAAGGATGGTGGTTCGAATCCCGGCATCCCATATGGGCACCTGTGCCTGCCAGGAGCGATTTCTGAGTGTAGAGCCAGGAGTAACCCCTGAGTGCTGCCGGGTGTGACCCAAAAAAACAAAACAAACAAACAAAAACAACTCCTTATCTTTCTCTCTCTTTCTGAAGCTTAGAGGCAGATCCTGAGTAATACCAGGGCTAAGAAATTTACCAAAATGCTCAAATTCGAAAGCTGGTTTTTTTTTGTTTGTTTTGCTTTGTTTTGTTTATGGGCCACATCTGTTGACACTCAGGGGTTACTCCTGGCTATGAGCTCAGAAATCGCTCCTGGCTTCTGGGGGGACCATATAGGATGCCAGGGGATCGAACCTTAATCTGTCCTAGGCTAGCACATGCAAGGCAGATGCCTTACTTCTAGCTCCACTGCTCTGGCCCCTGCAAAGCTGATTTGTATGTGAAATCCTAATTCTTGCCCTGTTAATGGTCCAGTTCTATGAATATAATTATTTAAAGGTTCAGACTCACTCATGGTAATTCATAAAGAAGAAATCTAAGATATATTTATGGTTCTAGAGAGGTTGAGGTTGTTAGTTTGTGTTTTCCATATTTGTAGTTGCCAACTTTTATTTTAGGTCAATCTGTCTTTACCAACCACTCTTGTAGCAGAGAAAACTAGGGTTATTCATGATTTGGTCTCTGACCTGCTGTCAAAGAACCTTGCGTGTATTTTTCAAGTGACTTTCCCTCCAACTGAAGCCCTTAGCTTAGTTTAAGATCCTTTCTCCATGCCCCATGATTGGCATCTTGGCCTTGGTGATCTCTACTTCATATTATGTGAACAGGGGGAAGCTGCCCAGATTTATCTCAGTTTCTTTTCTCTTTGATTGGCTAAGCTTTCCCCTAAATACTATCCCAGGGGCCTACCCATGTTTTCCTCCTCTATTGCCTCTTCTGGATAAACAACACAACTTAAAATTTGTGACACAGTAAAAAAAAAAAATCCACAAGAACTGATTGTTATACATAATAGAAAATAAATTTGCTCCATTCAAGAAATGATAATCTGGGGAAAGGTTAAGTGGTAAAGTGTATGCTTTGCATGCATGAGGCCCAAGGTTTAATCCCTGGTGATCCCAAAGTATATTTTGTGAGGTTGATAGTGCATATCACAAAAGTTAAACCTTTCATAGTGCTTATCAGGAATGCATTTTCAGGGATAACTAAAATAGATTTCAATTCAGTTATGAAGGTGTGACTTCCTTGCTGCCCTCTTCCCAGGGAATGGCATGAAAGCCTTTTAGAATTCTGAATGATGCCAAGAATGAGGGTATGAAGCCTGGCAGAGAAATCTGTGGGTGAACCAGACATCTAAGTTGCTTCTCTGTACTCTGGAAGTTTGCTCAAAAAATAAAAAATAACATAGAGATGCAGGGACAAATGATTGAGTAATTTTTCTCCCTGACCAACAGATCTGCTCGTTAGCAACTTGAAAGGGTGCCTAGATTCAAAATAGTATTAAACAAGTGTTGCTTCAATATGAGATTATTATGTTTCTCTTCCGCATCCAAATACTAATTGCAACCTTGCTGCGCGCACATGGTATTAGGGCCAGCATAGCCATGGAAACAGAATGCAAGGTGCACTGCAGGTCTCTTCCCTGCCATGGTGAGGGTTTTTTCATGGCCCCAACGGTCCAGTTCCAAAGAAGCCAATTTTGGGTGGCGTAGCTTTAAGCAATTTGACCATACAGATCCTGTTATCTTTGATCTTTTTTTTGATGTTTATCTCTGTAATTACTTTCAATTCAGAATGTCATATTAATTCATAGACAAAAATCAGAGAGCACAATTAATATTTCAATAGGCACTTTACAATGGCCATAATAAAAACTTTTGTGTACCTATAATTGGGCTGATTTTTCAAACACCAACGTTAAACATCTATGTAAATGGCCTCCCCAAGGTTTTTGACTTAAGGGGAAAGGGAAAAAAAATATCTCTAAATGAGTTCCTTAAAGTCACCTTCTTGGCTTTGCTTGATAATTGTATGCAAAATAATAAACGGTAAAGTGCAAGAGTACAACACTTGTCGGATGATAGGGTGCCATTTATCTGAAGATAATTAGACATTTAAAACCTACCAATTAAAAAAAAAAGCAGTGTGCTTGCAGTTAACTCACAGAAATAAACTTCCATTTGTGTGTGCTGTGCCTTCATTGCAAATAGACCCACAGCTTGCGCAGCCCCACGGACTTTGTGTTTTCTGTGTAGGAAGTGAGGTGCAGATTAAGAGTTCATAACCCAGCCTATCTTTCTCTAAAAACAAAAGTGTTTTGTAGAGGTTTGCAGTAAATGGAGGAACCATATGCCATTGTTAAAAAGAAGGGAAACAGTTTTGTTGGCGGAAAGACTCATTACTATTGGGAAGAGTGAGGTGTGAATAGAGCTCTATGCAAGTCTGCTTCTGGATTAGGTTGTAAAGAACAGGAGAGACTACAAATTTTGTCTCCACAAAGTGCAGGCCCCAAGGCATGGAGCTTTGCTTTCCAAGTTCAAGAAATAAAATTCATCTTCTCAAGAATTTATCAATAAAGAGAACATAAAGTACACAAAAAGCAGTAAGGAAGCCCTGTAGCTTTCTCAGATACGCAAGATATGATGTGTCATTGAGAAGGCAAGAGATCTTTCTGGACACTTGAACAATAAATATATTGCTATTACTGTGGTCAATTTTTGTTGTTTTGTTACTCTTTTTTATTGTTTTTTTTGTTTTTGTTTTTTTGAGCCACACCCATTTGATGCTCAGGGGTTACTCCTGGCTAAGCGCTCAGAAATTGCCCCTGGCTTGGAGGGACCATATGGGACACCAGGGATCTAACCGAGGTCCTTTCTTGGCTAGCTTGCAAGGCAGACACCTTACCTCTAGCACCACCTCTCTGGCCCCTGTTTTGTTACTCTTAATACTATATCCATTTATGGATTCATTTCTGCATTTATCAAGCATTTATAAGGTATTTATTTGATGTTAATGAGACATCCTAGATGCTGGCAATTCAAATATGAATCAAGATCTCAGATATTAAACATAAATAAAAGCAAGTAATTTGGGGCCAGAGCAATAGCACAGTGGTAGGGCATTTGCCTTGCACATGTTTGACTGGAAACAGACCTGGGTTTGATTTCTGGCATTCTACATGGTCCCCCAAAACTTGCCAGGAGCTGTTTCTGAGCACAGAGCCAGGAGTAACCTCTGAGAGTTGACAGGTGAGGTCCAAAAACCTAGGTAATTCAGGTCAACTAGGGGAAATTTTGAGTCAGTCCTATACAATATGCAATGGAAGCACAAAATGTTTGCTGCTGTAAAGAAAGAATTTATAATAATAGGCAATGTTTGAATTCTGTGTAAACAGACTTTGGAGTGCAAATTGGCTTTGTTGATGGGTAAAGAGTCTGAGGAGATCTTGTGGAAATGGTGACATTGGTCGTTCATTGGCTGTTGATGACTACAAATAACTATCTGGATGATAGTCAGTTTCCCTGCTTACTTTTCCTTTAAATTGTATTTTTCCAACTTGGTCCAACTAAAGAAAGGGAGGGATTATTGACATAAATATTATAAAGGTCTGAGTATTAATTTAGCTAAACTTAAGTGTTCAGAACAATCACTGTTTCTCTAATTTCCTTTTCTGTAACTTGGTTCCTTTCTTAGTTTTATATGCTCTAAGCCTAGCTAAACTGGGTAAGATGTGGATTTTTTTGGAGGAATTATTTTTCAAAAAAGTTGGATGTTGTTACTAATTATTTGCCAGATTCCCAGAACAATTTATTAAATACTGTATGATTTGATTTATATACCAAAAAATTTAGAACAGACAGTATTCTTGACTCTATATTTGGTTAAATTTATGAACTAATTCATTCAATAGATATTTATTGGATGCTAACCATGTGCCAGGCAACCATGTGCCAGGCACTTTTCCAGTCATTTCTGTATATATATCTTGATATGTTTTTATTTCATTTTGCAATTTGTTTTATTGTTTGTTGAGTCAATGTTTCAAAAAATGTGGAACTCATACTTCTAAGGATACTGAGATTATTTTAGATCTAGAAATATCCACTGTCATATTAAGGAGTATGGGTGGGTCTTTTATTTCAGTTCTTTTTCAATTCTTCTGATTATGTCAAAGGAAAGGCTATGAAATACTTAGATGTCTACTTAATACTCTTCATGAGAAAGAGAGTTAGACTTTCATTCAGAACTTTGGGTGGGGGGGTTGTTCCAAGCTTACTTTCAAGTTAATGACAGTGTTTGACTTATTTTACTTCAAAAATTGTACAGCTTGACATAATTTAAAATATAGTTTCTAAAATGATCAAAAATTAGTTTTAGTGTGCAAGGCCAGTAATGGTTGCTAGGGGCTGCTGAGATCTCCTGCTTCATCAGCAGACCAAGAAAAAAACAAGGACCCAGTATCAAAACTTGGTATTCTGAGTTAGGAAACCCAAAGAAGCCTAGCCTTGAATGTCCTAACTCTAGTCACTAAGCCACCCAACACACAAAATACACCTCTAAACTATAAGAGTCACAATGGACACAGAAAGCAGAAGCCCACCATGTTCAGTAAGTAAAGTTCTGAAGATCCAACCAGTGTTAACGAGCAAAATAATATCTCTAAAAAGGACTTTAGAAAGAAAATATTGAGGATGTTTAGGAAATTCAAAGTAACCAGAGGATGAACAGCCAATAAAAAAAAACCAGAGGATGAGAGCAGAAATAAAGAAAAGTTCAAACAGAATGAGAGAACGGAAAACTTGGTAGATGAAACCAAAAAACTCACTAGAAGGCCTCACCAAAAGAGTTACAGATTCTGAATACAAAATCAAGAAGCTTGAAGATGAGGTGCAAAAAACCTCTAGACAACAATTAAAGATGAAAAATATCTGAACATAAACAAAAAAATGATGAAAACTTTGTGATAAATTTAAGAACAATATAAGAACTATATAAGAACCATCACAGTTAGAGGGGGTGGAATACAGCCCTTACAAAGAAAAAATAAAGATATCATTTCTGGGAAGTTCCCAGAGATGGAAAGCACATGTGTCCACATTTTGAAAGCTTGAAGAGTATTAGCTAAAAGAGATCCAAATAAAAATACTCCAATTCACATCCTAATCAGAATGACAAAAACCGTGAACAGAGATAGAATACAGAATGTAACAAGATCAAAGAAGAAAATCACATACACAGGAGTGTTTAAGATTTATAGCAGATTTACCAAAGGAAACCCTTGGGATCTGAAAATAGTAGTGGAATATCTTGAATAAAACTCAACAAAATAAATATATCACCAATAATTCTTTACTCATCTAGACTCTTATACAGATTTAAAGGAATGATACACAAAACTACAGAAAAACAAAAACTCAAAAACTCAATAGACTCAGAATCATCTTTACTAGGACTAATGGGGCTATTTTTAAGACAAAATGAATCACATGAATATGCCAAACTCCTGCAGAAATATGGCACAAAACTCCATGTTAATAATCTCTCTCAATGTCAATGCACTAAATGTATCAATTAAGAGACACAAAATGGCAGGATGGATTAGGAAAATCAGCCCAATATTCTTCTACCTGCAAAAAAATCATTTTAACAATTAGAGAAAATAAATAAGATA
Organism: Suncus etruscus; assembly: GCF_024139225.1. NCBI lineage: Eukaryota > Metazoa > Chordata > Mammalia > Eulipotyphla > Soricidae > Suncus > Suncus etruscus. The sequence goes on from NC_064858.1 coordinate 23,983,377, forward strand.
ATAAAATAAAATAAATCATATAAAATCAATTAAAAACAATCAGAGAATCAAAGTCAAAGATTTAAAAATTCTTCAAACAATCACACCAAAAAGGCCAGAGTGGCCATACCAGTATCAGATAATGTAAAATTTAGGCTGAAAAGGCTATAAGAGACAGTGAAGATCATTTCTTCTTCTTCTTCTTCTTCTTCTTCTTCTTCTTCTTCTTCTTCTTCTTCTTCTTCTTCTTCTTCTTCTTCTTCTTCTTCTTCTTCTTCTTCTTCTTCTTCTTCTTCTTCTTCTTCTTCTTCTTCTTTTTGGTTTTTGGGTCGCACCATGCAGTGCTCAGGTGTTTCTCCTGGCTCTATGCTCAGAAATTGCTCCTGGCAGGCTCGAGGGATCATATGGAATGCCGAGATTAGAACCACAATCCTTCTGCATGCAAGGCAAACACACTACCTTCATGCTATCTCTCCAGCCCGAAGGTCATTTCTTAATGATCAAGGGATATGTACATCAGGAAGAACTCACACTCCTATGTATATATATATACATATTTATATATATATAAATATACATACATATATACATATATATGTATATATAAATATACATACATATGTATACATATATACATATATACATATTTATATATATAATGATAGACCAGTCAACTACTTTTAGCAACTGCTAATAGACTTAAATAAATTAGTTGTAGACTTCAAAATTGCTCTTTTAATAGATCAACTAGATTAAAACCTAGTAAGAAAATACTTGCTTTGAAGGAGGAGAAATGGAAGTGTGTATATATTGACTTTTCATTCTGAAAAGCCAAATACACACTTTTCTTGAATGTACATGAGTTATTCTCCAAGATAGACCACATGTAAGAACACAGAAGATACCTTCACAAAGTCAAGAAGATAAAAATAATGCCAACTATGATGCATTCAAAATAGAAGTTAATCACAAACAGAAAAGAAGAAACAGAATTTGTGGGACACAGCATTAAAAGAACAGTTTAAAGCTCTGCAAGCATTCATCAGGAAGGACTAAAGGGCCCACATAAATAACCTGATTGCACAGCTTGAGAAATGGACAAGGACCAACAAAAGGAGCCCAAAGCAGATAGGAGGAAGAAACTGATAAAACTTAAAGCAGAAATTAATGAACTTGATTCTTTCCTAAAATAAAATTCAAAAAATCAATGAAATCAAGAGCTGGTCCTTTGAAAAACTAAACAAGATAGACAAACCACTAGCAAGTCTCACAAACAGAAGGAAAGGACCTTAAAAACATGAATCAAAATTTAAAAAGGAAGGGCCAAAGTGGTGGGGCGGAGCGGTAAGGCTTTTCCCTTGCTCGAGCTAGCCTAGGACAGACTGTGGTTTGATCCCCCGGGGTCCCATATGGTTTCCCAAGCCAGGAGCAATCTCTGAGTACATAGCCAGGAGTGGCCCCTGAGCATCACGGGGTGTGGCCCAATAAACCAAAAATAAATAAATTTTAAAAAATGAAAAAGAGACTATCACAACAGATACCACAGAAAATCAAAGGATCATCAGGGATTACTTTCAGAATCTTTATGCCAAAAATTGAGATAATCTAGGAAAAATGGTTACATTCTTTGATTCCTATAATTTCCCAAGGTTAAACCATGACGATTTGGAATACCCAAGTAGACCTATCACTGCTGAAGAAATTATCTTTTAATAAAAATTTTTTTTCCCAAAACAAAAGTCCAGGTCCAAATAGATTTACTAGTTAATTCTTTCAAACCTTAAAGAGGACCTAGTGACAATCATTATTTGGATTAATACTCTTTCTTTCTTTTCTTTTCTTTTCTTTTTTGGATCATACCCAGTGATACTCAGGGTTTAATACAGTTTCATAAATAAGGCCAAAATTCTGATTTATTTTTACTCCTGATACCAAGTTTCTTCTTGTTGCTTTAATAATACATGCTTACTTAAAGAAAACTGCTTTAAAGAAAGTGTTGAGACAATTTTATTAGTGATGTATAAACAATTAAAATGTAAGCTATTTTGTAAAAATACTCTATCATTCTAGAGTTTTCAGATATTTGTATTTACTTTTTCATTGTACCTTCATCAACATCTAGGAGACCACATAGATTTTTATGTTAGTTTACTTATATACTTATATTATAAGTATATATACATGCATATATACATTTCTTCTGCAAAATTTTGTCATCTTGTCCAGAAACACAACAGTGTTTTGAATGGGACATTTTTATGTGTATTTCTTCTCTATCATGACATATATAAAAAGGCCATGGATTTTTTTATGTTAATTTTGTAGCCTGCCACTTTTCTTTATAAATCTATTGTTTCTAGAAGCTTTTTGGTAGTCTTTAGGAGTTGCTAAATATAGTACGACATCTGCAAACAGTGTGAGCTTCTCTTTATTCTTTTCCTATATAGATGCTCTTGATAGCTTTTTCTTGCCTGATTGTTATGGCAAGTACTTCCAATACTTTGTTGAATTGAAGTGGTGATATAAGGGCAGCCTGGTCTTCTGCCAGATTTTAGATAAAAGATATTCAGTTTTCCCCATTGAGTATAATATTTGACATGGCCTTGTGGTATATGGTCTTGACTATATTGAGAATAGTTTCTTCCATTCCTAACTTATTAAAAGTTCTTATCATGGACAGGGGAAACTCAGTCTTATCAGAATCTGTGGATTTGTTTCTTCTGGAAATTATCTGGTAAATTGTTTTCTTTTCTTCCTATCTCACTTCATATCACAGACAAAAATGTCATCTGCTATTTGTTTTCTTGAGATCACCAGTTTCATCCATGTTGTATTAAAAGAGTTTTTTCTTTTCTTTAAGCTGCACAGTATTCTATCATGTATATTACCACACTTCTTTATCCACTCACACATCATTGAAAACTGGGTTTTCTAGACCTGAACTTATGTAAATAGCACTGCAATGAATACATTAAAATAAGATTATATTTGTTCACTTTGAATTTTGTTTTTTGGACCACACCCAGAAATGCTCAGGAAATTGAACTGACTCTACACTCGGGAATCACTCTTGGCAATGCTTGGGGGATCTTCTGGAGATCTAACCTAGGTTGATAATCCAAGACAAGCATTTTAGCCACTGTACTGTTTCTCCAGCTCCATGTATAACTTTTCAAATTAGTCTTTTTGTATACTTGAGAAAAATACTAGTATTTGTTCATATACATGGTAGTTCTCTTATTAATTTATTTTGTGTTGAAATAACATAGTTAAAAATAGGGCTAATAGTTATTATTTTGATGTACAAAATGATGACACCTCATTTGAGAAGTCTTTATTCTTTTTCCCATGGAGGCTGAAGCTCATCAATAGTGAATGAGGCTTCTCTTTTTTGTATTTATATTCATACTTGCTGTTTCTGGACTTTTTGATATAGGGCCTAGATAGTATATTAATGTTGTTGAGTTGCATTTCCCTAATAATAAAAATTGAGAAGTATATTGTATTGTTTCATAATCAAAAGTAATCAAATATTTTGTGCACTCTTAATCTCTCTCACTGTTCTGATATGAAAAGGATTCTTGTCAGTGGCTTCACCATTTTCTCTCTGTGTGTGTTTGTGTGTGTCTGTGTGTGTGTGTGTCTGTGTGTGAAAAATATGGTCTCAAAACACACCCCAAACAAAAATAGCCACTTTGATTATATTGAACTGACTTTTCACCATCCCAAATAAACTTTGTGTGTGTGTGTGTGTGTGTGTGTGTGTGTGTGTGTGTTTGGGGCACACCCGGTGATGCTCAGGGGTTACTCCTGGTTATGCACTCAGAAATAGCTCTTGGCTTGGGGGACTATATGGGACCCGGGGGTCGAACCAAGGTCTGTCCTAGGCTAGTGCGGGCAAGCCTTACCGCTTGTGCAATGGCTCCGGCCCTCCAAATAGACATTTTATGTGACAAAGCCAAAGTTAATTGAAGACTATGCTTTGCTTTGTTTTCTGTCAGTATTTTATTGAAATTTTTTTTCATTCATTTAGAAAAGAATGCAATGCTTACCATCTAGATTTGTTTGTGGTGAACATTTCTTTTCTTGTTTTATTTGGCACCAGATTTGATGGTACTCAGGGCTTACTCATGGGTCTGTATTTAAGGATCACTCCTCACAAGGATATAGGTACCATATCTGGGTGCTAGGGATCAAGCCTGGGCCAGTCATGTGCAAGGCAAGCACCCTGCCTGCTATATTATCTCTCTGGCCCCAGATTTAATGTGTGTATATGTGTGTGTGTAATTCCTTTTACTATTTAACTTTCTAAGTATATAATCCCTATTACTATGCCTAATTCAAATAATTCATGCATACATCAATGAATAAAATACTGGATGAAATAAAATGTTTTGCTAGATGCTAATTCTGAAAGATTGGTTACACAACAAGAAGGTAAAGCTTCTTTGATTTTGAAGAATAAAAATTTGAAAAAACTGGATGGGAATGTACATATTATCTAACAGATAATTATTATTTTTTATAGTAAGAGTCTTAGGGAGAGAACATGAAGCAATCCCAGGAACTCTGCTTTATTTTAAGAAATTTAAATATATCAGCAATGATTTAGTTAGAATGAACCTACTAATATTTGATAAGCAAGAACAGAATTTTTATTAATCTTTGTTGTTTGAAAATAAACATCTCTGAAGCTTAGCCTGACCTTTTTTTTTTTGGTCCTAATTTTTATTTGCTCTGCAGTTATTGGTAGGTGTGGAATCAATGACACCTTTGGTCTTTGCTATGTTGAATTTGAGGTATCTGAAGGTCAGGAACTTGCTAACTTGAGTCAGGAAACTATTTGAAAATTGGAAGAACCTCTGTAGAAAAGGAAAGAAGCATGGAAAGTTTACAGCTTCCCTCAGCTTGATCGGAGATGAAAAATAATCTCAATGGATTTAACCACCAAGTAAATAGTCATAAATTAATTAGGAAACATTTATAGTTTAAAAAATTGAAAGTATTCTGTAAATGGCTATATCTTTTTCTTTAGGCTTTCACACAATATTCAAACATTTGAAGCAGCAGAAGCACTGCAGGGTAGGAAGGAGAGAGAAATGGACTTTGCTTCTTCTACACATTTATCTTTATGCTTTGTGCTTTGCCTCGGCCTTTTTTCTGCTATCTTCAAAATTAAAGCACACCAAGGAATAAATACCATGTCAGACAAATAAAGATATAAATCTGGACAGACCAAAAGCTGAACTATAGCTGCTTGCCAAAATATTTGGATATTAACAAGGCTGTAAATATTAAATTAGTAGGAAATACTAAATTGATTCTATCATGTTTTGCTTAAATTATATTTAGATATATTTATAATTATACTCCCAAAGAGAAAGATATAGGACAAATTAGATGGGGAAGTTTTATTATAATGTTAATAATAGTTCATATTTAATGGAGATTACATCTTTAATCTCATCTTTTCCCACCAATGGCTCCTCTTTATTCTTATTATCTTGTTTTCAGTACAGAATTATCACCCACTGGTTTTCAATTACCGAGATGCCCATATTGATTCTATTCTTGATTTTAACTCACAACTGAAAAATTATTCATTTAGTCTTAGAAGGTTGCATTCTGTAGCTAGTTTAAGCTCTTTTAAAAACTCATGCGGACTCAAAATACAGAAAGATCAAATTCAAAACAAGAATTGTTCTGTTAGATGAAGCTATCGGGAAGCAGGCTTTAAATTATTTTAACTCAAATTGCTATTAAAATGTAAGAAGACAAATAGTAATCAAAAATGTCATCACCATATGGAGTAAAACTCGATGTCAGTCACAGCATTTATAAAGAACAGGTGGCGCTGAAGCAATCAGAAACCCTGTATGGAATTATACAAATGTAACCTAAATTCCATAGATCTGTAGTAAAGTGATATACATAAATTAGACAAAAGATCTTTCATTAACACATTATTCTAAGTTGCTTGACTGCAATCTCCGAGTTTCAGAAGGAATAAAAATATTCTCTTGCACATCACATGTTTTCATCTATATTTTCTAGGGAGATAATTGCATTCTTTGTTTCCTACTGAAGGCTGTACCTATTGTTTCTTCTTAGAGATATTTGGGTCTCTGAGGCCTCAAGCATATTTTAATGGCATTGGTTCCAAAGCTCTGGCAACACGGCAGGGGAAAGATGGGGGATCCTGGAGTCCAGTTAAACCATGAGAAGTCTGATCTAAAAATATCCAACTATCAGTGGGTCCACCATCCAAAAAAGCAGTTCTGCGTCCTCTCAGCTGAGAGCTGTGTCAAGTGTGTAAATCTTAAATCAGACCTACCTTTCCAGAATTTGATTTTTACGCGAATCCCTGGAAGTCAATCTGGGAATAAAGCAAGCTGTTGAGAGCAAGGAAAAATGCAGAAACAAAATCATGTGTCCAAATGTTTGGAAGAAGAGCAGATGAATATTGTGACCTGTGCATTTGTAGCATACTTTCAGGGGAAAATCTCTTTGAACTCTGGCATTTTGGAATAATATTGATAGTTATGCCCAGTGATAACTAGAATAAAACTCTCATTTTCAAAGGCATCTCTGGGCTGAATTTCATGGAAGGCCTCCTATCTGACTTGAGGAGAGCAATTAGTGGCAGATTTTCCACTGTTAATAGATGAGCCTTGTAATTAAGTCTGAAAGGGTATTCCCCTTTCCAAGTTCTTCCATATTTATGTAATTTCTGGAATGGACTGAGCAGTGTAAGTCCCATAAAGCAGCCTAGAAAGGACTACTGCCTCCTTTTGTCTCATGCTTGACTTGTTTTGTTTGTGGAGCCACATCTTAGGTGGTTAGGGGTTATTCCAGAATCATCTCTTGAGGAGCCATGTGGTGCCAGAGTCCAGAGTCAAAGCCAGTCTCCTAAAAACTCAGTCCTTTAAGCTATCTCCATGACCTCTGTGTCTTACATTTCTAGCAATAATGTACATGAATATTAATTTCCCCTCCTTTTAATATGAAAATGTAACTGAGATTTAATGGTGGGGCTCTCTCAAGCAAATCTCTGGAGACCTGAAGGTGTTTCCCAGAGATTGTTGGCTAACTGGGCCAGTTGTTCAATGTAAGGCCACAAGAATATAGTACAATTTTGGTCGTGTGATGCTGACTTTTTCCTGAGCCTTTGATGATGTTCGGCGGAAGGCATCAAGAGCACATTCATTTATATCGTGAGCCTCCATAATGGCATCTGGTAATGCCAAGGGAGACCATATAATTATGGCTTTTAACCTCTCTACTTTCTCCTGAAACTCAAGGTTAAATTTCTTGGAATTCAATAGAATTGAGTCTTTCAAACACACAGGTAAAACTAAGCAGGGCTTATCCCAAAAGAGAGGTAAGGTACTTCATTTTGAATGAATTGTTTGACTTTTAGACTCACTTTCTATTTTTATTTTTAGAATATTTAAATGTTTTTATTTTATATTTGTATTTTATAATATTGATAATGGAGGGCTTTATACACAAAACATTCCAACTCCCCTCCCCTCCAACACTGTTCCAGTGTTCCAACCCCAATCCTTTCTTTCTCACTGTGGTAAGATTTTTATTAAAAAACAGTTCTTAGTTTCTGTACTTTTTGGCATCTTTGTTTTCTTACTATGTTTCTTTATATTCAGCATATGAGAGAAGTTATTATTTGTCTCTTCCTCTCCTTCTGACTAACTTCACTCAGCAAATGTGTCCAGATCCATCCATGTAACAGAAAATTGCATGGCTTTATCTTTACTTAAAGATGAGTAATCTATTGTATATCTGTACCATAGTTTCTTGGGCACTTGAGTTAAATCCAGATTTTGGCAAAGTGCTGTAAAGAACATAGGAGTGAAAATATTTTTCTTCTGATTAGAATTGAAGGACCCTTAGGGTAGATGCCAAATGGAATTGTTTGATCACATAGAATATTAATTTCTATTTTGTTTAGACATATTCATATTGCTCTCCAAAATATTAAACCAGTAGACTTTCCACCAGTAAGTAGATGAGAGTTCATTTTCTTCCACACTTCCCATCTATACTTGTTTTTGTTATTTGTTATTATATGTGCCAGTTTCACTGGTGTGAAGTGATATTTCATTGTTGCTTTGATTTGCATTTCCTGATAATAAGTGATGCAGAGGATTTTTCATATTTTTTGGCCAACTGCTTGCCTTCTTTGAGAAAAAAAATTAAAGACACAGATCAAACACTGTTGAGTTTCATATGGAGTAATAAAATTCCCACAATAGACAACGCAATTCTAGGAAAAGAAGGGAGAAACTACCTACTCCTCTCCCAATTTTAAATTATACTATAAAGCTGCACTAATCAAAACATTATGGCATTGGAAATTAGGACAGTCTTTGGCTGCCCCAATTCTTAATGGTTTTACTCTGCTTAAATGGTGTTAAACCAAGCTTATATTTCCAAATCTCTCTCCCTCTGCGTGCGCGCACACACACACACACACACACACACACACACACACACACACACACACACACACACACAGTGACAGAACTGGTATTGGAATGCCTATCAATGGTCAGCTCTACTCTGTTTTTCTATATCTTTCATTTCAGGTTATCCCTTGCTATAAGGCCTGGGTCTCTCTCCAGGAACTTCTGGGTTTTTCTTATGAAAACAATGGGGACCTCATTAATGCATTGCTCTCTATGTTACTTGGCAGGAGATAAGCTCCATAATTGTCTGTTGAACATATAAAAGGCAGAATTCGGGGATATAGGTTATAATAGTCTTCCAGTATTTTCTCTAGGTGCAATTTTAAAGATGTACAAATCAGATACATTCAATGCAAATCCTCACAGTGAATGAATTTTACATTTACCTCTGATTTAGTGTAAGGTTGACTATTGGTATTTAGAATAATGTGATTTTATTAAAAATAACTCATTGTGTGGGTGCTTTAAATTTAAAAATATTTTACCCTGTAAAATAGAAATTCTTTCTACCTAATAGATTCATATTAACTGAAATAAAAAAGCCATATCTAAATTACATTAAGTATTAAAAATACTGTAGATGGTAAAAAATTACTTTTTGTTCCCTCCACATAAATTTTCTTGAGCATTCTGTGTCCTTAGAATACATATATAATATAAAATTAGGAATATAAAACATAAAATATAAAACAAATAGGGGATGTTTAAGATAAGATTATGAATTCTACTACTGAAACAAAATAAGTTACAACTGTTGATATGTATCTAGAGATTATAATTGTTCAGAAAGAATCATGCAAATGCCTCATTTAAAATGCTTAGCTTAATAACAATAATCAGTGTCTTCTATAAATACTATTAATAGTAGCCCCTCAGGGTCCTCTTAAAGATCAAAATATTGAGATTTGTGGCAGTGAGATGGCTCAAAGGACTGGAGCATATATTTTGCATGTGGAAGCCCAGATTCAATCCCTAGCACCACATGGTCCCTCAAATACCACTTAATATGATCAAAAAAGGAAACCACCCAACCACTGAGATTTAGAAATTATATAGCATATAGCATGTCCAAAGATGATAAATGATGAGCAGCTAAATGAGGAGCATCTCACTTGTTGTTCTATTCTATACTTTTCTCTATTGTTTCTGTACTGACATTCAAGTCACTGAAGACTCATTGACTGAACCATGGACCCACATTACCAGTCAAAAACACCCAAATCTGTTTCCTGTGTTAGATCTTTTCCTCACCCATAACTGCAGGGCAGTCTATGCCCTTGATTACCAGTGAAATTTCAAAATAGCCTCTTTCTAGAAATGTGCATTGTGGTTAGATATTTGAGTAACACACATACACACACACAGCAGGAAGAATTTGAATCTATCTTCAGAGTAACCTCTTTTGGATAATCAAGGAATCTCCCCCCACTGGGTTCAAAGGGCTTCACTCTTCTTTGTTGTGCAATTTCTAAAGCATTGTGCAATACAAAAAGAAAAGACCAAGTACACATCATTGCCTTGGAAACTGCCTTGGAATCCAACAGACTGTAGGTTGCTCAAAGCAAGTACTGTGTAGCTGTACAGTGTCTGGGCAGTAGCAGCAATGACTGGCAAGGAGGTAGAATGCTCATCTGCTCCACTTGGTCTTAACAGAGCCAACCATCATCACTGCCCTGAAGCGAGGGCAGAAAGTTAGTTTCTATGTGCTTTGTTAGAACAATTTCCTTCCCAACTGTCAATGATAAACTACAAAGGTGAGGTCTGAGGCAGTTTTCCAAAGTACCTATCCAGAATTCATGGGGAATCTGCACCCTGTATTTTTAATAAATGACTGCTAACTGCATGGTCTTGGAAAACAATTTGACTTTTGCTGCTTCAATAACAACAAGACATAAGGGTGAAGGAGGTGCTTATAGATTCAGAGAGTGTTTTTTTCTAATGTCTGGAAACAAATAATAAAATGTGTATAAGATAAGAGGGGTGGAAATCAAGTAAGGAATAAAGGTAGGAAGTCAGTCCTTGTGGGCCATTTCCCAAGAAGCAATACAACTCAGGCTACTGATAGCTTTTTATTTGTTTGTTGGTGAAAGCATTGAGAATAAAAATAAAAGTGATCCTTTTGTGATCCTGTTTGGCCATGATGGATTCTTTCAGCATTGCCATAGTAACAGAAAGAAGTGCACTTATGAATAGACTGAAATTTCTAAGGCTTGAGTTGCCTGCCAAGAAGCAAACCCAGAGTGGAGGAAACCAAGGCAAGTCAAGGCAGAGGGAGGGCAAGTGGAGCAAAGGCCAGACTTCCAAGCTCTCCCCTTTAGAGAGCAAAAGAACTACCAGGTCCCACCAGTCTCTCATTCTGTACTCCTAGTTCCCAAGATTTTTCAGAGGTTATGAAGGGTCCCTTTTTTCCATGACTCCTTTTGATGCCAGGAGAGGACTAAAACAGTCAGATGATCAAAATTTGGACATAAGAGACAGAAATATATATTCAGAACATATGAAGCACTTGTAAAACTTAACAACAATAAACAAAACAAAACAAGCAATCCCATTCAAAAAAAGGAGTAAAGATAAAGATACTTTATCAAAGAAGACATACAGATGGCCAAGTATACAAAAATGCTCTATATCACTAATAATCAGAGAAATGCAAATCAATACAACAATGAGATACTATCTCACAACAGGGACACTGGCACAAAAATGAAAAAAAAATCTAGAAGATTCTACTGATTACAGGGATATGAAGGAAAAATACTCTTATATATTGCAAGTGAAATGATGACTGGTTCAGCCTTTCTGACAAGCAACCTTGCTACTTTTCAAAAAACTAAACATTAAACTTTTATCTGACCCAGCAATTCCACTTATGGGCATCTACCCCAAAGTGTTCAAAACACTATTTTTTTTTTTGGTTTTTGGGCCCACCCAGCAGTGCTCAGGGGTTACTCCTGGCTGTCTGCTCAGAAATAGCTCCTGGCAGGCACGGGGGACCATATGGGACACCGGGATTCGAACCAACCACCTTTGGTCCTGGATCGGCTGTTTGCAAGGCAAACACCGCTGTGCTATCTCTCCGGGCCCTCAAAACACTATTTTTGAGAAGACATTTTCACTCCTATGTTCATTGCAGCACTAGTCACAATAACCAAAAGTTGGAAACAACCCAATATCCAAGAATAGATGAGTGGGTAAAGAAACCATGGTACAAAAACTTCAAAAATACTTAAGAAAGAAATGGAAGAAGACCTACTAATATGGAAAAATACTTCATGCTCATAGATTGGAAGAATTAATATTAAACTGACCATCTCACATACTCTACAATAGAGATTCCATGCACTCCTTATCTAAATCCAGACAACATCCTTTCAGGATTTAGAATAATCAAAATTTGTATGGAACCATAAGATCTAGGATAGCCAAGTCCATATTGAAAAACAAGAAATTGTGAGGCATCTCATTACCTAACGTGAAGCTCTATGACAAAACAGTAGTGATCAAAACAGCATGGTATTGGAACAAAGGCAGATTTTCAGACCAATGGTTTAAAATAGAATATCCAATGAGAAATCCCCATGTATACTGTAAATTTATCTTTGACAAAGGAGCCAAGAATTTTAAATGGAATAAAGACAATCGCTTCATCAAATGGTGTTGGAACAATTGGATATCCACGTGTAAGAAATTAAAGATCAATTCATATCTCACACCATACACAAAAATAAATTCAAAGTGAATTAAAGACCTTGAGATTAAACCTGAATCCATAAAGTTCATTGAGGAAAACATAGGCAGGACATCTAAGACTTAGACCTCAAAGAAGTCTTCAATGATAGAATGCCGATTGATGTAGCTTCAAAGCTAAATAAATGGGACTATATCAAACAAAATAGTTTCTGTATGGCAAAAGAAACACGGACTAAAATTAGAAGACAACTAACTGAATAGGAGAACAATTTTTCACTCAACACATCAGATAAACATTTGGTATCTAGAATAAATGAAGTACTCACAAAGGTTAATGCCACAAAACCTAAAAACCACCATCAAAATAGAAAGAGGAAATGAACAGACACTTCTCTGAGGAAGACAAACAGATGGTCAACAGGCACATAAAAATGCTCATCATTAGGGAAATCCTTGTCATTATGGAAATCCAAATCAAGATAACAATTATATATTATCTTATACCAATAAGAATGGCACATAACAAAACTACTGGGAACAATCTGTTTTGGCAGAGATGTGGTGAGAAAGGAATTCTCATCCACTGCTGGTGGAAATGCTGCCTGATCCCTATGTAAAACAGTATGTAAGGTTCTTAGTAAACTCAGAATCAAACTGCCATATGACCCAGAAATCACTCTTTGGGTATCTATCTACAGAATCGAAAAGCATTCATCTAAAAGGATGTATGCACACCACTATTCATTGCAGCACTCAGTACAATAGCTAAGACTTAGAATCAACCTAGATGTCCAACAACAAATAACTCATGAAGATGTGGTACATATAAAAAATGGAATACTACATAGTTGTAAGAAATGATGCAATGATGCAATTTGCAGCTACATGGATGGAACTGGAAGATATTATGTTAAATGGAGTAAGCCAGAAGAAGAAATACAGAATTATATCATTTATATGTATTTAGAATAGCTGCATAAAGAAATGTGATAGTCTAAATGGGAGTTGTCTCAAACACCCTTGGCCACAGAGTCTATTGAAGAAAAGGAAAGAAAATGAGTGAAGGATTAGAAAAAAACAATATAAAAAAGATGAGTACTAAAGAAATGGAAAATACTTTATGCTCATGAATTGGAAGAATTAATATCAAAATGATCATTTCCCCTCAGGTCTCAGGTGCATTGGTGGAGATATAAAAAGGAGAGAACTAAATATCCAAGCCAAAGTCAACCTGGAAGGGAAGACTATAAAACAGAGATGGCCAACTTGGTGATTGAGAAGAGTGAAGAGGGACAGTGACACTGAATACAGCAAGAAACTGACCTTGTCACCCAGCTACCTGTCCAGCTACTCACTTTTTGCCTACTAGTCATCAACATCTGAAGAAATATTTCTTCAAGTGAAAAGAGTGGTAGAAGAGACGTATGCACACTGTTTAAAGTGAAAGAAAGGGTGCTAGGACACCAAGTATTTGGGAGCTCAGTGAGAACAGGAGAAGCTGAGAGTTGGGATTTTTACAGAAAATCAATAGATATTCAAATTATACTCAAAACTGTAAAAATACTGTTAGACCTATTAAAATATATTTAGTTTGTAGATAAAAACAATTCATGACTCCTGAAACCCTGTCTAAGGTCCTTACGATTAGAGTCATATGAAGTGGCCAGAGTCAGGAGGAGAGTGCCAGGAGATGAGGTGCAGAGCGGACGAGGCACTGGAGCTGTAAGAATGAAAGCAATGCTTTGGGCTTCCTGTTTCAGAGTTTCTGCTTTGTGTCGGACATTGTGCCAGGCAGGTAACTTTCCCAGGCAGCATGGTTCTCCAACTTAATTTTTGGTTTTATAACATAAATTGTATTGTAGTATATATATATATATATATATATATATATATATATATATATATATATATATATATATATATATATATATATATATCACGAGTACAGCCAGAGAGTGAGCTCAAAGCATTTGCATGCATGTTTTGTATTTGGAAACTCAAGTTTCATCCCCAATATGGCAATGTTTCCCCAAACACTATTGAGCACTGAGTCAGGAAGAAGTTGGCCCTGAACTTTAATGAGTAACCCCCTTCCTCAAAAAACAAAACAAAAACAAAAACAAAACAAAAAAAAACAGGGGCAGAGCAAAACAAAAAACAAAACAAAACAAAATAAAATGAAGAACAAATGTACAGACATAAACATATTCACATGCAGAAATATATTTAGCATAACATGAAGTTCAAAGAACAGTAATAGATGGAATATCCATCAAGTCACCTTCCTGCCTAGAAAATGATCATTTGTGATTTCATTATATGTCCTTGCCAATTGTACTGCTCTCCTGTCTCGGTGCGAGGACTCTCTTGAAGTAGTAAAATTACTTCCCTTGTTTTATTTTTCCATTTCTAGTTCATATAGTCATGTGTGGTTATTTATATTTGTTTACATGTGGCTATTTCTATTATAATTATTTATAGTATGACTATATTATAACATATAAGAAGTGAGTGAGATGTTATAACAGTATAATTTAAATTAATCTAGAAAATTTACATATACTCTATACATAAATACTAATGTTATTTATATGCATATGTAATAAACATTTCTTTACTGTTTTTATAGGCATTACCTTTTTCATATTTAAACATTATATAAGTAAATTTTTATTCTATGATTTTGTTACTTGTTTTTATTAATATCTTTATTTAAATGCCTTAAATACAAATATGATTATAGTTGGGTTACAGTCATATAAAGAACACCCCCCTTCACCAGTGCAACACTCCCATCTATTTTATTACTTGTTTATTATTTTGGTTCAACAAGGTTTCAACAATGTTCAACAATGTTTTACACACTGGTGTTTATAGCTATATTTACTATATTCTCTCCATCTATATAATTCCTACACGTACATCTAGAAAGAGACACAGTAATTAATAAATTTTTCTCTTGAACCCATTTCTTCAAGCTTTTACCATATCTGCCAACACTTGCATTTTGAGAGAAGTTTTATCTTTCATTTTACAGATATAGTAGTCAATATATCTTAAAATATAAGCAGCTTTTGACACAGTTGATCTCTCTCCCTGCTCTTTGAAATGCTTTATTCCCTTATATTTCAGGTCATATTATTTCTACTCAATATCTACATAGGGGTGGCCCAAAGATATTTATTATTTACCATATCCAAGCTCTAGTATCTTGAGTTCTTTTCTGAAATCTTCTTTCAAAGCCTCCTTCATCTCTGAAAATTGTATCTATATTTTTCCAGTTTCTCAGCTTGAAATCTTAGAATAAGTCTAGACTCTACTCTTTCTTCTACAGTCTCAATTCTATCAGATCTAATCATTTCAGTTTCACCTTCAAAATAAATCTAGGATCTGATCATCCACTTTAATTCCTGCCACACAATTTGCCATTCTCCGCAGGATTCTTGCAATAATGTTCTCCCATCTCCCTACTCTCATGTTAGCCTCTAACCAAGCAAGACTGGACCCATTAAAATGCAAGTCATTTCCTTCCATGACTTTATTCAGAGCTCTTCAATGCCTGGCTATCTTTGCAGAGTAGAAAGTCAATGTTATTTAAATGGTGCACCACATATTTGCATCTATCACCTTCCTTAATTTCTACCTTGCTTTTTTTTTTTTTTTTTTTTTTTTTACTTTGTGCACTCACTATATCAGACACACTACCTCCTTTAATTTCCTGAACAAACCTATGATTTTCTTTGTCTAGGAGTTTGTATTTGTTGTTCTCATTCTCGAATGTACTATTTCTATGGCTCAACTGGATCCTTTTTAAGTCACTCTGTCTCTGGCCTGCTTTTTATGATTCCATGTATCTGACTTATTTGAGGGTTTATTGCATAGTCCTTATCACTGGAGTCGAGGCTTCAAGAGAGCAAGAAGCCTTTTTTGAGTACTGAGGGAATTTAAGCAATATTTTTCAGAATGGATTCATAAACAAATATTTACTGAGTACTCACTAGGCATCAGAGAATAGGATTTACATGTATCATAGAATCCCTGGTCTCAGGAGAGGTGAGTGAGCCATTTTTTTATTTTGCTTTTTGGGCCATACCCGGTGACTCTCAGGGCTAACTACTGGCTATGCGCTCAGAAATTGCTCCTGGCTTGGGGGACCATATGGGATGCTGGGAGGTTGAACCTCGGTCCTTCCTAGGTTAGTGCGTTCAAGTCATATACCCTACCACTTGCACCACTGCTCTGGCCCCTGAATGAACCATTTTCTTATGAAACTCCTAACCCTACTTTTGTCCCTCTATATATCTTGATCTATTGCCACTATTTCCACACACTGCTTAAAGTTTCATGTGAATACCCTTCATTTATGATCACCCTTTGACCTTTGAGAGATCCATCATCTAAAATTAGCCAAGTGGGTCAGCTTTAAGGATGCCAAATTAGGAGCTGATGCCCCCCCCCTTTGTGACTCTCAGCAAATCCCAGAACCTTTCTGCTTCTGTTTCCCCAGCTGTAAAATAGGATTAATAGTCCCTGCTTCACAGGAGTCTTTTGAGGATTCTTTCATTCATGTAGTAATATTTATTGAAAATGGTAAGTGCTAAGTAGTATTATGCCTAATTAATTAGGTCCTCATCTCCCTGGTGTGGGTTATAGTGTCTGGCTGGTCATTAATAAAATATGCTGGAAGCTTTGCAGAATCCCTGTCTGAGCTCTCCCGGTGGCTGCATAAGCAGTGCATGGGTTGGGTATCCAACCTGGTAGTTAAACACAAACAGCTGTTCAAGTTCTACTGTGCTCACATCTATTTAGCTCTCAGACAATGCAAAATTGAAGGTGCCGAAAACACCAGTTAAGAAAGAGAAATACTACAAAGGATCCTAGGGTGATTAGTAATCAAGATGGGAAATAAAGCTGAGATTCAATTTGTATTTATCAGAGAATACCAATGGGAATCCTAACACCTCCTCTGAAAAATTCATGTGGGAGTGAGAGAGTAGGGAAATGAGAAATACTACTACAACAAAACATCAAGGATGATATTGCAGGGGAAATTACAGGAGGTGGGATGTCAATACTGGATGATATTTATATTGTTGTTGCATTACATCCCAAGAGATTTTTCCCCCTAAGTATACACTAACAATAATGCAGTTCTAACCTAATTTACTAGAAAGCAGAGTCTATGTGCTTTTATTTTATAATCCAGTGCCGCCCCCAGAAAGCAGGATTGAGGCATCAGCAGCAGAAAGCACAGTGGAAAGGAAAAGCCAAGGTGATCTAAGTCTGTACTAGTGACTTGCAATGTACTGTTCAACACATAGGCTCATCCTTCTGGCCCTTCTTTGGAAACATAACATATAGGAGAGCTCAGGACATCCATCACATGGCTTTCAAGTCTTTCCACTTCTCCAAGCCTTCTAACCTTTGCTTCTATATTTTTCCAAAAAACTCATTCACTTAAACTTCACTGATGTTTCTTCAGGCGCTGTTCTTTTGGACTGCTTCAGGAATTTTTGACAGAATAGAAAACTTTGAGTTGTTGGTAAAACTTCCCTGTCAAACTTGAAACTCTACCTCTGATGTATGGCTCACTGAGAATTTCCCATAACAGAGTTGGAAGGGTCAACTTAAAAGACTGTTTGATATAATCTCATACCCAGGGGGAGAGTTATAGAAAAATACTGTTCATTGAGTCACTGCATAATTCAGTGACAAGGTTTTCATGTTATCTGTATAAAAATTATTTTATCTTTTGTTCCAATTAGATTTGGGGAGTGAGGGGATGGGGCTCCACTATGATGGTGTTTGGAGGATACAGCTGGGACTGTGCTTGAGGGTTACTCCCCCAGTGTTCGGGGGACCATTAATGTTGCAGGGATGGAACTGGGTTGGTTGCAATCAAGGCAAGAACCTTGACCCCTGTACTTTTTCTATGATTCAGTTTTGGTTGTTTTGTCAGATTTTTTTCTTAGAATTCTATTTGCCTTCATATTCTTTGATTTTTTTTTTTTGTCATACCCGGCAGTGCTCAAGGATTACTCCTGGCTCTGCACTCAAAAATCACTCCTGGCAGGTATGGGGGACCAAATGGGATACCAGGATTCCAACTATCATCTGTCCTGAATCAGCTGCATGCAAGACAAAAGCCCTACTGCTGTGCTATCTCTCCGGTCACATTCTTTGATATTTAATTCTTTTTTTCTCTATTATCTATAGCTACTGCTAATCAATTCTCTCATTGTCAGTTCCTTTCCCTGACCTTTAATGATCCCTTCAATGATCCATTCAATAATAATATTTTCAGGCTTATTTGTGATTATCTGATTCCAACCCCCAAGAGCCTTAGAGAGCTTCAGATCTATATTTTTACTTAATAATTTAACATATTTACTGAGATGTCCTGCTGGTCCCTTCAAAGGCCCATGACCCAAACAAAACTCATTTTCTTTCTTTTGCAATCACTTCTTCCTCTGCTTCCTCCATATATTGTTGAATGAGACCATGCAATAATCATCTACTCTAGCCAAAGATGCTGCAGCAAAACTTATATTTAATTTTCTTCCCTCACCACTCTGCCATTTTTGTAAGTCTTTGATGTATTCTCAGTTCTCAAACAATCTTTCTACTCAGGTCAGTAAAAAACGTCACAAACAGAATTTTAGTAGTAAACTCTGCCTTAAAAACCCGTTTTTTTCCCCCAAGTCAAGGCTCAACATGTGGGTAATATTGGCCAATAAAATTTTGTTCCATCGTCACTCCTGAAGAACTTTATACTTTTTGTAAATCAATCCATTTCTCCTTGTTTCCTCTGCCCTATTAACTCTCTATAATCTCAATCTCACGAAGAACAAACTGCAAGATACCATCAAACTCTTGGGAACTTTCTCCACACCTCTGTTCACCTATCTCCCATCTGCTTCTTACTAAAGAATGCTCCTTTTGCTGCAGTATACTATTATGTCATAATTTTCCAATGTTACCTGCATACCTATGAGTTGAGAGGATCCATCATACTATCAGCCTATGATAAACTTTGTACGAAGTTAAAGCATATCATTTTGCATGAAGTGTCCCATGCCCTTCTCCTATCCTCATTATTGTGGTTTTATTTGCTTGTTTGTATTTGGGTCACACCCAGCTATGCTCTGGGCTTAGTACTGCCTCTGCACTCAAGGATCACTCATAATAGGCTCAGGGTACCATATGGGTTCCAGGGATCAAATCCAAGTCAGCTGTGTGCAAGGTAAACACCCTACTAGCTGTGCTATCTTTTCATTCCCATTTTGGTGTGCCTTAACTCAGGTGTTCAATGGATTTTACCAAGTTTACTGTAAATGTAGGATATTCTCATTATTCATAACTTCTGTACGTGCAAATTCTCCATCTTACTAACATTTGTGTGTCTATGGTCTGCATTTGCAAGGTTTACAGTCATTCCCAGATGTGCTTCACTGATAGCAAAGAATTGAGGTGACATGTTATCAGTTGAATTCCCACACAATTCTACTTACCTTCTGGTTTTAGTTCACATTTTATAAATAAGCAATCTTTGGGCCTCTGATTTAATGCAACATTTTGTAGATGAGCAGCTGAATGCTGTCCAGGGTTCCCAATCACAGAAGCCTGCAATGATGCTGCGATAACTCTGAGATAAGCATTGTTCAGATATGAGCCATAGTGCTGATGGCTATAATTTCAGTACTAGAGAATTAACAGCAGGATGTAATCCAGAAAAGAAAGAGGAAATGTGTTGATCCAACATGAGATGTTCCAAAAAGTGCCAAAGTAACTCATCAATGTATGGAACAAAGCTATGGGAAAGGGCCTACATTGGTGGATTCTGAGATAATGGTCCATAAAATAGTAGATGTGTATAATGAACAACAATGTCATGAGGGTGAAAGGCAGAGAGACAAATGGTTCCTTTACTCTGGGCCCAGAAATGTTGGTGTGAGAAACATCATATAAAACTTACTTATTTACATACTACTTATATTACTTATTTTCTTGTCACTTATTACTTATTTACTATGACAATTTGTAATAAATATCATGTTCTTATTTATTTTGTGTTTTTTTTGGGGGGGCAGGCATATGTGCTAATACTTGGGGCTTACTCTCAACTCTGCATTCAGGGGTCCTTCTTGGCAGGTTCTCAGGACCATATTGGTGCTGGGATAGAACCCAGGTTATTGGTAGGAAAATGCACTACCCACTTTAATAACTTTCCAGATCTCTAAACATGTTGTTTGAAAAAGTAAACACATAAAACAAGGTCCTATGTTGGGCAACTGATGGATCTGTGATGTGGTGGCGTGCAGCTCATGGGAACCCAGTTCTACCCTTAGAGGAAATGGTTCCTTGTGTGCTGCTGGGAAATTGGGATGACTTTGAGCCCAACTATCAAGCAAACAACAAGGTCAGAGATATTCTGACCAGTCCTGATGCCTCCAGTGTGTCCCTCTGTTGCCAGAGGGATTCTTCAAGATTAAGATCTAATCTCATCATTGCTCAGTTTCAAATGCTTGAAGGAATCACACAGCTTGCAGGATAAAGTTCAGATTCTTTGGTTGAGAACACAGCTCAGGCTTCATTTTCTGTCAGTGCTCCCACACACATGCCCTTTCTTCCAATTATAGGAGTGGTGAATATTTTCACCAATTCTTTCATGCTTTTTGATTTCCCCATACATTCACACATGCTGCTCCCTCTGCTTATAGTGTTCTCACTTCCTCCCCCCTACTTTAACTAGCTATGTCTATTCACCTTTCTAAACATCTCTGCAGAGCAGTTCTCTCTGGGACCCACCCTGATCTCACAGTCTGATCTGGATGCCCTAGCACTACATCCAATGCTGCACGCTCTGTGAGCTTCATTTTCCCCATTGGTCTCACTCGCCAGACTACAAACTCTCTAGGCAGGAATCGTCCCTTTGGTTTGTTTCTTGCTAGTACCAAGGACAGTGCCTGGCATATTTAGCAATAGTACAAGCTAAATTTGTATCTATTCCATGAATTCAGTGTGAATAAATGAACAACTAATTTTTTATTGTTAATATAATTTTTATTTTGATCATAGTGGCTTACATATTGTTGACAATAATATTTTAGGTACATGTTAACTTAATATCAGGGGAATTCCCATCACTGAATTGTTCTCCCTACACCTCTGTTCCCATCCTACCTCCCATATCATCCTCCTTCACCCCTGGGGCTGCAAGAATAGTGGTCTCCTCTGTGCCTACCTTGCTACTTAGTGGTCTTACACCTGTTTGGTCTTGGTAGCTCCTTTATTTCCTCCTGTAACTGGGAGGCGGGACTAGATAGATAAAGTTACATTGTTTTGTTTGAAGAAGAGAAAAGTAATAAACTGAGGTAAAAATCAAATATGCCAAAAATGGGCGGAGTCCTTCTAGAGGCTCTCATCATCGGTTTGAGAGATGAAGGGGGAAAAGGTGAATCATCCCAACAGTACAAAAAGAAGTGTCAAATAAAACATCCAGTGAGCACTCCGACAATAAAGGTAAGCACCACATAGAAGCCATGATCTTGAAATAAAAACATGGCAGAGCACATAAAGAAAGAAAAGAAAGGAAGAAAATAAATATATAAATATAAATGGAGACAACAACTTCAATAACCACATCAAAACAATGAAATCGATAAAAACTAGATAGATAAATAAAAAAGAGGGAAAATTGTTTTGTGTTTTTTTTTCTTCGTTTTTTTCCCCTCCTACACAGGCACAGTAAATATTGGGGTCATTCAAAAAGGAATTCCCTTGGCCTAAGAGCTACAGGGTTTCTCCACCCTTGGAGTATATTGTCATGGGATTAACTATAGACTCCGTACATGTTCATTTACTCTCCCCTTGATGCTTTCGTGCTGTTTGGAAGACTTCTGCTCCGTCCTGGATGATAAAGTCAGACCTCTGTATCTAAAGATCTCAGTATCTACACAAGTCAAGGGGTGGAACTTATGATGAAGTCTTTCTTTGTGGCTCTAGAAGTTCTGCTCCCTCAGTGTCATTTTAATCCATCTTCTGTGGTTGGTGGTCTTGGTCTTTGCGTTGATCCTAGGATGTTTCCAGAAGACCCATTTCGTTGCAATTTTCTCAGGCAGACCTTTGGAACTGGAGATCATGGTTGTTGTGCAGGCCATAGCTCAAACTCTAAGCTAGGGCTTTTTTATTGGTCCCAGATACCTACAGTCTGGTCATGGTTCTATCAGCCAGTCATCTGTAGATTGCAATCTTGGCTTTTGGACAGACCAAAGGGTGACAAGTCTTCTGATTTTGTCTTGTCATTAGCTGGTGGGGTAGGATAACCTGCTCTTAGTTCAAGTTGTTCCCATTTTCCTTGTTGTCAGGATATCATTTTAGAGCTGGCACTTGATGGTGTCCCAGCAGTATTAAGGATGTCCCAGACGGGATTTGTTTCCTGTAGCTGTTGTGAAGAGCTGTGTCATTTCTATTTCTGGGATCCAGGGTTCAAGGCTGGATGAATGATGTCTAATCACCTGGGGTCTAAGTTGGGTCCACTTGACATATTTTCAGGGTGGGAGATGTCCCTGTCTTGTAAACAAGTATGAGTTCTTATCCCTAGTAGATAAGAGCTCGCTTTTATACGTAAGATTTCCCCCTTTTTTTAGTGTGTCTTTGCAGGGGGAAATGGTGCTACATTATATTGCCGGTGCATTTGGGGGTGGAAAGAGAAGAAAACAGAACAGGTCACACTCCCCAAAATATAAGAAAATAGAAATAAAACTATATGTACTCATATAAATATATAAAAAATGAAATAACAAGGTAATTAAAGGAACAAAATGATGCAATAGACTATCTTACATTTGGGGGAAAAGCAGATAAAGAGGTACTGTGTACAGACAGGTCTTATACATATGATGGAGGTATAGGTTTCCCCATTGTCTTTTGGGATTTTCTTGTGGTGTGTGGGTTCCTGAGCGCCTTTTCATCACGCACCCTGACCTTCTTCAGATTGGTAAGAGAATCATGGCAGGAAGGTCTTGGGAAGAGTTCTTGCTTTGGGGGTACTTTTAGAGCTAAGTCCGTTTTCAAGTGACAGTCAATATTAGGAAGAGTTGGTAAGGAGGGATGCGCAGCATGAGTCAGCAGGGGAGTTGGTTGGCTCTTCTTGCCGGGGATGAGGTGTGGGTTTGACTGGGTGTCCATTCACTTGGTTGCTGGGTACTGGTTCGTTGGGGTAGAAGGTCAGTCTTGATGCCTAAAGGATTAAGAACTGAGGGTGAAGAGTTTTAATAAGGTGGGAAATCTGGATGGAGTTGGGGGGTGCAGGGATAGTCGGATATCCAAAGGGGGGAAAGGGGAAAGTATATAGAAGGGGCAGGGAAGAAGAAAAGAGAAAATACATTAAAAAGGAAAGAAGAAGAGAAAAGAAGAAAAAAAGAAGAAGAAAGTAAGTAGTGAGAAGAGAGAAAAGAGCAAAGGAATTCTAGTTTGCTTGAATGTGTTCGATGAGTAGGGCCTGCAGTATAAGTCTGTAGATTACTGTTGCTGCTTCGGTGGTCTGGCTCGTCACGTGCTTCAAGTCCTAAAAAAAAGGTATAACATAGAGATAAAGTGTATGTTAAAGAGTTTTCTTGGGACATTCTCGTAGTGCAAGCCAGGTATAATATCTCGTGTGACTGAGCCCCGAGATGCCATCTTAGTTTGTCTATCCTTTGTATCCAAGAATGCCTGTGGACAGAAAAGCTGAGAGGTTATTTTAAATATAGTAAGATTAAGGCATTAAGACATATTGTTGTGAGATGTTTTCGTTGGAGTCAGTGATTTCCCATGGTATTCTTTACCTGTATTTCTGTATAAGATCCCTAAGGGGATATCATGGGCCTTTGTGGTAGAAGGCTGATTGCATACCTGTTCTCTCTATGCTGCTGTTACTGCTGTTGTTGGTTTCTTTGTGGTATAATGTGTAGTCAAGAGTTTGTGTTGTTCTTCTTTCATATGTTTTGGGCACTACTTTCTGGTATTTGTTGACTGTTACAGTGTTTGGAGTTTCTACCCTGTTAAACCCTGTTATTTGATTGTTGAGTATTAGTTGTATATACGGTGTTTGTTCTAGGTGCTTTAGAATAGTGCTATCATTCTGTATTTATCTATTGTCTTCTGACTTACTTCGTTTAACATAATATGTTCTAGATCCATCTACGTTGCTGCAAAGTCTGTGATTGTATCATTTCTGACTGCCATGTAGTATTCCATTGTGTATAGATACCACATCTTAATGATCCATTCATCTGTTGTTGGACATTGAGGTTGGTTCCAAGACTTGGCTATTAAGAGACACAAAAATTTTTTTTGCTCTAAGCTGTGACTATAGTCAGGTAAAAATCTGACCCTAAGTCCCTTTTGACCTTGTTTTTTTATCATTCTAATTGAGCTTTAAGTACGTCTTCCCTTTAGTCATTGTTTCATACATTAAAACTTGTTCTAAATTTTAGCTCTTTAGATAACTCAGAAGTGTTATTTCTCTCATTTACTTTCATTTTTGACTACAAGTCTTTCTATTCTACCTATATTCCCTATAACCTGGAACCCAACAAACTAACATATTTTTCTTCAGCTTCTGCTTTTGTTCACAGAGTTAGTAGATTAGCAACTGCAGCACACAGTAGGTGCTCAGTAAATAATTCCTATTTAACCATATCATCGCATGGATCACAAACAGTCTATCTTGACTTGAACTGGATATTAGCTCTAAAATCATGAAGCATCTTGTCCACATTCCTTGACCATGCTACTATACTCTTCTATGCAAGCCAAGAAAAAATACAACACTTCCACTTTTATCAGAGTATTTTCCTAGTGCTACCTTGATAACTAAAGTCTCTCAGTTCCATGAGATTCCTTTCTTTGCCAGTTATGTCAAATACTTGGAAATAGATTCAGAAGTACATAGGGAATATACTGATAAGACTTAAGACTTAGAAATTTTTATTTGCCCTTGTTTTTGTTTCTTTTTAATCTTATGTTCAAAATATCACCACATCATCACTTTTTTTTTTGGTTTTTTTTTGGTTACACCCGGCAGTGCTGAGGGATTACTCCTGGCTCTACACTCAGAAATCGCTCCTGGCAGGCTCGGGAAACCATATGAGATGCAGGGATTTGAACCACCATCTTTCTGCATGCAAGGCAAATGCTTTACTTCTATGCTATATCTCCGGCCCCCATATCATCATTTTTAGCTAACTGCAGAATATTAGTTGTTCCAAAAATAGGGCCACTCTTCTCTCTTGTATATTCCTGCCATATCTTTAACTAAGTCATGTTAATATTATAAAAAAGAAATTATCTTTAAGGACTTTTCTTGATCTTTGGTATTTATCTATGTCTAGAGATACAAATGAAAACTTCTCTACAATCTTGAATCCCACTTCACCTGTCCCACAAATCAAAGACCCATCAACCAAGGTGAAAAGGGACTAGAATCAGATTTTATCTGATTGTTATCATAGAGCAAAAAAAATGATGTATGCATGGCAGGATGAACTACTTCTATTATAAAACCTTTCAAATTGTTTCATGATATTATGCTTTTGGCAAAAACTAGCATGAAAATAAGTTCCAAAGACTGAAAGCTAGTACAGGAACAAAGCACTTGTCTTGTACATGGTTGATCCAGGTCCAATCCCCTGCACTTTATATGGTCTCCTGAGTCCCACAAGATGTAATCTCTGAGGGCAGAGGGAGAAGCAAGCCCTGAGAACCACCAATCCCTATTAATAGTACTAATTTCTGGTGAAATTCTGCCAATTGCAATCATATGAGCTACCTAGAAAATACACAATTATATATAATTCAAAGAGAGATAGCAATCACATAATTTTACTCATATGTGCATGATTAAAAAATATAGAATTTGGGACAAGAAAGATGATTCAAGTAGAAGAACCCATGTATTGAATACACAAAGTACTTCATTCAATCCCAGACACTGTGCCCACCACTCCTCCTTGGACTACCAGTTGTGTGGTTTGAGAACCGTCAGGCAGAGATTCCTGAGATATGGTTAAAAAGGAAACAAATAAAACTAAATAATTGAACCCAGAACTAGCTCAGCAGAAGTGTGCCTGTCTTGCAAGAGGAAGGATCATGAAACCGTGAATTCTAGATTAAATGTCTCCATTCCAGAACTATATTCATGCTGTTTGTTCAAGTGAGAGATTAATTAACAAAGAGCAGAGAAAAATGCTGAAGATTGCTAGGGCCTTATTTTCTCCCAGTGCACATTGTCCTGGGGATTATGTGCAAACTAGCTGACTAATCTACAGAACGTGAATTTCCCAGATGCATTTGGATATTTCCCTAATTCCTGAAGACCTCTCAGAGATTTCCAAGAGGTTGTGACCCCAATTTTGAATAAGGCGACATCAGTCATTATTCAAAATAGATCTATGCTTGCCTATCTTTCACCTAGTTAAGGTTTTAATTATAATAATTAAACTTCAATAAAGAAATCTATGTGGAACAATAGATATGACCATAAGTTATCTATTTTTTAAAGATACTATCTCCCCACTAAAACCCTATATAAAGGCCAGTTCTCCAGAGAATATTCTCCTTGAAAAATGGAGTAAATGTATTCAAAGGAAATGCTAAAATATCACCCCAGACATCAATTAAAGTGCCATAAAAATGGAAGAAATAGACTACTCAAAAGAGAGTCTCTGAATTTTTTAGTGGATTGGGGAGAATTTGTGCTTCCTGTATTTCCAAATGGATAAAATGAGTTAGCAGTAGGAACAAGTATAAAAATATTATCTGGCAGCCTTAAGTTCTGTGGAATTCAGAAACTTGTGGGTTTGGGGATTTGATCCTTCTTTGATAGGATCAAAATTGTTTGACAAAAGCAAATAAAAATCAGAAAATAAGTACCTGCCAGAGGAGAATGCACTCTCTGTTGGCTCATCTTCTGCACACACAGTTCTTCCATTTCTTTAGTAAGTTCCTTAATGCTTGTCTCAATAGTACTCAAAATTATGCCAATAAAGCAATTTCCATACTTTTTCTTTACTATTCCATAGTCAAATTGGCAAATTTACTTGACATTAAAATAAGAGTTTCTATACTATACAGAAATACATTTCCAATGGATGTTAGAACTAAGTGTAAAATCTAAAACAATGAAATAAGAAAATGCATGAGAAAACTCTTGTAACTTGAATTAGATAAGTATTTTTGGTAATAGCACTAAAGGGACAATCCATAAAAAGAAACCTATTGATAGAATAGATCACATGAATATTTAAAACTCTGCTCTTTATAAGATGTTACTAGAATGAAAGACAAAACAGATCAAGAAGTTGTATATTTTTTTGGGGGTGGGGACACTCTTGGTGACAGTCAGGGGTTATTTCTGGCTCTGTGCTCAGAAATTGCTCCTGGCTTGGGAGACCATATGGGATGCTGGGAATCCAACCACGGTCTGTCCTAGACTAGCACCAGCAAAGCAGATGCCTTACAGCTCCATGCCACAGCTTCAGTCCCTGTATCTCTCTCTCTCTCTCTCTTTTTTTTTTTTTTGGTTTTTGGGCCACACCCGGCGATGCTCAGGGGTTACTCCTGGCTGTCTGCTCAGAAATAGCTCCTGGCAGGCACAGGAGACCATATGGGACACCGGGATTCGAACCAACCACCCTTGGTCCTGGATCTGCTGCTTGCAAGGCTAACGCCGCTGTGCTATCTCTCCGGGCCCTCTCTCTCTCTTTTTTTTTTTAATAAAATCTTTAAGTACCATGATTACAAGCATGATTGTAGTTGGATTTCAGTCATAAACAGAACACCCCTCTTCACCTGTATAACATTCTCACTACCAATGCCCTACCTCCTTCCTTCCCAACCCCTGCCTGTATTCGAGACAGGCATTCTACTTCTCTCACTCATCTAGATTGTCATGATAGTTGTTAGCGTAGTTATTTCCCTAACTGCACCCACCATTCTTTGTGGTAAGCTTCACATTGTGAGCCAGCCCTTCTGGCCCTCATCTTTATTGTCTCTGGGCATTATTACAATAATGTCCTTAATTTTTCTTAAAACTCACAGATGAGTGAGCCTATTCTGTGTCTCTTTTCCTCTGACTTATTTCACTCAGCATAATAGATTTCATGTACATCCACGTATAGGAAAATTTCATGACTTCATCTCTCCTGACAGCTGCATAATATTCCATTGTATATATGTACCACAGTTTCTTTAGCCATCCATCTGTTGAAGGGCATCTTGGTTGTTTCCAGAGTCTGGCTACTGTAACTAGCACTGCAACGAATATAGGTGTGAGAAAGAAATTTTTGAATTGTATTTTTGTGTTCCTAGTGTATATCCCTAGGAGTGGTATAGCTGGATATTATGGGAGTTCAATATCCAGTTTTTTGAGGAATCTCCATATTGTTTTCCATAAAGGTTAGACTAGATGGCATTCCCACCAACAGTGAATAAGAGTTCCTTTCTCTCCATATCCTTGCCAGCACTGATTGTTCTTGTTCTTTGTGATGTGTTCCAGTCTCTGTGGCATGAGATGGTATCTCATCGTTGTTTTAATTTGCATTTCTCTGATGGTTAGTGCTGTGGAGCATTTTTTCATGTGTCTTTTGGCCATTTGTATTTTTACTTTGACAAAGTGTCTATTTCTTCTCCCCATTTTTGATGGGGTTAGATTTTTTTTTCTTGTTAAGTTCTGTCAGTACCTTGTATATTTTTGGTATTAGCCTCTTATCAGATGGGAAAAGGGTGAATAGTTTCTCCCATACTGTGGGTGGATTTTGTATCCTAGGCAATATTTCCTTTGAGGTGCAGAAGCTTCGCAGCTTAATATAGTCCCATCTGTTTATCTCTGCTTTAACTTGTTTGGAGAGTGATGTTTCCTTCTTGAAGATGCCATTAGTCTCAATGTCTTGGAGTGTTTTACGTATGTGTTGTTCTATATATATATTATATATGTGTATATATAAAATCTTAGAAAACTACAAAATTCTGCTTCAAGAAACACGAGAGGACAGAAGGAAATGGAGACATATACCTTGCTCATGGATTGGCAGGATTAATATAATTAAAATGTCAATACTTGGGGCCGGCGAGGTGGCGCTAGAGGTAAGGTGTCCGCCTTGCAAGCGCTAGCCAAGGAAGGACCGCGGTTCGATCCCCAGGCATCCCATATGTTTCCCCCAAGCCAGGGGCAATTTCTGAGCACTTAGCCAGGAGTAA
The DNA here is from genome assembly GCF_024139225.1 of Suncus etruscus. Taxonomy (NCBI): domain Eukaryota; kingdom Metazoa; phylum Chordata; class Mammalia; order Eulipotyphla; family Soricidae; genus Suncus; species Suncus etruscus. The sequence goes on from NC_064858.1 coordinate 24,012,773, forward strand.
CCCCTGAGCATCAAATGGGTGTGGCCAAAAAAAAAAACAAAAAACATGCCAATACTTTCCAAAGCATTGTACAGATTTAATGCAATCCCTCTAAAGATACCCATGATATTCTTCAAAGAAGTGGATCAAACACTCCTGAAATTTATTTGAACAATAAACACCCATGAATAGCTAAAAAAAAAAAATCCCTGGGAGGCATTACTTTCCCCAATTTTAAATTGTATTACAATGAAATAAGTACTAAAACAGCATGGTATTGGAATAAAGACAGATCCTCAGATTAGTGGAATAGACTTGAGTATTCAGATAATGTTCCTCAGGCATAAAAATCAACTAATCTTTGATAAAGGGGAAAGAAATTCAAAATGGATCAAGACAGGCCTCTTCAAGAAGTGGTGTTGGCACAAGTGGTTATCCACTTGCAAAAAAGCAATCTCAGACTCCCTTCTAACAGTCCAAATGGATTAAAGACCGACCTTGATATCAGGCAAGAAGTTGTATCTTGAATATATAAGAAATTGACCTATTATGGGAAATAGAATAATACCAAAATATGTTTATGAACTTAGATTTAAACATGTACACTATCAAAGAATATGCACATTGTAATTAAGCAGAAGATAAGGATGCTTATATATTTCTAAGTTATTTTGGGGGAGGTATCTTGGGCCACACTTGGTGGCACTCAGGAATTACTCCTGGCTCTGTGCTCAAAAATTACTCTTGGCAGGCTTGGGTGACTGACCAATATGAGATGCCAAGGCTCAAACCTGGGTTGGCTGCATGCAAAGCAAATGCCCTACTCTTTGTGCTATATCACTCCAGCCCCAGCTATTAAGGAAATCCAACTTAAAATCATTCAATAAGTAAATTTAAAAAGATTGACCATGGCAAGTATTCGTGAAGATATGGAAGGAATGAATGTATAATACTTGTAGAGATATACAATGGTACAGTTATTTTATCTTTTGTTTTTAGGACACATCCAGCAATGCTCAGGGTTTACTTCTGGCTCTAGACTCAGGAATTACTCCTGGTATTGCTCAGGTTACCATATTAGGTATTGAGGATCAAACTTGTGATGGCTGCATAAAGAGCAATCATTCTACTTACTGTCCTATCATCACTACTGTCCCAATGGTACAGTTCTTTTCAAAATTTTGGCAAGGCTTTAAAGAGTGAACTCAGCATTATATTCCCAGGTATTTACAAAAGAGAGATAAAAACTTATGTCTACAGAGGCAGGAGCGGTGATGCAAGCAGTAGGGCTTTTGCCTTGCACATGCTAACCTAGGACGAACCATGGTTCGATCCCCCAGTGTTCCATCCAGTCCCCCAACCCAGGGGTGATTTCTGAGCACATAGCCAGGAGTAACCCCTGAGTGTCAATGAGTATGGCCCCAAAAGAAAACAACAACAACAACAACCAAACAAACAAACCAAAACAACCTATGTCTACATAGAAACTTCAAAAGACATTTTTTATGACAACCCTAAAGTATAAGTAGTGCAAAAGTTTACCAATAGCTGAGTAGATTAATGAACTGAGTGATCCCTCAGCAAGAAAAAAGAATACCATTGGCTTATGCTACCAAGAGCACAGAGCTCCAAATCGTCATGATATTATGTTGTATGCAAGAATTCAGAGGAAAAAAGAATACATTGCATTCTTTCTTTTTATTAAAATTTCTTTTCTTTCCTTTTTCATTTTCTCTTCTAAGGCAAACTTCTCAACAGTGACATCAGTGGCTACCTGGAAAGAGGAGGGAAGCAACAGAAGAAGGGGAGAACCAATGTTTGTTTGTTTGTTTTTATCTATTGTGTTGTAAATGCTTAATAGTTTTTGCTGTCTTTCTAGTCCAGAAGCCCTACATAAGTATTGGCAATTTTAAGACTTGGATATAATCAGACCCTGACTAATCATGTGAAACACAGCATGTGAAACATAGACTGACTTATTTTTGGTATTCTTTCAGTCCTTTATCAAGAACTCTAGTTATATATATAAGTTCTACTGTTTGTTTGAGGGCCAAAACTGATCATGCCCAAGGATTACTCCTGGCTCTGTACTCAGAAATTACTCCTGGCAGACTCTGGGATCATATGAGATGCTACGGATTTAACCCAGGTCTGCCGCATGCAAGAAAAACTCCCTCCCTACTGTACTCAAGCCTCTGTTATGCTTTTTTAAAAATCTTACAGTATTCATTTTTCCATTGCTCTTTCATTTCTGTTCACCAAAAGATTCACAAACTTTATTTTCAAACTTTCACACTTACATAATGCTCAGGAACCATGACAACTTCCCACAACCTCTGTTAACATGTCTCAGGTATGCATGTAAGGAGTCATGCCAACAAAGTTTTGTGCTCCCTGAAAATAACTATCAAACTCGCAGAGAAACTCTCCCTAAAAGGCAAATCACCTTCAATCTTCTCCCTGTGATGGGTAAAATCAGAACAGCTTCAAACCAGCAAACAGTCATTTGTTTCAGTCACGCTTCCGGTGCATACACTCAAGAGAACCTTCAAGTCAATCCTGTGCAGGCTGAGTAGATTTTTGTCTTAGGACACAAAAAGGCAGCTGGAGAAAGACGCTGACCTTTGTGAAGAGGAAAGAAATCTTCACTACCTGGTGTTCGCTGCCAGTGGGTGTTCTGACGTGGGCTCTTAAGAGAAGCAGGAATCCTATTGTCGCTCCTTCTAGCTTTAATGGTGAAATGTACTTTTAAGTTTGTGTTTAATCTCAGGCTGGGGAAGTTCAGTCCCTCCCTAGCACTTGATTTTGGGTCACCTCTCCGGCACCCTCACCACACTCAGAGACGAAATAAGCAGCTGTAGAGAGAAGAAAGCAGCCCGCACCAGCTCTCAGAGCTGAAAGTGACTCCCAAGCAAGGCTCTTCATAGCAACCAGATTGATTTTGAACTTCGGGGGATTTGCTCTCCCTCCCCAAGCCCCCCATAACTCTCCATGCCTAGCTCCGACTTAGATGAAAGCTCTTTCTATTTACATCGCAGTTGTAGAGGAAAGGAGACAGGGAGAGAGAAATCATTTACAAAAGTGTCTGCCAGAGTAATCAAGGGCTTTAGAGCCAAGGGGGTCATTTATCAACCATTCCTAGATATTAGTACTATATCACTCATGTGGAATTTAGCCAGAGATGGATGCTGACCTGGCCCAACTTGTTCGTAGTTGAAGGCAAACAAATACCCATGTTTGGAGGAAACATTCGGGACTCTAGATGATGCTATATCAGGAAGGAGAATGGATTGTTTAGCTTGTAAACTTGAGCCAATAAAGGCATCAATGTTATAGGACCCTCAGTAGATATAATCCACAAATCTTTTAGAAGATTTCGATGGTATCAATTATGATGTCTCATCCAGAATGAATGGAGAATGCCTTCCTTGTCTCTCAGGTCACATTTTCCACGAATTGGGGCTTTAACATGGTGACAATGAACTTAATTATGGGGAAATATACCAGTTATCCTCATCCTCATGCTTTTATTTATGCAATTTGTATTTCAGTGAATGGTTTTTCAAATAAACCCTCACTAAAAGTAACTCTTCATAGAGTTCCTGATAATGTGCCAACTGCTGGAGAAATAGTGATAAGGAACAAACTGTGCTGCTCTTAGGGGATTTTCATTCTGTTGGGTTAAGGTTCTAAACTCATATATCTCTAACATCTCCCTAAAGGTTAGATAATTCCAGATCATCTTCCAAACACACAAGTCAGAACACTGAGAGGAGTTTCTGTTTCACAAGAATGAGCAAGTTCTCTCTTCTCACTTACAAAGTGTCCCTGGAAAGGAGAAAGTTCTCCCTATTCCTTCATCTCTATTTCCATCCCCAGATGAAAATGGATTCTGGATCCTTTGGCTGCTTGTGCTGAGAATTCGTAAAATGAAAGATGACCCATTCTTAAAACATGGCTGCCAATTATTGCTTCAGAAACTACCTTGTCTTCCTCATTCTCACTTAAAGATGAGAATTGGCAAGTGAGCTTTAAGTAGAGAGCAGAAACCACTATCGTTAAATCCCAACAAAAGAGACTATTTCAAGTGAGTAGGTGAAGACAGATTAAAGAAGCTCATTAAACTCCTAACAATTGTCATTTATGCAAGATGTGAAAAACACTTTTTTGAGTCAAGCAATGGAGTAATTCTCAATTGTGGAGATAATGATAATTGGATATTAATAGAATAATACAACTTTTTGTATCAAGCTAGAAATCATATCAGATACTGCTGCTATTGTGATATTAAAACTTGGTAATGGTAACAAAATAAGATTTCAAATGCTCTAATAATCATATGACTAAAACATTGTAAAATCTAAAAATTCTTATATTTGGCTACAACTCAATGTGTTCTTCACTGTCTCATAAAAGGTTAAAAGATGAGCAACTGGTGAAATAGGACAGTGATGAGGTTGTTTCTCAAATTTTGATTTATGTCAACAAACTATTATTTTAAACAATTCCAGGTATTAAAAATACTATTTAAGAACTCAAAACACAGCAAAATTTTTATTTTATTTTTTAAATAATTTATTTAAGCATTGTAGTTACAGAAATGTTTGTAGTAGGGTTTTAGTCATAGAATGTACAACACCCTTCACCAATGTCTGTGCTTTTCCTCCCCCCACCATACCCCATGCCTATCTCTGGGATAGGCGTTTTGCATCTCTCTCTCTCTCCTCTCTCTCTCTTTCTCTCTCTCAATGTCATGGTAGTTGTCAGTGTGGTTAGTGCTCTAACTTCTCACCACTCTTTGTGGCACGCTTCATATCATTAGCTGGTCCTCCAGGCCCTCATATCTATTGTCTCAAGATATTATTATAATACTGTCTTTTATTTTTTATATCCCATATATACTTAGACTATTCTATGTCCATTCCTCTCTCTCTCCAACTCATTTCACTCAGCAAATAGTTTCCATTTCCATACAAATATAGGCAAATTTCATGACTTTATTTCCATTAGGAAATTAATATTTATAGTATTTGCCATGGGAGTTGAGAGTTTTAATCATGAATGGGTGTTGGACCTTTACAAATGCTGCATGGTATTTCATTATATAGATGTACCACATATCTTTTTAACCATACATCTGTTGCTTGGCACCTGGGTTGTTTTTAGATTTTGGCTATTGTAAATAGTTTTGTGCTAAACATAGGAGTGGAGAGGGCATTTTTGTTTAGTGTTTTTGTGTTCCTAGGGTGGTATTGCTGGATTATATGGGAGTTCAGTTTCTATTTTTTGAGGAATATCTATATTGTTTTCCAGAAAGGCTGGGCTGGATAGCTTTACCACCAGCAATGAATGAGAGTCCCTTTCTTCTTGCATCCACACCAGCACTAATTATTATTATTCTTTGTAATTTGTACTGGTCTCTTTGTTGTGAGATGATACCTCATTGTTGTTTTGATTTGCATCTCCCTGGTGATTGGTGATGTGGAACATTTTTTCATGTGCCTTTTGACCATCTGTATTTCTTCTTTTAAGAAATGTCTGTTCATTTCTTCTTCCTATTTTTGATAGATTTTCTTCTTGGGTTCTGTCAGTACTTTGTATATCTGAGATATTATCTGATGGATATTGAGTGGATAGTTTCTCCCATTCTGTGGGTGATCTTTGTACCCTAGTAGCTGTTATCTTTGAAATGCAGAAACTTCTCAGTTTAATGTAGTCCCATTTTGCTTCTACTTGCTTGGGCAATGTTGTTTCCTTCTTGAAGATATCTTTAGTTTTAATGTCATGAAATGATTTTACTATATTTTCTTCTATGCAGCTTATTTATATTTTAGGTCTGATATCAAAATCTTTAATCCACTTTAAATTAGCCTTTGTGCGTGATGTCAGACAAAGGTCTGAGTTTGCTTTTTTTTTTTTTGCATGCTATCCCAAACTAGTTATCCTAACACCACTTATTAAAGAGGTTTTCCTTTCTCCACTTTGTGTTTCTTTCCCCTTTAACAAAGATTAACTAATTGTATGTTTGAGGTCATTCTCTGAATACTCAAGTCTATTCCATTGATCTAAGGGTCCGTCTTTATTCCAGTAACATGCTATCTAAATGACTATTGCTTTGTAATACAATTTAAAGTTGGGGAAAATGATTCCTCCCATCTTTTTCCTAAGGATTGCTTTAGCTATTTGTTGGCATTTATTGTTCCAAATAAATTTCAGAAGTTTTTGATCTACCTTTTTGATAAATGTCATGGTATCCTTAGAGGAATTGCATTACATTCATGCAATGCTTTGGAGAGCATTACTATTTTAATGATGTTAATCATCCTCCCAATCCACTAATAGGGTACTTGTATACATTTCCTTGTGACATTTTGTATTTCTTTTCTTTTTTTTTTTTAGAAATTTATTCAAATATTTTTATTAACATTTGTTGATTTTTCTTTTATTTTAAATAATATTTTTTATTTAAACACCTTGATTACAAACATGATTGTGGTTGGGTTTCAGTCATGTAAAGAACACCCCCTATCACCAGTGCAGCACTCCCATCACCAGCGTCCCGAAAATTATTGCAAGAATGTCTTTCATTTTTTACCTTTTGTATTTCTTGAAGTAGTGTTTTGTAGTTTTCTTTCTATAGTTTTTCACCTCTTTAGTTAAATTGACTACAAGGTACTTAAGTTTTTGTGACACTATTGTGAATGGAATTGTTTTTTAATGTCTATTTTTTTCTATTATTATTTGTACATAAAAAGCCCATGGGTTTTGCATATTAATTTTTTTGCCTGCCACTTCACTAAACAAATCTATTTTTTTCTAGAAGATATTTGGTAGAGTTTTTAGGATTTTAAATATAGAACCATGACATCTGTAAACAGTGAGAGTTTGACTTTCTGGATGCCCTTGATATCTTTTTCTTGCCTGATTGCTATGGCAAGTGCCTCCAGTAATATGTTGAATAGGAGTGGCAGTAGGAGGTATCTTTGCCTTGTGCCAGATTTTAGAGGAAAATTTCAGTTTTTTCCCAGTGAGTATAATATTTGACATGGGAGTTGAAAATTTTTATCATGAGTGGGTTTTGAACCTTTTCACATGCTTACTCTGCATCTATTGATATAATCATGTAATTTTTCTTTTTCCTTTCGTTGGCATGTTGTCTTATGTATGTTAAACAGTCTTTGCATCTCTGGAATGAATCCTTCTTGGTCATGATGTATGATCTTCTCAATGAGATGTTGGATCCTATTTGCCAGAATTTTATTGAGGATTCTTTGCATCTGTTATCAAAGATATTGGTCTATAATTATCTTTTTTTGACACACTAAAATTTTTTTGGTTAAGGTTTAACTACCCCTAGCTTTCTCTTCCAGATCACCCCTTTTATTCCTACTTTCACTTTCACTTTCTTTTCCAGGAGAGAACTGAACTGCTATTAATAGTATACACCATGCAAACCACAATGTCAAAAAGGAAGGAAGGAAGGAAGGAAGAAAGAAAGAAAGAAAGAAAGAAAGAAAGAAAGAAAGAAAGAAAGAAAGAAAGAAAGAAAGAAAGAAAGAAAGAAAGAAAGAAAGAAAGAAAGAAAGAAAGAAAGAAAGAAAGGAAGGAAGAAAGGAAGAAAGAAAGAAAGAAAGAAAGAAAGAAAGAAAGAAAGAAAGAAAGAAAGAAAGAAAGAAAGAAAGAAAGAAAGAAAGAAAGAAAGAAAGAAAGAAAGAAAGAAAGAAAAAGAAAGAAAGAAAATGCCAGCAATGATGGGGTCAGAGCGGTGGCACAAGGGGTAGGGCATTTGCCTTGCACAAGCTAACCTAGGATGGACAGCAGTTCAATCCCCCCAACATCCCATAAGGACCTCCAAGCCAGGGGCAATTTCTGAGCACATAGTCAGGAGTAACCACTGAGCATCACCAGGTGTGGCCCCCCCAAAATGCCTGCTCCGAGAGCGTGGGAGTGAGGGTGAGGGTAGGAGGGAAACTGGGTAGGAATTGGTGATAGGAAAAGTGCACTGGTGAACAGTGGAGTACATTGTATGACAGAAACTCAATCATGAACAATTTTGTAACCATGGTGCTTAAATAAAGTAATTATAAAAATAGTATTATCATAAAGAGAGTATGCACCACATTCTATTTATGGTGTTTAGATACATATTTGTGTATATTGTGTTAAGATACACAGATGCATAAGTGAAGATTATTTTTTATCATAAATCAGGTTATATCATTCTGCAATTTTATTTTATTTTTGTTTTCCAGTTTATCAAGAGTTGACTAAATATCATAACATAAACATCTTGTCTGGGTCATGTTCCAAACCATAGATATATTAGAATATACATAATCATTTTTTTCTAATACGATTATGTGATATAGAGTATTTTTTCTTCTAATTTTAGTAAAACCCTGTAATTTCCCAAGTTATTCACAATACTGTCATTTCAGGAATTAAATATTCAAACACCAATCTTACCAACAGCATGACCATCCCTTCACCAGTATCCCCAGTCACCCGTCCACCACCATAACTTGTCTCCATGCTGGCACAAATAAATTTACTTCATTTTGCTTGTTACAACTCAAAGGCAATCAGAATTTTAGACCAAACTATGTCAGTTAGAAATGATTGTTATATCTCTCCACGGTATTACTAAAGTTAATGTCTAATGTTTATGGGTTTAGTGGACTGTGGCTTGTGCTAGTTGAGCCTTCTGTGATGTTTCTGTGAGTATTTGCCTCCCACCTTTTAAGAATGCCAGAGACGTTTCAGTTCAGACTAATGTACAGACTAGAGTACAGGTGGCCATATTTACTTCTGGAGCGTGGTGACAGAACAGGGCTATTTTCCTGCCAGGAAGATGGCGGCAATGGGTTGGTGCTGCCACCATTTCCAAGTGGTGGGGTGGGTTCAAGAGGGCTTGTCTCTATCCTATTTCAGAAGGAAATTCTCAAGGATTTTAGTCCTATAGTCCAATCTTACTTGAGAGAGGAGTTAGCTGCTTATATTATATATTTCAGTCATGGAGCTGGGTCCTTACTCTTGGAAATGGTAGGTTGGGCTGCTTAATTCATATAGAAAAAGGACTCTGCCAGTGGAGAGTGTTTTTCAACTATCACATGATCTGCAAAATGAACATGTTCGCACACTTACATCTGAACAAATAGGTATTCCTGTAAGATATATTTTATTTTTCCCCTCCTCCTCCATGAAATATATTTTAAAAAGGGATATTTAGATGTTAAGAAAATATTATCAAAAATATACCTAAATACTATACCCAGATACCTGCAATGTATGTAATGTCTATTTTTTAAATTAGTACTAGATATTGTGATTTGTTTTTCATTTCTTTTGTGGGGAGGGATCAAATCCAAGTTTCCCACATGTAGAACATATGCTCCAACTCAATTAACTGCCTCCAGCCTGAGGTAGTAAGATTTAAAAAATTTCTGATAAAGGAAGCATATGCATTACATAATATTGTATATATTATTATATTAGTGTTATTATTTTATGAAATTTTTACAATTACTTTCTTGTTACTGACTTGGGTCATTTTTTTTTCTTTTTGGGTCACACCCAGTGATGCTCAGGGGTTACTCCTGGCTATGTGCTCAGAAATCGCTCCTGGCTTGGGGTACTTTATGGGACACAGAGGGATGGAACCGCAGTCCGTCCTAGGTTAATGCGTGCAAGGCAACTGCCCTACTGCTTGCACCACTACTCCAGCTCCCTTTTTGAGATATCATAATATACAATACTGTTCATGATAGAATTTCTTGCACTTTCCATACATATTATGGCAAATGGCATGAATAAATATTTTCTCTAATCACATTTCATTGTGATAATTATTTTATTATTTTATTTTATTTTTGGTTTTGGGTCACACCTGGCAATGCTCAGGGGTTACTCCTGGCTCTACCCTCAGGAATCATTCCTGATGGTTCTCAGGGGACCATATGGCATGCCATCTGGGTTGGCCATTCAAGGCAGTACCCTACCTGCTGTGCTTGCTCTGGTCCCATGATAATTATTATTTTTAAATAAATCATATAAATGCATGCTTTGTCATTATATACATTTATATGTACTTGATTTCACATAAGTAGTTTTCTCATTTTTCTACTTTTTGATTAATAGTTATTGAGTTTAATCCAATGTGAGTTACAATAATTCTATCATGTTCTCCTAATCTGATGCCTTTTTTTTTCTCAAAATTTGGTAATGGGTATACAAAGTTCTGTAGTTGTATTATTGTTATATAACCAAACATGTGGTTATTCTTATAGCTTCTAAATTAAAATAATATTTTTTTTGTTTTTTTCGGGTCACACCCGTTTGATGCTCAGGGGTTACTCCTGGCTAAGCGCTCAGAAATTGCCCCTGGCTTGGGGGGACCATATGGGACCTTGGTCCTTCCTTGGCTAGCGCTTGCAAGGCAGACACCTTATCTCTAGCGCCACCTCGCCAGCCCCTTAAAGTAATATTTTATAAAGTCTTTATCACACCAATATTATTAAAATTATTCTAATACATTCTCTGAATTTATTTAAAAATAACATGTTTGGCTTAATCCATTTATAATTTATCCATGAATTTTATTATCATGCAATTTCTCCTGATTATTAAGTTATTTCTGTTTCTCAATTTAAATATTTTAACAACTTTTTCTTATACTTTCCTATTTCTTCTGCCCCCCACCAACCACTTGCCATCAGGTAAGCTTATGTCCATTTTGTTTAGTCTCTTCATTGATTTTCTATCTTTCTATTCATGCAATGATAAAATCATCAATTTTGTCTGTTTTCTTCTAGCTTATTTTTCTCCCATCATCATATATTTTCTCTATCTGGGGTTTTTTAAGTATCTTGAGAAATAAAATGAGAAGATAGCTGCCTTAAACAGTACAATGCATAAACTCATTGGACATAACTAAGTGAATTAATCATTCAACAATAAGCAAATCACTGTTAGTTTTCTTAAAGTTATCCAACAGAGCCAGGGATATGCCTCAGAGGAGAGTATGTGTCTCACATGTGTGAGGCCCTGGGATTTATTTCCAACACCAAAAATATGTGAAATAGGAGATTTTACCCTCCTTCATAAAATCCTAAAATAACTATCTTTTTACTGTTTCAGCTTTCTACCAAAGCAAAATGCATAAAATATTCCTTACACATTTCTCTAAATAGCACTACACATAGATCAGAAAGATAGGACAATGAGTAGAGTCTCTACCCTGCACATAGTCAACCCAGGTTCAATTCCCAACATTGCATCTTGAGCCTCACAAAAATTGATCCCTGATCACAGAGATAGGAGTAATATCTCAGGAAAACAAACAGAAAAGAACAGGAATAAAAAGATGACTAAAGGCTCTTTATATATATATATATATATATATATATATATATATATATATATATATTTGTTTTGTTCATTTTGTTTTTATTCGTTTTATGACCACACACAGTGATCAGGGTTTACATCTGGTTATATATTTAGGGATCATTTTTGGTGGGCTCAGAGAATCATGTGGGGTACTCAGAATCAAACCTGGATTGGCTATAGGTAAGGCAAGTGCCTTACCTACTATACTGTCTTTGTGGCCCCAGTTACTTATTTTTTTATTTTTTTCTGCTCAAGGAAACTTTATTCATGATATTACATTTTCCTTCTCAAATATCAACCCATGATTTGTCTTTATAATAAAAGATAAAGTTTAAAATTGGATCACTTGTCCCTTTCTCTTTTTATCTCCCCCCCAGTTCAAAATGCTTGCATCTCTTAATGGCCAGCATTTTCTTAGATCTGCAGTTGGGCTCAACACATTCAAATCTCAACACAATCTTTTTTATAGTTTTTGCCTTTTTCCAGAAAATTGGTTTAGTCTGCCCTCCATAACCACTCTGTTTCCAATCATAACACCACTTCCCTGGGCATACAGAGAATCCTTGTCTTTCTTGTACTGTTTGACTTTGTGGGGCTGATGTTTCCCACATTTCTTACAAAATGTCTGGCGGGTTTTTTGGCATGTTCACCAGGCTTGTGAGAGCAGAATCCACTTATTTTTGCATTTATTTTTGCATTCTGAACCCAAGGCCTCACATGTGTAAGGCATCCATGTCTCCAAAAGTATGAGTACCTTTGCCTTTGTCTCTTGCATGAATGCAGTTCTCTCAATGTGGAGGTCAAGTCTCAAGGAAGCAAGTGATTTCTGTACCACAAGGGCCACATCCATGGTCCTCTTTCATTTCTTACTTCTCTGAATATGAACCTATAATTATTACAGAAAAGGGCAAAAGATGACTTATTAGACCACATAGGACACACTTTAAATTATTCATGAATTTAGGTCACAAGAAACCCCTTACCCAGTCTTATACCTACAACTATATTTTATAGTCAACCATTTATATACATATAGGCTTGAAACTAACAAAGATTTTCAAAAGAGAGATGCATTCAATATATATATATATATCCAAACCCAAATAGACATGCCTTATTGTCCATATATTTATATACTAGGAAGAGTGGAGCAGACAGGCAAAACAAATAAGCCAAAACATTTTTCCTGGGAAAAAAATCTTTTTTGAAAGAAAAGATTAAGAGGGGCCCATGTAAAAGTTCAAGATTTATATTCATGGTAAAGGTCTTGAGTCACATGACCAAAAAAAGCATACAGTAGCATATAACTCAATATATATATAACTCAATACAAAGAATGGGCTAAGGCAGCCAGTTGTTACATCTGACCTAGATTTTCTTGACTTTCTCAAATTAAATGCAGATATATAATTTTGAGAAGGGCTATTGTTTTTTCTAAACTACATCTGGAGAGGCTGATGGAAAAAGTACAGCAGGTGGGTCACTTGCCTTGTATGTGACCAACCTAAGTTCGATCCCTGGCACCCCATATGGTTACCAAGCTCACAAAGAATGATCCTGGAACTCAGAGCCAGCCAGGAATAAGCCCTAAATTTCATAAGATGTGGGCCCAAAAACAAACAAAAAAATCGTATCTAAAATTAACTTTTAGGGGCCTGAATATGGCTACCTTTGGCTAAGAATGAATTCACATGCATCTCTACATAAGCATAATATACAGTCTGAGAGGGAGTTGTTTTCCAGCAGTGTCCTCTGTACAGAGGCTGGTAGAAAAACCTTCCATTTCTTGGGAGGCAAACATAATGAGAGCCAATGAGAGACTCATCTCTAACTTTCTTCCAAATTAGTGTTCTTATTAAGAGGAAAAAGGAGAAATGCTTTTATCAAGGTTGCCTACAGTGCAGAAAAAGGGCACTTAGCTGAGACTATTGATATTACTTGGATAATGGGCTTTTACACATTTGTCTCACTATTTATTTACACAATGGAACTTCATTTTAGAAATCTGGAAGTAGAGTACTTTGTAAGTTAATGCAGTCAAATCTGTAGGAAGCCTTTCCCAAAGGCATTGAGCTTCTGGGACAATATTCTATGAGAAATTAGCCTCTCACTATCTTCATGAAAGGTTGAATATCACATGGATGAGAACATCCAAACGATAAGGCAGCTAATGCCCATTTTTGTTCCCCTAGGTTGATTTGGAAATGTATGTCAGTAGTTAATCAAGGAACAAGTTATCAAGTAGTTATCAAGATGTCATCTATGATCTTTACCACTCCACAAAAAAAGAAGAGGAAGGAAGGTCACTGACAGGTAGACTGAATTGCTCTTCCAGGAATTTGTCATCAGATGAACTCTGTTGGCATTCCTCTTACACTACTCCCCCTTTGTTACTTTTCAGAAAAGCAGAGTTACCCAGGAATACTGTTTATACTATTTGCCAATCCACAAGACACACAGATTTTGACCCGAGGGCTCCTCATTCTTCATTTGTAGTTTGCTCAACTCTTTCTACATCTTGAACAGAGAAAAAAGTTCTTGTACACAGCCATGGGTGAGATTTTAAGCAATAGCAACAGCAATATAAGAGAAATACACAGATCTAGTCTTATTTTTACAGGAAGAAACCTCCTCGTCCCCACTGCGTCATTGTAGGAGAGGAGAAAAAGTTTATATCCAGAAAACATAAAGTGTTTTCTGCATCATTTTGTTAGTTTGTTACCACAAACTGGTAAAGTTTAAAATTATATGATTAGACAAGACAAGAAAATAAAAGGATACAAACTGAGAAGGAAGAACTAGTCATTTTTTTTTACAAATGATATTATCATTAGATTGAAAACTGAAAATAATGGACCAGAAAAAACCTTCCTGTACCACTAATCAATTACACCAAGGTTGTATGATAGAAAACATTCATAGAAAAGACAAGTTTTTATATACTAGCAATTAATAGGTAAAATTAGAAATTAAAAACATTACCATCGTGCTTGCTTTGGCAGCACATATACTAAAATTGGAACCATATAGAGAAGATTAGCATGGCCCCTGCTCAAAGATGACACGCAAATTCGTAAAAACATTACGATTTACTTTAGCATAAAAAATGAATAAGTAATTATAATTGTGTACAACATCTTTATTGAAAAAAAAAAACCAGAACACTGATGAAATATATCAAAGTATAGGCTAATAGTCTTTATTGTGGCTAAGACAAATCAAGATAGGTCTTTCCAAACATCATTTCAATCAAAATCCCAATCCCATCAAATTATTTGGTTCATATTTACAAACTAAATATAAAATGTAATTGGAAAGGTAAATAAGCCAGAAAACCAGAAGAGCTAGTTCAGTAATGAAGAAGAACAAGTCAAAATTTAAACTTTTATGACATTCAGATTCATAATAAAACTATAGTAATCAAGGCAATGTTATGTTTATAAAAGAAAGGGCAAAAAGTAGGTTAAAGAAGCACAATAAAGAACCTAGAAATAGATTCACCTAAATACAATCAAATGACTTTTGACCAGGAATCAAAGGTAATATAATACAGAAAAAATAGTCTTTTCAATAAATAGTACTTAAATAACTGAATACACAAACATAAAAAGGTCACAACATTCCATCTTTCACAAAAAAGTTAACACAAAATTCATCATAGGTCTGAATTTAAGGTCTATAAAATTCTTAGGAGGTAATATGAGAGAAAAAATACAGGGAAACATTTATATTTGAATACAAGAATGACTTAAAATATAAAAGCAAAGGAATAATATATTTATGGAATATTTATGAGCAGGACATCATTAAAATAAAAAATATTTGTTCTTAGAAATGCACTGTTAGAAGAAAGAGGAGACCAGCAATAGTTTAAGAAAAAATATCTGCAAAACACATATCTGATAAAGTGTTGTACCCCAAACAGACAAATAATTTAATAGGAAGTTTGGGGAAATAAAATGGAAAGAAGGACACTGTAACAAGGGTAGAGAAAAGTGGTCACTCTGGATAAGACAGTAAAATTCTATGTATGACATCTATTACTGTAAACTGCAGTGTAAAGAAAAAAGTGTCTACAGTGGAGGAAAGCTTTTGGATGGGAGAGAAACTTAGAATATTGATAGAGAAAGTGGACAGTGCTGAAGGGATTGGTACTGAAACACTACATTCCTGAAACTCAATATGAATAACTTTGTAGCTCATAGTGCCTTAATATATAAATAACTTTAAAAATATTCTTAAAGTTGGGCCCGGAGAGATAGCACAGCGGCGTTTGCCTTGCAAGAAGCCGATCCAGGACCAAAGGGGGTTGGTTCGAATCCCAGTGTCCCATATGGTCCCCCGTGCCTGCCTGGAGCTATTTCTGAGCAGACAGCCAGGAATAACCCCTGAGCAATGCTGGGTGTGGCCCAAAAACAAACAAACAAATTCTTAAAGTTTTACAATAAGAAAACTTAACAATTTAAAAATTAAAAATTAGGTCAAAGACTTTAATAGATCTCACTAAAGAAAATATACAAATAGGAAAATTAATATAATACAAGGGTTACGGTGCTTATCTTGAATGCAACCCAGCCAGGATCAAGATGGAGAACCATGGATAGTGTTACTAGCACTGCAAGGAATGATCCCTAGAACAAAGCCAGTAGTAAACCCTGAAAATAGGTAGGTAAGATCCAAACCCCATCCTTTGGAAAATAAATATATAAACATTTTGCTACATAAAACACATACAAAATAATGTTTTATATTACACCAGAAAAAACTATGAGATGCCATCATATAACCATTAGAATGACTATCATTCAGAAACCAATAACACCAAATGTGGAAAAGATGTACAATAAGAAGAACACATGATTGGCAATAGGAACACAAAATGGTTGTCACTTCACAAAACAAATCAGTTGTTGCTTTAAAAACTAAGAAACTTTCCTCCTATCATCCAACAACCACATGCCACTGATTAAAGACCTACACATATATGTAGAGAGATCATACTAGCTTTCTTCATTAATGTCAAAACATAGAAGCAAACGAGATATCCTTTAGTCAGTGAATAAATAAGTACAATGTAAGCCAGATGATAAAATATTATTTAGCACTAAAAATAAATGAGCTTGTCAAGGTCTAAAAGGACACAAAGAATCATAAATTTATATTATGAAGCAAAAAAAAAAGCCCATCTGTGACATACCTTATAATTCCAATCATATGAAATTCTGAGAAAAGCAAAATGATGTAGACAATAAAAAATCAATCAGTGTTTCCCATGTGTGAGGGAGAAGAGAGATGAATAGGTATAGCATAGAGAATATTTGGGGACGTAAAATGATTTTGTATGATGTTACAACAGTGAATACATGTCATTTTACATTAGTCCAAGCCTATAGAATGTACAACACCAAGAACTATAATATAAACCATGAACTGATTGTGATAATGATGTGTCAGTGTTGGTTCATCAACTGCAACAAATGCACCACAGTAGTAATAGAAGACCATGTACATAGGTGAGTGGGGGGATATGAAAATTTTGCACTTTCTCTTCTATTTTACCATGAATCTAAAAACTTCTCTTTAACAAACTACCTTAAAAAGCAAATCGAGACTAACATTTTCTCTACCAAACTATTAAACATTTTATTTTAAAGACAAAAATCAGCTCACGGTAAAATACATAATAGTGCCTTGAAAGGGCTTCATCCATAAATTGTCCGGTCCTGCGATGTTTTTCTCAATAAGTTTCTGTTTTGTAATTTTTCAACAAGTAATGTTGGTACTAGCTGGTTCTTCTCTTGCTGTAATGAGAGGCCATTGGATTGGCCCTCAAATTGCCTTCTAATTAGATGTCTCTTGATTGGTTCCTTTGGTTTATATGTTATAAAGGTGTTTCCCCATTGCCTCCTCATCTGGCTTTTCCCCCTCCCTTGGGGATAGGCTTTTCCCAATAAAGGCTGCTTTGGAGGCCTGGAAGGGAAGCTGCCATCTTAGTTCATCGTACCAATTGGTGGAGCAACTGGCTTGTGGGTGAACAGCTTGCGGTGTGAGTTTCTGGCCTGCTATTCCTCCCCAACCGTGTGTGGATTATTTCCTGCATCTCTTGTCCTACACAGATTAAGGGCTAGGAATCCCTCTCCCTTTCTGGGTATTGTGGAAAACACCACCATAATTTCACAAGTAATGTAAAGAACTTAAAAAAAATAGTTTTTAAGAAGGGGCCTGAGGTTGAGCATTAAGTAATTGCTTAATTCCATTACTCACTGTTTGAGACTAGATGTGTGTGTGTACTTCTAAAAAGGCATTCGGAGATAGACACAGAATAGTCTCACTCATCTGTGGGAGTTAAGAAAAATAAAAGACAGCAGGGTAATAATACCCAGAGACAATAAAGATGAGGTTAGAAAGGTCAGCCCATGATATGACGCTTACCACAAAGAGTGGAGGGTGCAGTTAGAGAAATAACTACACCAACAACTATCATGACAATGGTAGCAAGAGAAGTAGTCTTTCTTCCCTGCTGCTGACACATCTTAACGACTGTGCTGAATCTCTCCTTTATCCCTTATCCATCTCCATCCCTTCCATCTTCCCCGTTTTCTCTTTTGAGACTGTTGAGGTGACCCAAGGTCATACTCCTTTAACTGTGGTGCTTGCACATCTTTCTAGTTGTGGTTCTGGTATACACCTGACAGGCCAAAAGTCCCTACAATAGCAGAGATCATAGACAGCAGAACTGCCAAGTTCATGCTTGGTGCACAAGGTGACACCGGGTTTGAACTTGCAGCTTCACACTTTTACAAGGTACCTCAGTTCCAGATCCATCACCAGCTTCTGTCCTTTATTTTTGCCCCTTTCCTGACTCTCATTTGCTAGCTACAAGCTCTTGTAGCTCTTCCTGATATTATCACCAGTGCCACTCTAGTTTATTTGCCTCATTGCTCAGCCTTGACCATTGTAACCAAGGTTAACAACCACACACAATTCCTAAAAAATGTCCCTCCTATCAGCTTACATGATAGTCAGACAGATTCAGTCTCAAATGACTTCTCTAATATTTTACTGACATTTTTCTTTTTCACCTTTATCCTTCTAGAAAAAATTGAACTCTCCAGTTTCTAAATAGACTTTTCTCATCAATCTTTTGCTTATTTTCCTTCTGCTCATGTCATCATTGTTTTTTTTTTTTTTGAGGGGGGGTTTAAAATCTTATTTTTTTTAATTTATTTTGGGTCTTGAGCCACATTCAGGAATACTTAGAGCTTCCTATTACTCTGCACTCAGTGAATCACTCCTAGAATGAACCCAGTTGGGCTACATATAAGGCAAATGCCCGATGTAATGTAGTAATTCTCCAGCCTCCTATTCCTTGCTATTTATATGTGATGAAAATATACATCCTTTAAGTTAATACTAATTTCTTTTTCTTTATAACTACTCTTTTATTTTTTTTTGTTTGTTTGTTTTGGTTATTTGGGGGTCACACCCAGTGATGCTCAGGGGTTACTCTCGGCTATACACTCAGAAATCACTCCAGGCTTGGGGGATTGAACTGAGGTCCTTTCTAGGTTAGCACATGCAAGGCAAAGGCCCTAGGCACCACTGCTCCAGCCTCTAATGTTCATTTCTTAAAGTCTCTTTCAAATTCTCTTCAATTCAATTCAAATATCTTCATTATATTTGTAAGTACATATCCCTGTACACTTAACATTTTTATTTCTTCCTACTAATTGCATAGTAATATTGTAGGCTCTGTTAGAGTAGAAATCATATTTTCCTTGTCTCCTTAGAAGCAACTCTTTATGAAAAATAGAAAGCTCAATATATGTTAGAATAGAAATACATTAAATTTAACATTTCTTTGCTTTGGCTTTCACTTAAATGTAACTTTTCTGAGTTGCATATACTGTCTTGAGAAATGGCATTTTCATCATCCACATTTAAAAATAAAGATAGACTCTGGCATTTTCTTCCTTCCTCTCTTCCAATGATGTTACATATTTGGATTTAGTTGAGAATCCAACTTCGATGGTCTATTTGGAGGCTGGTACTTTCTGAATGTTTTACAAACAGGCAATTGTCTTTGCTTTACTGTTGGGAATACATTTGTAAGTCTTGGGAGGGCCCTTTCTCCATTTTTACAAAATTGATGTCTTTCAAATGAAATATTTAAATTTGAAAAGTCTAGTGCAAAAATTTTTTTCCTATAAGTGACAATGCTTTTGCCTTTGAATTTTAGAAATACATATATTTGCCATCTTCGAGAAGTAGTTGGAATATTCTAAAAAGTTCTAAGAAAGAGTCCTGTGTATTTGGCTGTATTTGGAGCGAAGTAGAAGGGTACTTCACACAGGCACGGCTATTGTTATCTTCAAATAAGAAAGTAAAGAGAGAAAAACCCCTCTGTTTGAGAATGCTCCGGATGGAGCTCGTGGACTGGGTTTCCTGAAGTGTAGCGTGATAGAGCTGTTACATAAATAATGGCAGTCACTGTACACCCGTGTCCTGCTAACACTCCCTTGACATGAAACAAGGGCAGTTCTGTCTTTAAAATACTAACCCGTTTATTCTTATAACATTCAATTCTCTTCTAAGAATTTCAACTGCCTTTGAATTTATGGATTGTTTCGGATTATTCACAGTAAGTGGCCTGTTTCTCCCAGAGTGTCTTTGAATGGAGAGGCCCCCCTAGGGAGGTCAGAAGAGAAGCAAAGGAAACAAACTGACTCATACTCACTAGTTAGTTTACAGTTTAAAGCAAGTAACGGAGCAGTGTGACCGGCAGTGTGACCTCCAACTAGTTAAGTGCTCCTTATGGACTTACACTCAGGAGCCTTTCAATTCCACCTCCAGTCTTGGCCAATGTAAGGCATAATTCATCCCTCTGTCCTTTTGCAGTCTAACTTGGAACAATAATACTCAACAACTTCTGGAGACATCAGATTGATTGAACTGATCTATGACCAGCTAAATTGAGCTTTCCTTCAAAAAACTTCATATTTATTAATGATTTCTATATTTTAGAAATGTTATGCAAGTCAGACATGCACATATATGCTACATGTGTTTTCATGAATGAACACATGGGCCTATGCTTGAATACACACAAATTGGTTTTATATTTACTAAATTAGGAAATTTTCTCATTAATAGGATTCTGCCCTTTGTTTTAAAAGTGAAGGTGCTGAAGAGTTTAGAATAAAGTTATCTCGGGGCCGGCGAGGTGGCGCTATAGGTAAGGTCTGCCTTGCAAGTGCTAGCCAAGGAAGGACCGCGGTTTGATCCCCTGGCGTCCCATATGGTCCCCCCCAAGCCAGGGGCAATTTCTGAGCGCTTAGCCAGGAGTAATCCCTGAGCATCAAACGGTGTGGCCCGAAAAACCAAAAAAAAAAAAAAAAAAAAAAGAAAGAAAAGAATAAAGTTGTCTCCCCCTTGCTCACAATGAAACTAAGTGTGAAAGAAGAAAAACAATCAAAACTTGAATAATTATACTGGCATAAGGCCAGTTAGGACAAGAATATTAACTTTTAATCTTTTATGTGGCAAGAATTTCCTGTTAGTCTAGTGCTGCTCCCCCCGAAAAGTAGTTGCACTAGTTTCTGTAGGTTTGTGGTCCTTCACTAACTTTAGATAGAATTACCTTTCTAGAGCTAATTTTCCTGGAGAAATAGTAAAATAAAATGGTAAAGATAGTGAAGTTTAGGAAAAATTCCTATCCATTTTTACCAGATGAAGGAACACACTACGTTTATGGTCTGTGTAAATCAAGGAAGATTAGCCTGAGAGAGTACTAAAAGAACAGTTATGAAAGTGCTTATTAATATTGGTAGAGAAGTTAATAGAATATAGGCATCATCTGTGATAAGCACAGCAACATCTCAATTAGGGGTGAAAACCTGAAAGCATTTTTTATATACTTTAATATTGGTCCTAGCCAGAGCAATTAAATATGAAAAGGAAATATGTTCAAATTAAAATGGAAGAAGTAAAATTATTACTACTATGGATTACATAAAAATTTACATAGAAAATCCTAATTACTATCTTAAGAGGTATAGATATAATTCATAAAGTGGCAGACTTAAAAATTAATATAGAAAAAATGTTGTTATGATCCCAACTTCAACCCCCAGCACAATCAAATCAAATCAAGAAGACAAATAAAAATAGTCATAAACATCAAAATTAGGGGCCGGAGTGATAGTGCAGTGGTGGGCATTTGCCTTGCACGTGGATAACCTAGAACAGACTGCAGTTCGATCCCCCAGCATCTCATATAGTTCCCCGAGCCAGGAGTGATTTCTAAGTGCATAGCCAGGAGTAACCCCTGAGCATCACCAGGTGTGGCCCCAAAACCAAAAAAAATTTTTGTCTTTTAATATTAAAATAATAACTAGTATAAAGCCAGAAAAACAGTCCCTTTTTTAATTGCATCAAGAAGAATTATGTGCCTTGAATTTAAGCAAAAGGTAAAAGTGTCATAACTAAGGACATTGTTAGGAAAAATAAAGGCAACACAAAGAAATGAAAAGATAGCCCATGTTCATGGATTTGAAGCTTTAAAATGGCAGCACATAAACTAAAATTGGAATGATACAGAGAAGATTAACATAGCCCCTGCGCAAGGATGACACACAAATTCATGAAGTCTTCCATATTTAAAAAAATAGTATACTACCTGAAGTAATGTACTTATTTAATAAGATCTCCATCAAAATCCCAATGGCATGCCCCATGACCAGCTCTATAAACTCACTCTCTTCTCAAGAGATTTAAACCGAGCTACAAAAAATTATGAGAACACTGGCCTTACAGCTGTAAATAAGGGTAATCTTGGGGAAAGAGGCAGACCAAGACTTTGTTCCCTCAAAACCAGCTTCACCCACCATTCACACTCATCACTTCACCAATAACCCAACCACTTAACACTTAACACTGATCTCTGCAGAGATGCCTAACCAACCAAAACCCAGGTATATCAGTATTTAAGCTGACATTATCAGAACTTTGTCAAAAGGCATATGAGAACTCTCCCTTCCCTGTCCCCCACTTCTTCTACTTCTGGAAGGCCTGGTAGCCCAAACCCAGAGATACCACAGAACTTGGAATTTCTGAACTGCACATATGACACAGTTCCCACGTTTTTAGTGCTGTCATCTAGGTAGGAACACACCAAATTAGACGCTTGTGTGGTATCAGAGTCACCTAATGTTAAGACCTGATAGAAAGACCAAATAGCAACAAATACTTTATTAAATCTTCTGACATAACTTAGTGATCACATTGCAATATATGATAATTTTCACAAATTTTCTTTCTGTTGCACTTTTTTTCTCCCTCATTCCCTTTTTGTTGTACTTAAAAATAATTTTACTACTACTTATTTGTCAACAAGCAACATACAATATACTCTTTCATACCTGCTAAGGGAGGCAGACTTGGAAATGGGTGGGAATTTGGGAACAAATGGTAGAGGTAATTTTACACTGGTGTAGGATTGTTGTTGGAATATGGAGTGGCAGAAACAAATGCATTATGTATGATTACGTGAATTGTGGTGTTTGAATGAAGTGATTCTAAAAATCCTGATGACATTTTTCAGAGAATAGAACATTTCCTCCACATTCCAAAATTTATTTGAAACTACAAGGACTCAAATAGCAAAAATCTGAAAAAAAATTAACAGAGAGCTCAGGTCCCACTACCCTATTAATGCCATATTACAAAGTGTTAATGCTCAAAACAGCAAGGCAGTGGAAAAAACAGACATACAAACAAAGATCAGATCTGAGAGTCCATAAACAAACCCATACATATATGAAAAACTAGTTAAAGACAAAGAAACCAAAATTATACAATGCAGCAAGAAAAAAAATTATTTTCTTTCTTTTGTGGGGAGCCATATCCGGTGATGCTCAGGGGTTACTCCTGGCTATGGGCTCAGAAATCACCCCTGGCTTGGGGGACCATATGGGACACCTGGTGATCGAACCGCAGTCCGTCCTAAGCTAACGAGGGCAAGGCAGACACCTTACTGCTTGTGCCACAGCTCCGGCCCCAAGAAAGTTTTTCAATAAATTATTTGGAGAAAACTGGATAGCCACTGGCAAAGTATCAAACTATACCACACCAAGACTTAAGACCATAAAATACAGAGAAGAGACACAAGTATTGTCCCCTCTTTGATATAGGTCTTAGCAGTGTTTTTGAGGTTTAAATTTCCAAGGCAAGGAAATCAAAATCAAACCAGTGAACTACACCAAACTGAAAACTGTTGAACAGTGATAAAAGTGTCATCTAAATAAAAAAGACATTTGTCTAAATGGGAGAAGATACTTGTAAATCATCCATCTGATGGAGTTAATAGATATATAAAAATAATAAAATTCTACCACAAAAGCCAAGAAAGCAATCCAAAAATAGGCCGAGGATCTGATCATATACTTCAAATATCCAAATGACTCACAAGCATATGAAAACTTTCTAATGATCTTATTATTAAGGACATGTAAATCAAAGAAGAAGAAACTACCTTACTTCTTTTAAAGTAGTTATTTGGCAAGAAAACAAGTATTGAAAAAGAGAATGTGGAGAGGAGATGTGTATACTGTTGGTATGAATGTATACTGTTGATATGGCTGTTGGTGCAGCTGTCATGGAAAGCGGTACAAAGCTTTCCAAAAATTAAAAGTAAAAATTCCATAATATCCAGTTTTTCTACTTTGGGGAATTTCATTGAAGAATACTAATGCACTAATTCTGAGAGAAATGTGCTTCCCTAAATTTATTACTGTATTTTTTAAAATAACCAAGAGTTGGAAACAATCTAATGCCAGATTATTAGGTAAAGAAAATGTGATATAGACTCCTAATGAAATGCTATTTAGCTATAAGAATATAAAACTTGACCATATTTAGAGACATAAGTGGAGATAGAGGGTATTATGTTAAATAAACTAAGTCAGCTCAATAAAGAAAAACAACATATGATCTCATTTATATATGGTATATAAGAAAAAGGCCAACAAATGAATTCAATAAAACAAAAATTAACTTTTTGATTATAAGACCCAATTGCTGGTTACCATGAGAGTAGTGGAAAGGGGCTGAGTAAAATAGATAGAAGGGATATATGTCTTTTTTGAATATATCTTTTAGTTGGATCTTCTTTTATTTTTATTTAACAGAATTGGTCATTACTATTTTCCTAGGTCTGAAATAATCTTCAATACAGCCAAGGAACCATGTGCAAAGGTCTTAGAAAAGAATGATTCATTTAAAATGGTAATAATTAGACTGCTTGAGAAATCATGTTGGGGAGACTTCGGAACATAGCTAGGTGTGAAATATCTGAGATCAGAAAGTGCTGTGACCGGAGACTTATCTAAGGAGAGATGCAGGTGACAGATCTCATAAAAGAAAATGCTGGGCTAAAAGGTGTGACTATTCAGAATGGACCCAAATTTCCCAACGATGTGAATTCAAAGTGTACTAAAGACAAATGTAAAGTCAAAAATGACACGATTTTTTCTAATACTTTATCGAAAGTTTTTCATAGTTCGATGTCAGACATACAATGTTTCAGAGCCAATCCTAACACTAGTGTCAACCTCCCTCCCCCAATTGTTCCCAAAATGCATCCAAAAATAGCAATTTCTACAACAGTCTTATCCAAGATGGAAAAAGGTTCCTTAGGACATAAAAATTACAAAAGAAAATTGCCACACTGGCTTTTTTATCAAAATAAAAATCTGATTTTTGAAAGAAATTATTAAGAAAATGAAGTGGATACATTTGAAACTTGTATATAAAGAACTTAAACTCTGGGGCCAGAGAGATAGCATAGTGGTAAGGCATTTCCCTTGCATGCAGAACATTGATGGTTTGAATCCCAGCCTCCCATATGGTCCCCTGAGTCTGCCAGGAGCGATTTCTGAGCATAGAACCAGGCAGGAGTAACCCCTGAGCGCTGCCGGGTATGACCCCAAAACAAACAAAAAAAGTTTGTATATACTGAATATTCTTCTGCCTACATAATAAGAAGAAAAATGACCCATTTTTAAAGGATTTTAAGAACTATTTCCCCCCAAAAGGCACGCAGGTTAAAAAGTTGCTTAGCGTGATTATTTATAAGGGAAATTAACACCAGAATGGCATACCAACTATGCTCAAAGTAAATGTCTAAATTGATGAAGACTGTCCATATTAAGAGCATATGGTTACTGACTACTTATTCACAGCTGGTGAGAAGGTAAATGGCACCGCCAACTTAAAGACACTAAGGAAGCTTCCTATTAAGATCAGCAGCTATTTAGCATACTGCCCAGTGACACCATACCATACAACTGAGATTCAGTTTATACTAAGCGAATCACAACAAATTAGTATGCAAAGAAAGTGCAGTTATAGCTTTTCTATTCATATTGATCAGAAAGTTAAATAATCTGGTTCATCAGCTGGTAAAAACAAATCACATATGTTTATACGAGGGTATCTACTACAATAACAAGGAAGTATAAATTACAGATGTATAATACAACATGGGTCAGGTGCAGAAAAACCAGATGTATAAAACTACAGTGCTGCAAGGTACTATTGCTATGAAATCCTAGAAAAAGCAAAACTCTAAAGTGAGTAGCAGAAAAGTGATTTTCAGTGTCAGGCGACAGGAAAAAGGGCAAGAGGCAGTTGGGGAAGTGAAGAAAAGTCCTTTGTTTCAGGTATACTGGTGAGAATTCATCTGCATGTATTAGTTACCAACAGTCCGCAGTCAAAATGGGTTAACTTTAATGCATAGAGATTATACAAAATAGATCCATTTTTTTAAATGGGTTGAAATTCAGGAAAAAAGAAGCAGTGAAGGGAGAAATTAAAGAGACCAATATAAGCATGATTGAGAAGCTAAAAAACTGGAGTAAAAACACCATTGGTTTTTTAACCCTAATCTTAGACAAATCACATAAACTCTCTGACCCTCCATTTCTTCCAACACAATTCTGGTAGGTGGAATACAATGACCTTTCTTTCTCACTCAAAATGAAGAAAGGGCATTTCTTTTGATCAAAGATGACCAATTTTGAGGGCTCCCTTGCCTACCATTTTAGTTCTATTGTAGTAAGCTTTGTTAATAAAGTTGAAGAAAGAAACCCTCATTTATGCAGTTTGACAGGATTTCAAAACAAGTTGGAATAGAAAGAAGAAAGTAGCTCCTGAAATAAAAGTTTTCAAAAAAAAAAAATTCCTCTGGCTCTCTTCTATTTACACCAAATGCTTCAACAGCTCTGAGATTTGACCAAGGGAGTTTGGGGTATCAAAAACACATGGGGTTATTAAGTGGTAGATTTGAAAATATCCATTGGTGCTTGTCATTAGGGGAAAAAAGAAACAATAGATGAAGTGTTAAAATGGTGGAAATGTTACAGGAGACCTTATGTTTAAGTACCACAATACTGAAATAACTTCAAGGCACTGGCTTATGCTTAAACAGGAAATTGACCAAATCAACATTTGGCTTGAGATAATGAAGTGATAAAAGGAGCTGGTGGACTGAGGGCATGGCTGGGAGCAAGGAGAAAGCAGTGCTCGCCCTATAAGGCTGTTTCTGAAAAGTGTTTTTAATTAAATCTTCCATCCAGTGTTCATGAAACTAAAATAAAATAGTGAATCAATACCTTTGGGACCAGGTATAATAACACACACACACACACACACACACACACACACACA
Organism: Suncus etruscus; assembly: GCF_024139225.1. Lineage (NCBI taxonomy): Eukaryota > Metazoa > Chordata > Mammalia > Eulipotyphla > Soricidae > Suncus > Suncus etruscus. Next base: position 24,039,866 of record NC_064858.1, read on the forward strand.
CACACACACACACACACACACACACACACATATGCAACAGTAACAAATTGGACAAGCAAAATCACCTCCATCTCTCCCAGACTAAGTTCTGCACCGTATTTCTTTATTGATGGCTCCAATTCAGCCAGTAACAAGGTAATTAGAAAGCAAACCTCCTGTGAAAGCAGATGAGCAGAGACCCCGTGGCACAAAAGCACTGGAAAGTTAAAAAAAAAATACCCAGCTCCCAAATTTCTGTCTCTTCACCTTTCTGACTGGGTTAGAAGCCCAGGGTGTGGGTTCTGTTGGTCCCAGAAAACAGACCAGGAGCAAACCATCTGAAACAGTAAAGTGATGCAACTGGAGCAAATAAGGAAAATGTGGTTCCTCATCTACTCACAAATTTCAAAGCACATGAGCACAGCAGCCTGGTTTTCAACTAAGAAGCTGCATGATGTACCTTGAAATGTCTGTGCGGTGTGTGTGTGTGTGTGTGTGTGTGTGTGTGTCTAGGATGTGTGTGTGTCTGGGGTGTGTAGTGTATCTCTTCCTCTTGTGTGTGTGTGTGTGTGTGTGTGTCTGGGGTGTGTAATGTATCTCTTCCTCTTCCCCCTTCTCCCTATCCTTCTCTCAATCTTTCAATGGCACAGAACATTTTAGTTTGCATATTGGGGAGTCTTACTAGCAACCACGAATAAGAGAGGCTAAATCTCTAGAAGAATTTCCATGCACCTAATACTGACCACTTTACCAAACAAAGCTAAAACCTCAATGAACTAACTAACTAGGTGCTGTTCTGTTCTCACCCCATTTCACAAGACAGAGGAATGACAACTTGAGAGTGGCAGAATAAAAAATAAAACCCAAAGTCTCTAGTTCTGACCATTATTGATGAGTGCAAGAATCCCCGTCTAGATCTAGGGCCCTAGATCTAGAACAACAACCCTTGAAATGGAGCTAGTCCTTTGGGGAATAGCTACAAATATGAGCATAGAGGGACTCAGGTCCTGCCAGCAGAGCATGGTGCTTGGAATGATAGGGCTAAACTGGAGTGTCGCTCAGCACTCACACCTATAGGGTCCAACAGTATCTATTGTTGAGAAAATTTACTTCACTTACTGTGTATGGTGATGAATGGCTGTGAATTAGACCACTGGTAGAAGAATTTAGGCCTAGTAATTGAAAAGCTAAAGGAATGATGTAACAGTCTAGTCCCCTTACATTCATTATGAAAACACAGAGGCCGAGTGAAACCAGTGAGAAGTGTAAGCGACATTTTGTTTCTTGATTTTTTTTTTTGGTTTCTATCATAATTTAGGTAGCATGGTTACAATAGTGCTAGCAGTTATGGCAATAATGTTCAAAGTTACTGTACTTCACTGTAAACATGCCCAAAAGGACTTCATCAAGATCCTTACATAATTTCTTGAAGGGGATAAGGCAGAACTTGTGAATGATGCATTCTGATCCATTTTACTGATCACCTGTAGAGATGGAAAGTCAGTTCCTTTTAATACCACACCCATTTCAGACTTTCTTTCTGTTTTGTTTTTTAGTGTGTGTGTATGTGTGTGTGTGTGTGTGTGTGTGTGTGTGTGTGTTTTATGAGCATAAAGGCCATTGGGATTGATGAAATGGTTATCACAGTATATCAATTCTGAATTGGTCAGGAACATTATTAGAATTTCTGAAGAGCTGTTAGTATGACCACTTGGAGGAACAAAAAAAAAAAAAAAAAGAAGGAGGAAAATGCAAATACATTTTTTTTTATTTTAACAACCAAATGTTCCGGTAATGATTTTCCACTCTTTGCCTATCTTGATGCTTTAAATAGATTCTAGGCTAAAAATACCTGCTATAATAAAATACAAAATAAGCAGCTAGCAAATTCGAAAGTAGGCAAACTTAATTAAAATAATTCGGAAGGACTGTTGAAGTGTAAATTCTTCTAGATTATTTTTTAAGATATGTCAATGCTTTTTTTCTTTTCTAGATTATGTTCATCTGGGGATTAACTTCTAAGTCACTATTGCACATTTTGTTTATTTGAAGACCACATGCAGTGGTCAGAGGCTACTCAGAGCATAGTGGCCTCACTTCTAATATGGTTGAGAGACCAAGGAGTACTAAGGATCAAACCCAGGTGAGCTATGTGCAAGGCAAAAGCCCTACCCACTATACTACCTTTCCAGATACAGTGATGGTACTTTTTACTGAAAATATCAGCAATAATATGTGCTTATGACTTGGCCCCCTATACCCCTACCTACATTCTAGCTTTGGACTAAACACACCCCTAAGAAGTGCAGTAGGAATCAAAGAGAAGGTTAAGGGCTGGGAAGTAAAGGCATATAGTCAGATCATTCTGCTTTTGAGAAGTCAATGGCAGTACTTGAGGAGAAGGCAGGTGAAGAGTGGACCCTCTCTTTTCACCTGAGGCCCCAAAAAAGAGATGGGAATTTCAGGATTGCAAAAGCTCATTTCCCACTGCCAGGTCAAAGGCTGGAATGCTAACTTGGATTTAGATTGGTCAGAGGCTCAGGAGACATCGTTTCTCTGAGCTATAGTCAGGCTCCTTTACCTGGATGGAAAAGGCCTTAGGCAAATCCTTGAATATAACCTACCTGTTTGCATTCTCAACAAAATTACATGGTGGTTTTAGAGCCTTGGAAGAAATGTCTTAATGAAAATATTATACACTGAAAGTATTTTATGTATTTCATGGATTTTATGGATTTGACTTGGGGCCATATACAGTTGGGGATCCAATCCAGGGCTCCACATGCAAAGCCTCTGCTTTAGCCCTTTAAACCATCTCCTTGCCCCCATTAAAGGTTTGTTAATGCTGGTTGCTTACTTTTCTCTAGGTTCTTCCATAGACCACTGATCACAGGATCTTGAACTTTTATTTTAGTTTTATTTTCCATATATTATATGGGTATATGAACTATATAGGGATGACTATCCATAAGATATAGTACTATATATTTAATGTTTCTGGTAGTTACCCATTTATTTTTTCCCTCATAAAATTGAAGAGCAGTTTTTTGCTCCTGGGGAACCCTCGGGTGATGTTAAGTGGGGCTGGGTTCACTTCCTGTGCTATGTAGCCAACTGGGTTGGCAGTTAAGAGATTGAGTCTGAGGATGCAGAGCTCCTTGAACTTTGCAGTGCCAAGGCCTTCAGGGCCACTTCTTGGGGTGCTCATGTGGCTCTGGGGATCAAATACAGGTTGAGGATACATATGTTATCTCCTTAACCCCAAAGAACATTTTTGTTTAGTTTGTTATCATTTCATTTTTTTTTCTAAGATGAATTTGTGATTGGCATTTTTAACTTTCAATGCACCTTTGGGCCTAAAGAGAGAACTGGAAGCTCAGAGAACTGGAAGCAGACTCTTCACACATGAGACCTTGGTTTTATCCCTGGCCCTATATGTGTTCCCTAAGCACAACATGACTGACCTTTGAGCACTGGGCCAGTAGTAGTTTTGAGCACTTTAGGTGTGTCCCCAAAATGAATAATCAAAATATATTTTCCTCTAATTTACATACTTTATTTACTTCATTATTATTATTATTATTATTTTGGTTTTGAGCTACTGCACACTTGGCATTATTCAGGGCTTATTCCTGCTTGTGCACTCAGAGATCACTTCTGGCAGGGCTCAGGGAACCATATATGGTGTTAGGGATCAAACCCAGGTTAGGCACCTGCAAGGTAAAATGTCTTCCCTGCTATACTATCTCTTCAGCCCTTCTTACATATCTTATTCCTTACTTTTTTCTTTTGAAACTTCTTTGATCAGTAGATTTCACTGTAAAGAGGATCTTCTACATTTGCTTTATGCTGAAATGAGATTTTGACATTTGAGCAGTAAAGACACTCAGACTCTCCAATAGTTGTCATTTTGAAAAGCACTTCCACATAGAACTTTTGTTTGTTTGCACTCATCTGGGATGCTTTGGGGGCTTTTCCTGACTTGATCCTAAGGCTTATTTATTTCTGGACATGCTGGGTATCTAACTTGGGTCTCCTACATGCAAAACATGAGCTGCAACCTACTGACCTATTGCCCCAGCATGAAACATAAAACATTTAAATAAGTAAGACCTATATTCAGTGAGATTACACCCTACTGGGTATCTGATTCCATGAAGAGATAGCTTAATAATTGTCAAAGTTAGTAACATTCATAAATAGAAATTTTGACTTCTTTAAAATAGGTAAACTCACACAGTAGTGGAGGATCTCATTATATTTCACCTGTTGGGGTATAGAGACTCTAGGTCTTAATTTTCTTGTAAGATGAGATGACCAAACAAATTTCAAGTCCAAATATTTTATTAATGCATTTTTTTTTAATTTTGAATTTGGAGCCACATTTGGTGGTGCATAGAGTCTACTTCTGATTCTGGGGTCATTCTCGACAGTGCTCAGAGTACCTAGGTAGTACTGGGAATGAAACCTGAGTCAGTGACATTCAAAGCAAGTGCCCAACCCAAACTACTCTCTCTCTCTCTCTCTCTCTCTCTCTCTCTCTCTCTCTCTCTCTCTCTCTCTCTCTCTCTCTCCCTCTCACCCTTCTTCATATGTTTTCTAAAACCATTTACATGAAATTCAAAGTTCCTATATGCCTCAAATTAATAAAATGAAAATATTAAAAAATAATGCTTAATCTGAGAGTGTTTTAAAAATAAGAACTCCCTCACCCCCAAGTGATAAGTACATTAGTACACAAGTACTAATGAGTTACATCTCTGGCTTAACTGTGAATATTGTCAAAAGATATTTAAAGCATGGGAACTCATGCAGAAAGATAAGTATGGAAAGAGGGCTCAATGACTGAAGTGCAGGCCTTGCATGCAGGAGATGTGGGTTTGCTCATCATCACAAGGTATAGCTGGGGGTGACTCTAAACAACAAGCGGGAAGTAGTTGCTGAACACTAGCAGGTGTGACTCCAAACAAATAAATAGAACAAAGGAAACAAAAGGAAAACAAAGCATGGGACCTTATGCTCAGTAGTAGAGAGCTAGCTACATCTAATTGTCTACAAGTTCAATCTTGGTATCCCCCAAAGGCTTGGAACTTGTTTCCTAGTTCTGCTCATGGAATTCTCAGCTCCTATACACACTATATGAACTCCCTCCTCCAATCTCACAGGCATCTCTACCTCCAATGTACCAAGAACTAGTATATAAGCACTGTTATGTAAATGATGACAACAGCACAGGGAAAAGAGAGGAAAATTAGACCCTCCCAAAAGGATATTTAAAACACTATGAATCATTTCATGAATCAATGTTTTGTTATAATGAAAAAATCTACAATTTACCCTGTTGCATTCAACACACTTAAAATGCAAATAAATAGAAACAACCTCAGTGATATCCAAACATTTCGAGTTGTAACATGCACAATTTAGTTTACAACTTTTTTTTTTTTTTGGTTTTTGGGCCACACCCGGTGGTGCTCAGGGGTGACTCCTGGCTGTCTGCTCAGAAATAGCTCCTGGCAGGCACGGGGGACCATATGGGACACCGGGATTCGAACCAACCACCTTTGGTCCTGGATCAGCTGCTTGCAAGGCAAAAGCCGCTGTGCTATCTCTCCGGGCCCTAGTTTACAACTCTTACTTCATACTCATTTCTTCCAGGTAGAAGAACTAAAAGTATGTGTCTATGGATATTAATTTTACATCAGTAAGTGTCTTTAAAAATACACAAACTCACTCTTTTATCCAGGATATGAGTAAGGGCTCCTGACTAGTTGCTGAGGGAACACCAGAATGTGAATCTGACAAGACTGAAATCAATATGTCCTTTAGTCTGCGATCCAGAACACTGGGTGGGGGGAGGGACCTCTTTCTATACTTTTGCAGAAGCTAGCTTCATCTTCGTGGCTCTTGGCATAGCCACATGCAGCAGTAGCACCAAAATGCTGAAGAAGCAGTTGATAGATGGGAGGCAAAACTCTTCTCCTAAGACTTTAAAACATACTCACATTCAAAATTAAAAGATTTTGAGACACAGTTGTTCATTCAAATATATTTTAGGTACAAATATTTTTTAGGAAGTTCTCGATTACTAAAAATCTTTCCTAAACACTCAATAGTAAGGCAATCAAAATCAGTGAGCAGGGGTTGGGGCAACAGCAGAGGGGGTAGGTCACTTGTCTTGCATGCAGTTGACCTTGGTTTGATCCCCAACTTCCCTTATTGCCCCTTGAAGACACCAGAAGTGATCTCTGAGTATGGATCCAGGAATAAACCCTGATCACTAATAGGTGTGGCCCCAAACTAAAACAAAATAGTGACCATGCACATTTGACTCCATAGGAAGTGCTACCAGCACCCTCATATCTGGCTCCTTTTTTATTCAAGAAGCTGTCCACAATCACTACCTCATGCATTCCATGCCCAGACTTAACCATTACAGTTATGGCCCCTGTCTATACAGCTCTGACAAGAGTTTTCCTATCATAGACTATGTAGACACACTTCAGAAGACGCTAACCTTTAACCCACTGCTTGGACTGCTGCCAAGTTTGGGGCCTCAGTAGCTAATGATTAAAAATGGACCATTCTGCAAGTTTTTTTCTCCTTATAGCATTATAGGCACAATTCAATTGGGTGGTACTAGCCCAAATAAGGCCCGCTGCCTTCTTATTATTATCAGAAAATCTGATGATGATATTGGGCTTTCAAGTTGCAAAAAGATGGCTTTTGCCCCCCCCCCAACTCAGTCTCCATTACCACCTGAATCCCAATCACTCTCCATCTGTCCATCCTCTTAGTAGGTTTTCCCAGTGATCTTCCAATGGTGGTCATGTAGAGTCACCAAGTACTCCAAATCCTGGACCAAATCGGTTTATTCATTCACTTATTTAGTTTAGTTTACTCATTTAACCATTGTTTTCATTCATTTTTAATTAATTTATTCTTTTTAATTCATTTACTCATTGATTCCTATAACTTCTACATGACTAGTGCCTACACGGTGATAGAATTCTTGAGGCGGCTTAGTTGATAGCAGAAACTGATCTGGTAGGGGGAGAGAGGAACACAGAAAGGAAAAAGGAAAATAACCCAATTCTGCTGCTTCAGAGTTTTGCCTAAAACTGGCATCAGTGGTGTTTGCAGGTGGCTACCTTCAACCACAACTGGCAAAGTGTGCAGAGCTGCCTTGAAAAGAGGAAGTTGACATAGGAAATACAGGATTCCCTAGGGCCTGTGATTTCAAGGGTAGAGAACGAATTTTCCTTAGCCTTTAAAATGTTCTACACTCAATGCTTTAGTGGCAGAATCCAATTAGTCTCCCCAAGAAGCTGCTCAACATAGTAAGATGCATATGTTCAGAAAATCTAAAATGGGAAATTTCATCTTCCCGATGTAGCCAACATCCTATTTTTGTAAATGGTACCAGACACAAGACTAAAAACCTCAAAGGCACCTTTGATGTAGCATCGAAATGCTCTTTCCCACTTACTATAATGGGGGATACACATTCTTCTCATCACCTGTCTTCAATTCATTTCTTCTTCTCTGCATTCTTCCTGTCTGAGCTAATGCATCAACAAATGCAACTCACCTCCTGCCTCCTACCTTTTTCTTCCTTCCACTCTGAAAACCTCTGTTTATGCCTTTGGTACAGTGGAAAGGCTCCTAAGATGTAGGTTTAGGTCTTTATACATCAAGCTGTGTAACAACTAGCCACAACCCTGTAAGCTTCAGATAAAATAAAAATTCCTTAGCATGGTATTAATTTTTTTCCACAAAGCATCTTTAAATGTGTAACCACTCATTCTAAAGCTTCTTATTCAGTCAACATGCTTTGCTTTTGATCACTCTTCACTTTCCATTTCTCTATATTTACCTCTAATGCAGAGATAGAGACAGAAAAATATAGACAGAAAAAGAGCCGCAATTTAAATTTTACACTACTCTGACCACTCTTAAAATATTTTGACTCTGATTTCCTAGTATGAAATGAAGTTTTATGATATCTAATCTCTCAATCTTAGAGGATCTTATGAAATTCAAAAGAATGAAAGTTGATTGACCTCTTGTTTTGTACCAAACACTTTGCTAGTTAATTTTATTAAAGTGCCATTTTATTCAAATATTGCAATGACTCCCTGACATAAGGAGGTCTTATTTGTTCCATGTAAAAAACGAATCCAATGCTTTTGTTGCATATATATTTATGTAATTCTGTATCTGATTTAATTTTAATATTACTTCAAGCTACATTGAAAGCCATTTAAGGTATAAATTCTTTTATGTATATTTTAATATTTCCTCATGCTAGTTGCCAGAGTTAGTAATTATTTCCTAAGAAGCTTTAAACTTATTTTGATATACAGTTTACATAATAGTTAATTGGCATTTTTATTTTTCTAGGAGGTGAGTTTAACATTTTCTCTCCTGACAATAGAGAGGTTATAGAGGGGTCACCAGGGAGAAGAGTTAAGTCTCATCCATGCAACCTGCCTCAGGGGCTGTGTAGGGAACTATGAGTAAAATATGTCCTGTATGCAGATATTTCAAAACATTTAAGCCTGTCAAGCTTGACCTAACAAAGGGAAAACGAAAACTAGTGCATATACTGAAAGGGAGTTGGGCCATATAGGCAATGTTTAGGATTATGCCTGGCTCTGTGCTTAGGGTTCATCTCTGGTGGTACTGGGGTTGGAATAGGGTGAGCTTCATACAAGATAAGCACTTTAACCCCTGCATTACAACTCCAGTTCCTGTAATCTATATTTCAAAGGTTTCTTACCGACAAGTTAACTGATGGCATCTTCACTTCACTTGCGATCAGTACATTGCAGATAATAATGAAAGACGCTTACTCTGAAACTTGCCTTTGATGATTTAAAGAAAGTAATACTGGCTGCTAGTTGGGTAGGCATTTGTTTATTCCATTTATCTGATGGTCAAGCTAAGCATCATATAAGTGGAATGACCTTAGATCCCCATATTTGAGCCAAATGTAAAGGAACATCTGTTGATAGCTGAATTCAGAAAACAAATCATTTCACAAATATGTGAGTACACGTGTGTGTGTGTGTGTGCATAGTGCTAATCATCTCTATAAATGTTTCTTTTCTGGGAAAAATTTAAATAACAGACTTTTACATACTTTTACATATCAATAAATACACTATAGCTAAATTCCTGGCTCATTCCATTTTTTAAAAATGTTACGAAAAGGAGGCCAGAGCATAGTATAGTGGGAAGTGGGCAGTGTATTTGCCTTGCATATAGTTAACCCAGCATTCTATATGGTACCTAGAGCACTCCCAGGAATGATCCTAAGCACAAAGTTAGGAGTGGACCCTAAGCCTAAGTGGTGAAGAAGCCAAAAAATATATAAAAATAAAATTTAAATGTACTAAAATTAAGAACTCTTTCACCCACCATTGATTGAGATGTTGTCTGGTTTGATTTCTATGTATGGAAAATTCTTTTAAAAATTAAGAATTGGGGCCGGAGTGATATCATAGCTGCAGGGCACTTGCCTTGCACACAGATGACAGGTAATGGATCCGGGTTTGATTCCTGACATCCCATATATACCCCCAAGTCTGCCAGCAGCAGTATTTGAGCACACAGCCAGGAGTAACCCCTGAGCACTGCCAGATGTGGCCTAAAACCAAATAATAATAATAATAATAATAATAATAAAAATTAAGAATAGAGGGGATGGAGCAATAATACAGTGGATAGTTTGTCTTGCACTCAGTTGTCTTGAGTTTTGATTCACAGTATTCCATATGGTTTCCTGAGTTTGTCAGGAGTGATCCTTTAGTGCTAAGCCAAGAGTAAGCTCTGATCACCTCTAGGTTGGGCCCCAAACAAGCAAACAAACAAACATAAAATTTAATAATTGAACTTCTACAGGGCTAAAAAATTCCTCTTCTTGGCATCTCACTCAAGGACTCAAAAATATTTTGGGACTGGAATAATAATACAGAGAATAGAGTATTTACTTCTTTGCATGAGGCTGACCTGGGTTAATTCCCCAATACCCAAACTGTCTCCTAATTCTGCCAGAAGTAATTCCAGAGTGCAGAGCCAGCAGTTAGCCCTGAATATTGCTGGGTGTGGTCCAGACACCTCACCACAAAATCTAAAAAATAAAACAATATTTAAAATATATACTTGTGCTATTATGTTCATTTCAGTATAAGATTCACAATAATCAATATTTGGAAACAAATCAAATACCAAGAATAGGTCTGTAGATAAAGCAACTGAATATTTATGCAATGGAATACTACTTAGCTATACTAAAAGATGAAATCTTGCAATTTTTTCTGAATGAAAAGAACTAGAAGTATCATGCTGAGTGAATTTGATCATAGGGAGAAGTACTGAATTGGTCATGGAGGTACAGTGCATTTAGGCAGAGGACCTTGAGAAATTGGTGCTGGAACACTGATTCTCTGGTGAAAACCCTGTATTAGAACAGTGTATATCTGAAGCTCTGTTACTAACAATATTGTAAATCACGATTCCTAACTAAAGATTGGAAGGAACACTAAAATAAAATCACCCACGCAAAAACATACCCGAAGATTAAAGTTTATGGACTGTTAATTTCTGCTCTCTTCCCACCCTCCTGGTTAGAAAGAACATGTTGTAGTGTTTTCCTCTTGGAAGAAACTTCTTTAGAATGGTGTTCTTAAAGTTGATTCTTTTCAATATAAAAATAATGCCTGCATCAAATGCATTTTCCTCATCTCACTTGTGTTCAACTCCAAATACCATTCCATACCGTAGATAAGAAATGTAAGTGACAGAGCACTTTTTCCAAGACAAAATGCTTGAAACGAACTGAGATTAAAGGACTCTAATCCATCACAGTCATAAATGAGGATGGTTAAAGGAAACCCAGACTCTCTTTCCACCCATTATGACCATGTGTTTTGCCTTTATCCACTAGAGGGGGTGATGTTCTTTCATCCTAAAAGGATGTGGAATAATTCCAAGATTTAGATGCACATTATGACCTTATTTCTTTGAAACCAGGTTAATTGAACAATTTAATACAAAGTATGCAAAAAAGGAATCAATGAAAGTTCCTTTGACACACTTATGATGTCAAGATCAGAAATAGATATTATACTTGTTCATCCTAAATTTTTTCAAAAGCTATGCCTATCAATATGGGTAAATTTGTTTTAGCTGAGAAAGAATATACTAAAACTTATGTTTTCTGTGACCATTCAGAAAAAAACAATGTTTTTTCCTGTGTGTTTAATTTTGACTTATGGCTGTTGATAAGTAATTGTCAATTTTGTTCAGTAAGGAGGCAAATCACTTCCTTCCAAGGCTTATTTCTTAAATAATGGGAGAATTTTTTTATGTTTTTTTTGGGGGGGGGCACACCCGTTTGATGCTCAGGGGTTACTCCTGGCTAAGTGCTCAGAAATTGCCCCTGGTTTGGGGGGGACCATATGGAACAACAGGGGATCGAACTGTGGTCCTTCCTTGGCTAGCGCTTGCAAGGCAGACACCTTACCTTTAGTGCCACCTCACCGGCCCCAATAATGGGAGAATTTAGTAGATTTATAATAATATACAGTATTGGGGCCAGAGAGATAGCATGGAGGTGAGGCGTTTGCCTTTCATGCAGAAGGTCATTGGTTCGAATCCCGGCATCCCATATGGTTCCCCAAGCCTGCCAGGAGTGATTTCTGAGCATAAAGCCAGGAGTAATGTAAAGCCAGGAGTAACCCCTGAGCGCTGCCGGGTGTGACCCAAAAACAAATAATAATAATAATAATATACAGTATCAAATATATGAATTAGACAGGACATAACATGATTTAATAGTGATGCAGGACTTGAAGCACTTGAAGATCAGTAACATATAAATAGAGCAGATTTTTAAAAAACATAAACATATTCTCACTATTTGTAACACAGTTGTGATTTTCCATTTTTAACCAACTGAAAAATGGTTTGAATTTCAGAACAACTAATCCTATTTGGTTGTTAAAAGATAATCAAAGTGACTAGTTAGAAATAATCAGCTATCAAATTAATGAGATGTCATAATTATAATTAGCAATGCTATTAGGTCAGTTGTTTAGTTATCTGCATGAGTGAGAAAAACCAAATAAAATGCAGAATAATTAGTTTACTCAAAATATGATTTGTGAAAAGGAAATAAATTATATCAACTACATTTTTATAATTCTCATAATTTTTTAAATATTTTATTTAAACACCTTGATTACAAATATGATTGTGGTTGGTTTCAGTCATGTAAAGAACACCCCCCTTCACCAGTGCAACATTCCCATCACCAGTGTCCCGAATCTCCCTCCTTCCCACCCCAACCCTCCCTGTACTCCAGACAGGCTTCCTATTTCCCTCATACATTCTCATTATTAGGATAGTTCTAAATGTAGTTATTTCTCTAACTAAACTCATCACTCTTTGTGGCGAGCTTCATAGGTGAGCTGTAACTTACAGCCCTCCTCTCTTTTGTCTCTGAAAATTATTATTGCAAGAATGTCTTTCATTTTTCTTAAAAACCATAGATGAGTGAGACCATTCTGCATCTCTCTCTCTGACTTATTTCACTCAGCATAATAGATTCCTTGTATATACATGTATAGGAAAATTTCATGACTTCATCTCTCCCAATGGCTGCATAATATTCCATTGTGTATATGTACCACAGTTTCTTTAGCCATTCATCTGTTGAAGGGAATCTTGGTTGTTTCCAGGTTCTTGCTATGGTAAAGAGTGCTGCAATGAATATAGGTGTAAGGAAGGGGTTTTTGTATTGTATTTTTGTGTTCCTAGGGTATATTCCTAGGAGTGGTATAGCTGGATTGTATGGGAGCTCAATTTCCAGTTTTGGAGGAATCTCCATAAATTATATCAACTACATTTTTATAATTCTCATAATTTTTAAGAAATAAAAATATAGAGGTTGAAGAGAGAGTATAGCAGGCACAAGTCTTGCACAGACAGACAATCCAGGTTTAATTCCCAGAACCCCATATGGACATCCAAACCTCACCAGAGTGATCCCTGCACATAGAGCCAGGTGTCAGCACTATTGAATATCTCCCCCAAATAAATAAAAATAAAAAATTATTGGGCCAACAAAACAGAGCCCAGGTATTAAGAAACTTATTTTGCATCTGCTGAGCCTAGTTTGAATCCCCAGCACCACATATGGTACCCTTAGTACCTTAGTAACCCTCAGGGGTCACTCCCGAGTATAATAGGAATAGCCTTGAACACCATCAGATTTGACCCACAAACGAAAATAAATGAAAAAAAAATTCTTGTTTCTAAAAATATTTACCTTGAATAAAAGCTGTGATTACCAGTTTTGAAAACTTTCCTGCCCAGAGTCCTCCTGTAAGAATGCTGACTCAGTGAGTATGGTAAGCTCTCAGCATGATGATGTTTCATAGTCTCTGCCAGTGCTAATATGCGGGTCCCAGTGTGGCTCACTGGACAAGGAGTTCATTGAGTCTGGCAGTTTTATTATTTGACCCCTAAAAAGTACATTATTAAAAAGTGTTTGGAGGTAGAAGACTAAAGCCATAGTTAAGTACTGTAAATTTTAATGGGAGCTTGTCTTATTTTGAGAGTCAAGGCCGCAATAATATCTATATGTGATAGTGAATTCCATCTTACAATGAAAATATACATGCTTTTAAAGCCCGACATTGTTTCTTAGTAATTTGTGCTTCCTGGAGATCGTCCAAATACATCTAACAAAGGCTTGTAGAAAGGACTTAAAGCATCATGGAAATATTTTTTTGCTAACCACAGAACAAATATTTACAAACATAATTCAAACTAGATATAAACATTGATCATGTTCTTGAAAATATATTACCACAAAATACAGTCATTTAAAAAGTGAGTAATATATTTATCTACAGCATACATTACTTAAAATTTGTTTCATTTTAGTGTGGTCACATCTCAAATGGAGATTTTATAAGAACCGAGAAAGAGAAATTATAAGCATTTTAAATATTTTGCTTATTTCACCATAAAACATATCCCTCCTGTAATTTATTTTACTTTGAACAGGGCTTTCTATATATAGTACAAATATAGCCATTATTAACCTATGGCACATAATTTAGCCAATGTAAGAAGAAACTTACTGTAGAAAAGAGAAATAACCATTTGCTTTTCTCCTACTATTTTCTCCAATTCAAGTTTAACATTTGCTGAAAAGGTACTATGAATACAAAAAATGCAAATTTCTAATTAGCAAAAAATTGTATAGAAATATCGATGGGACTTACATTAGTACTATTTATTGTTTATTTTGATTTAACATAAAAATTAATTGAATCTATAAGCTTTGTTCTTAGTAAGTATAGCAGTTTTTTAATAGCTTTGCCAAAGTTTCCAATGTATTAAAGATCAGTTTATTTAAGAGTAATTTCACTTACTTGGAGAGTAGTTCTCCCCTGAACAAGCAAACTGCATAAAAAAGGGTAAAAAGAGGCCGTAGAGATAGCATAGAGATGGAGCATTTGCCTTGCATGCAGAAGGACGTTGGTTTAAATCCTGGTTGAATCCTGGCACCCCAAGCCTGCCAGGAGCGATTTCCGAGCGTATAGGCAAGAGTAACCCCTGAGCACTGCTGGGTGTGACCCAACCCCCCAAAAAAGGGGGGTTGAAAAAAGAGATCTATGAACCAAAGACCAATAACTAAAGATGACTGAATAAACTTAATTCAGTGATTGGATCAAAACAAGATGAGCATGAGATCTCAGTGACTCCACAGAAGAGAAAAAGTGGGAGGAGAAATCTGTCTAAAAAGAAAGAATGATTGGAAACGAGAAAGTTATCATCTGATAGGGACAGGAAAGCTTAATTTAAAAAAATGAATAAGGAAATAAAAAAATGAACCAATAAAATGCTATAAATAAAAAGTTAATAAAACTTGAATAATGAAACATTCATTTTTTTTTCTAAGAGATCTATGCTCCCTCATGTTCATTGCAGCACTATTAAAAGTAGTTAAAAATCCAGAAAGAACCTGGAGAGACAATTGGATGAGGACAAGGTGATATGTATCTGTGATCATACAGTGGAATACTACTCAGCTACAAATAGAGGAATAATACCCAGCTACTAACAAACAAACAAACAAACAAACAAAGATGAAATCCTGCCATTTGGATGGACCTAGAGGGTATAATGCTCTGTGAAATAAGTCAGATGAAGAAAGAGAAACACTTTATAGTTACATTCATGAGGAACCTAAGGAAGCATCCCAAGTACCAGAAAACAGATGAGTGGATAAAGAAACTTTGATACATACAATGGTATACCATGCAGTTGCTAGAAAAAAATGAAGTCATGAAATTTGCTTATACATGAATATGTCTGGAGAGTATCATACTAAGTGAAATGAGTCAGAGGGAGAGGGACATACAGAGAATGATCACACTCATTTGTAGGATAAAAAATAATATGAGAAAATTCCCAAAGACAATAGGAATGAGGGCCAGGAGGATCATCAGTCCATGGCAGGAAGCTTGCTACAAATAATGAGGAGTGTAAATCGGGCAGAGAAGGGACCACTATAACAATGATATTTGGAAATAATCACTCTGGATAAGAACTAGGTGCTGAAAGGAGGTAAAGTAATTCACATGATACCCTCAGTAGCAGTACTGCAAACCATAGTCCCTTAAAGGAAAAAAAGATGAGCCATTGGGAGAGAGAAGAAAAGGTGTCTACTATAGAGACAGGCTGTAAATTGGGGTGAGGATTTGGGGACATTGATGGCAGGAAATAAGCCTTGGTATGTTGAAACGTTGTATGAAACTCAACCATCAACAACTTTTGTTTTAGTTTTTGTTTTAGGGTCACACCTGGCAAAGCTCAGGGGTTACTCCTAATTCTGCACTTAGGAATTACACCTAGTGGTGTTTAGGGGACAATATGGGCTGGGATGCCATGGATTGAACTTGTAGGGGTTGTGTGCCAGGCAAATGCCCTGTTCTATCACTTTGACCTCTATCAACAACATTTTAATTCTGTATCTCACACTGATTCAATTTTTAAAATACTATAAATAAATGAACTTACATAAAACAAAACTGAATTTTTATACTCTAAGATCAAATTACGGACTACAAAAGAGGGTTAAGGGGAAGAGGGTGGGTGAATCCAGTAATAAAAGTCAAGTGTATAGGGGCCTGAGTGTTGGCGCAGGGCATAAGGCGTTTGCATTGCGTGGCCAGCCTGGGACGGACCACAGTTTGATCTCCCGGGGTCCCATATGGTCCCCCAAGCCAGGAGCAATTTCTGAGCGCATGGTCAGGAGTAACCCTTAAGCATCACCAGGTGTGGCTCAAAATAAAAATAAAAAATAAAGTGTATAGATAGTCGTGGAGATTGAACTTTTTGAGTGGTGAACTTGAGTGGTGAACTTAATGAGGTACTGAGCATTGTCTAGTGATCCCTGGAACCTATTTAATAGTAAATTGAGGTGTTCCTTCAATAAAAAGTGTCTTTAGGGGCTTTTGCCTTGCACGCAGCTGACCCAGGATAGGTCAATTTCCGACGTCCCATATAGTCCCCAAACCAGGAGCAATTACTGAGCGCATACCCAGGAGTGTCACCGGATGTGGCCTAAAAACCAAAAATAAATAAATAAATAAATAAAGGTGCCATTAAATAGTGATTATCAAAATAACAGGAGAATTGGAGAGGTCTGAGGAACAGCAGACCACCCTACCAGATAGCCGTAGGTGATTTGCTCTGTGCATCTTGAGAGAGAGTACCACTACTCTTCTGGGGCAAAACAGGCAGAGTCCCTGATGCAAATATAGGTAATGAGAGGCCCCCTGTAGTGAAGGAAGCTGATAGGGCTACAGAGAGGGGGAAAAAACAAGGACATACACAACAAACCCCATATTACAAAGCACATACACAGAGCACATATACAGAGAGGAAAATACAAACCACTGTTCTGGAATGTCAAAGACATGTTCTCATACATGGGCTAAGGATAAATGTATATAAAATATTCTACACTGAAGTATTATTCAGCCCAACACCCTCCAAAGAACCCTGCAGTGTACACAACATGGACAAATCTTGAGCAAATGATGCCAAGTGAAAGAAAGCAGGCACAAAAAGACAAAGACTCCTACGAGGCATCTAAATCATCAAATCAGAGTGGAGCTGTGGTTTCCTGGCAGGAAAGAAGAAAGGGAATTACTAATCACTAAGCAGTAAGTTTAGTGACTTGGCATGATATGTTCTGGAGATTGGCTGGACAAAAGGTAATAATGCTATATTGTCACTGAAAAATGTCAGCTGTTCAATGGTTCATAAAATGTTTTTACTACAATAAAATAAAACAAACTGACATATGAGAACCATAGGTTGTGAGGGAAGAGTTTTATATGTATGACAATTAATTTCTATATGTGTGAGAGCTCTTTCTGAATTGTCCCAGATGGCTTGTTTCTCCCCAAATTTCATCCACAAGATTGCATCTGAAAGCCATCTTATCAACTGTTTGAAACTGATTATCTTGTCTTTTCTTCCTATGGGGAGTAACGAGTCATCTGCCCAATCCTAAAGCAAGAATACTACAGGAATACTTTCAATTTATCCATTTAAAAATTCTGTAATATTTACCCCAAATCTTAGATAACACTGCTAGATCACTGCTCCATGACAGTACTATAAGCCAAGAGCAGGCCTTATATTTATGTACTCTCTATGTCAGGAACTTATTGGTCATACTATCCTCATAAACAGTGGCATTAGATTTTACAAATTATCATTTACCCAATAACAAATCTTACTTATAACTTTCTTCAGCATAAGCTTTGTTCAAGTGTGTGAGACAGACAGAAGTTCACTGAAGCATTTGATCATTTTTGATTCCAGAGCTAGTAAACAATGTCACCTGAGGGCCCTAGCTTAGTTTTAGTTCAACAGCAAAAAGGGCAAACTTGCTTTTCTAGAGAGCTGCAGGAGGTAGCCCACTGTCCTGCCTGTAAACCTAAATCTCGATCCATCAGCAGCATGGCCAGAGAGCCTGTCCTGGAAAGAAACCACCTCTAGATTCTCTGTCTCCTGCTTGTCCCTCACGCATGTCATTAGTAGACCTCAATGGACTGAAGAATGTGGGCTGCACCCTTTTCATTTTTTTATTTTTTAGCTCGAGATTCAAAAGAGAGTGTCAATGTCCTCTAGAGAGTGGGTCACTAGATTAAAACTGAAGGGTTCGATATTGCCCAATTTATCATCTTTTTGTTAGGGACTTGGATGAATATGTGTGCATGTGTGTACACTTATCAAATATTAATTTGGCCATAATTTTGAGAACTTTAAAATTTCATAAACCCTGCTATTAAGAACAGTACAACTCAAAAATCTTTGTCAGGTAGCCAGACCCCAGCCTAATTTGACATGTGTTTATTAAGGCTTAACAAGATGTTCTCTCTTTCTCTCTCTCTCTCACTCACTCATAAAACACAACTTCCAATATATTTTTCTCTCTCTCCCTCTCTCTTTCTCACACACACATACACACACCACACATGACTTCCTATAGACTAAGCAGAACACGGCTCATTGGCACTTGTATAACAAAGATTTATGGATTTTATTTCAATAAAGGCCAGAACATGATATGGCTGCTGAGGAAGCTAATGCACCTTTTGAGTGTGATAATAAACCTGTAATGATGTGAATGAGGGAAGCAATTGCCCTGTTCCAGATGCTGGCTGTAGATGAAACAATCCTGGTGCTCTATTCAAGCTCTGAGATTCTGGGGCAAATTGAAAAACTAGACTATACTCAATACTAATTGTTGGACAAGGAGTCTCAGAACAATTTCTTTCTGAGCTTTATCTAAAGGCCGTGGATATACCAACTTAGTGAAGAGAAGATTCTCTTTTGTATTGGCTAGGAGAAAAGGAGGGCAATTATTGTCAAATTCTAATATTTATCAGATACCTAAATGGTTTTAAAAGGCAAAACAAAACATGTTTAGAAATAGTTGTGCTAGAGCTAAATAGTTGGTGTCACAAGAGATGACTATAGGGGTCAATACTGGTGACACCCTCACTTTTTGAATTTCACATTCTGCTACTTTGCTTGTGTAAATGATCCATAGGAAATACAAAGTTCTCTCTGATCTTTGCATTTTTCAGTGAGAAAAAGATGCTTTGGGCAACCTTTGAGTGAGACATAACTGGGGAGGAGCTGCTTGGTTTTGTGTCATTTCACTTCAACTAAAGATTTTTCCAGAGAGCTCACAGGAGCTGGAAGAAATGAAGCAAGTTTATATGACCCAGTAATTCCATTCTAAAGTATCTATCTTTAGAATATTAAAACATTCATTCAAAAGAGCATATGTACACCATTATTCATTGAGTACAATAGCTAAGATATGGAATCAACCTAGGTGTCCGATGAGAGATGAATGGCCTATGAAGATGTGGTTCATATCCACAAAGGAATACTATGCAGTAGCAATAAAGGATAAAAGTGTGCGATTTTCTGCAGCCTGGTTGAAACTGGAAGATATCATGTGGAGTGAAATAAGCCAGAAAAAGGAAGGCAAACACAAGATGATCTCATTATCTGTGATGTGTAAAATAATTGAGTTAGGAAATGTACCATAGTAAAGGGGAGATGCCTAGATCACCCTTGACCCCAGAGCCTAGGATGGAAAAGGAACAGAGAAAAAAATCAAAGCAGGAAGGAAGAAAATGAGAAAGGGAAGTGATGGGGAAACAAGGGTCTGGGCTTCAGTTATAATGGAGCTGTGGGAGAGTGTTTAGCTATACATCCAAAGCACAGGCTCAACAAAACTGAAATGAGATCTAAACTGAAAGCCAGAATTTTAATGTGCCTGCCTGCCAAGGTGGCAGGTAGTGAGTGGAAGAGATTGAATGGGGATGGGAATAATGGAGTAGGGTAGCACTGGTTATAAGCATTGCCACTGGTTGAAGAATTGGTGTTGAAATATATGCCTGTAACTCAACTAGCAAAAACTTTGTAAACAACAGTTCTTTAATTAAATAACAATTATATAAAAATAAAAATTGGGATGAGGCTTTTCATGTTGAAGTCAAGAGTAGAGAAGCAAATCTGGTCGGGGCCAAAGGCACAGGGTGTCAAGTGGATTTGCAAAGGTTCAGAAAGAGCCAGGGGCCTGCCAAGCTCCTTTCTAGGACTAGTATAGACAGGCCTGTGTTTGTCCAAGTCTTTCCACTTTTATCAAATGTTACTGTGACATTTAGCTTCTGGGTGATATTTGATCTGATTTGATAGGTCATTTCTGGGGGTTGGAAATACTCAGTAATGTTTCTATCTAAGTGAATTAAGGTAACTGCTTCTTTGCCTTTTTGCCTTTGCTGCTTAGGGATGGTTTCACTCGAACCTCTACTTCTGTATAAAGAAATCCTGGTGGTCTGAAATTAGAATGGATTCTTTCAGAGGACTCTCTCAATTGCAAAACATAAAGGATAGCCTGGAAGGCCACTGGATCATATATGAACGAAACTAGTATCAGAAAGATAAGTACCTGATACAATACTTATAAAATCTGAGCATGATACAACATAGCCAGTAAGATTACATTAGTCAAAAACCAATCAGATCAGTCTTTTGCTCTAAAATCTATATCTATATCTATATCTATATCAATATATAACCTCCTTGTTCCCCATTTCATACCCTGAAATAAAAATAGTAGCAATTAATTTAGAATTATTGTAAGATTAAATGAGAAAACTCGTATAGAAATCAGTGCTGTGCAATTATGTAATAAGTGATGTTTTGTTTTTTTGGCTTGGACCTTTACATCCTGAGCAGTTGGGAATAATTTATGATACAAGTCTATGATTATCTTGAATACTCTTTCTTTGAGTCCTCTTTGAGTCCTCTCCCAATATTCTCTACTGTTTCAATGCTGTTTTCTATCTTTCTGTATCTACCTATCCAATGTCACTTGCCCAACACAGAAACAATGGAGAAGTCTTAAAGTTATTCACAATCTTTTACTTCAAAATTTAGCCTATTTAGTGTCCACTTTTATTTCTTAGGAAGATGTAAGAAAGAGAGAGAAAATAAATAGGTCTTGATTTCAACCTTCTGACAAACTCTCCATATATAATTTGCACTCCATTAATTAACGGAAGTGTATTTTTTAATAATTGTTTCTGTTGTGGCTCATTAAAACACAAAAGAGAATTGGGGGCTGGTGAGATAGCACAGCAGTAGGCCGTTTGCCTTGCACACAGCTGACCCAGGATGGACCTCGTTTTGATCTCCTGGTGTCCCAAGCCAGGAGCGATTTCTGAGCACATAGCCAGGAGTAACCCCTGAGTGTCACCGGGTGTGGCCCAGAAACAAAAACAAAAACAAAACTCAAAAAAAAAAAAAAGGCAAAATAGAGGCAATAGAAAGTGACGTCCTGAATAAAAGGGGCAGAAGAGAGTGTCATCCAGGCTCATTGACAAGGAAGAAATGAAAAGTGATTGGAATCTTGAACGTAAGTAGTACAGAGCTTTTTACTATTCAAGAAAGGAAACATAGCATATTTCATCTTCTATAAATATAAAATCACATAAATATATAAAATATATATGTATAGATAGACATGAATATATGTGATCAGCGTGAAGAATATGTAACTCCTACACTACATTAGGAAATACATTCTGAGAAGAGTTTTAACTTATTTAAGTAAAAAAATTTATAATAATTTTTGAACATACAATGTAGACACTCATTGCTGGGGCCCACGGATTAGAAATGTCTGTGTGATCTTAGACAACAAAGGAAATTTGAATATTTCTTGGCACCTCCATTTTTTCTACTCTTCACATTTTCCTTTTTTGTTGTTGTTGTTTTTTGTTTGTTTGTTTGTTTGTGGGCCACACCTGGTGACTCTCACGGGTTACTCCTGGCTATGTGCTCAGAAATCGCTCCTGGCTTGGGGAATCATATGGGATGCGGGGGGTCAAATGGAGGTCTGTCCTGGGTCGCATGCAAGGTAAACACCCTACCACTGCACTATCACTCCAGTCCCTACTTCCATGTTTTTCTATAGCATGTATGTCTCATCATTATTAGTCACTGTTTTTTTCTTTGAAGTGGGGACACTATCCCTGGTTTTTCCTGAATTCTGGATCTAGTTCAGTATAATATTCAGGAGCCACTCCAGTGTTACTCAGGGATTACCGAGTATTGATATAATGGTTTTATATCTATGAAATTCATAATTATTTTTGTTTCTGTTGCCTTTCCCCTCCTTTTAATTTGAATTCTCTTGCTGTGCATTTTATATTATTTCATTTTATGTTCTTTCCCAAGATGATGATAAGTCTTAAAAAAATTAAGGTTTATCCTTCAGTTTAATATACATATATATGTGTGTACATATAAAATAAGTCTAAGTCTGTTTTCAAACAACATTTTATCACATTTCAATTAGTAGAGATTCTTTAAGACTGTGTATTCCCTATTCTTTTTTTCCATTCTATTGTGACATACTTTTTACTTATTCATTTCCTCTTACTATCTATTACATTATTGCTATTATTAGTTATGTAAACAGCGTTATTTTACATCAATTCAAACTGAGAAAAATTATTTTATCTTAATTTATTTCTTTTCTAATATTCTTCTTTTCTTGATACTTTTTTATTCAATTTTAGAATAATTTCTTTTAACACTTTTTGCAAATAAGTTCTTCTGGCAGTAGTTCTTAGTTTGGGGATATGGCATTTCTAAGATTATGAGGATAATTCTTTTCTTTCAATGTTTAAGATTGTCACTTCATTTTCTTCTTGCTTGCCTAGACTCTACAGAGACGTTCCTGTGATTTTTTTTATTTCTGTTTGTTCTTTAGATGAGTATTTTTCACCCTCTCTGAATTTTAATATTTTCTTTTCAATTTTAGTTTTCTGAATCTTGAGGATGATATGCATAGGTGTGCTGTGTTTTGATTTTCAATTTGTTATGCTTGGCATTTTTCTTAATACTTCCTGTGACCATAAACTGTGTTCATTATAAAAGCAGAAATTGATTCTCTCCCAGTGGAAGTTGGAGTCAGAAAGCAAGGTATAACCAAGCTCATGCTCTATCTAAAAAGTTTAGGGAAGGGTAGGATGATAGAAATAAATAGTATAGCAGGTATGGTATTTGCCTTACATGCAGTCAACCCAGGTTCATTCTCAGGAATCCCCTATGGCTCTTTTAGCTATGAATGTAGAGCTAGGAGTAATCTTTGAGCACTGCCAATTGAACTCAAATACAAAGAAAAAATGTTTAGAGAAGTTTTCTTTTTCTTCTTCTTCCAATTTCTGTGGTTGTTGGCAATCTTAGGTATTCCTTGGCTGCAATACCTTTCTGCCTCCATTTTCTCCTCTATGTATCCAACTTTCATTGAACTTATTATACAGACTTATGGGGGCTTAGAACCATGTATGTCCAGTATGACATTCTTTTTACATATTATTTTTACTAAAATTCTACTAGCAAATAAGGGAATGTCTGGGGGTTTGGGGTTGTAATACATTTTTAGAGGAATTCAGTAAAGCATCTTTACATAATTTTGGGAAGTTAATGGCCAATATTACTCAGGTATTTCTTCTGCTTTTTTTCTGTTCTTTTCTTTCTAGTACTCCAGCTATGCATATATGTACCTTAAACTGATTCCACAGTCCTTGGGTATTCTGTTCTTATTTTTCATTCTTTTATCTCCTCACATTTCAGTTTGGGAAACTTCTGTTGACCTTTGTGCAAGCTCATGGATTCTTCCTTAGTCATTCTTACAAATAAGCCCATCAAAGACGTTTTATTTCTTTTGCAGCATACATCTTTATTTCTGTTGCAGCATATTCAATTTCTAACATTTCTTTTTGAATCCTTTTTATATATTCCACCTTCTGACTTACATGACCCATCATTCTTGCAAGTTACCTATTTTTTCTAGTATACCTCTTGACATTATTTGTTATAATTCATTTCCATATGAGAATAGAACATCTGTATTCTAATGATTTATTTTATTTTTCTCCTTAGACTGCATGTTTTTTGCCTTTGGGCATATCTTATGAATTTTTTTGTTAAAAGCTGGACAAGTTGGACTAGATACTAGACAATGAAGCAAAGAGGTCATTAAAGTGAGGATTTGTATTAATATGTCTAGAAATTTAAGTTTGTTGTTGCTTGTGGGTGCCATAGGCTTCAAATTCAGATGGTCTTATTTTAGTCTTCACTATTGGGCTTCTGGAAATTCTCTTCTCAGAATCTACAAGTTTCTTATTATTCTTTCAGATGGGATTCATCAGTATTATGTGGAAGCTCTATTCTGTTAGGGGCAAGGTGTAAGACAAGAGGAAGTATTTTATTGTCTGATTTAGACTCAAGTCTTTTAATGACCAAGCTGGAATCATCAAGGGGGTTTCTTTTGTATATCAGTTATCCTTCTAGTACCCTACTCCTATCTCTTGTAGGGACCCCCATCTATTTCTAGAAAGCCCTGTTGATTATGATACCCCTTTTTGTAAGATAAGAAGGCTAGTGAGGCCACAAAGAATGAATGACCTTCAAAATGGAATGAAGCTCTAGTAAAAAGCTTCACCCAAGGAATCAGACCTTTATGGTGGACACAGTTCTGAGGGGCATTTTCTCCTCTCCCACCAAGAGCCAAGAGACACTGAAACTTCATTATGTGAACCTAGTAGGTTTCTTAAAAGCCAACTTCACTAAGTGGGAGCAGAAAAAAATTAATAACAGATGTCCCTAACTCTCAAACTAGTTAATAAATAGCATTCAGCAATTCCTGCACCTCCCTAATTATGCATTGCCTCAAGTTTACAGTTCTTGCCTTTTCTGATCCAGGGAAGCTGAACTTGACTGTGACTATCTGGAAGTGCCTCTCTCTTCAGGTGCTGGATGGATGATTTATTTAGAGATATCAATTCTCTGAGGAATTCTGCCATTGAATTTCTGTGCTTAGAAATCACTCCTGGCAAGCTAGAGGGACCATATGGGATGCTGGGAATCAAACTCAGATCCATCCCAAGTTGGCGACATGCAAGGACCGCATGCCCTACTGCTGTGTTATCTTTCTGGCCTCTGTCATTCAATTTCTGTGGTACTGACCTCTTGTCTTTAAAGACATTTAAAATTGTAACTTTCCCCTATAACTGTAAAACACTGATGTCAATAGCGTTGTAAGCCACGACATGAATAAAACAACTAATTAAAAAGAAAGGAACATGATGACTCTTGAGCTCTTGATATGGCAGTGCTGAAGCCATCAATCCACTTTAAAACATTAAGTAATTATTCTTAGTCTAAAATTCTCCATTTTTATTTATAATGGCAAATTGGAAAATCCTAACATATATAAAACAGACCTTTAAAACTTCTTTACATCTTTGTCCCCCTTTTAAAAAATAAGTGCACAGCACCGAGGCAAAACCACTGTTGTTTTTGCTTCGCTCAGCATTCTAAGAGGTGGAGAGTAGCTGTGTGAACTTGGGAAAGTTACTCATCCTCCCGTTGCCCCAGTTTTCTCTTTTGCCACATAGAGTGTGAATAGTACTTTGCTTTTAGTTGATTGTAGAGATCAAATGAGGTGCTGTATATTAAGAGCACAGAGTCAATACTAGGGCAAAATGTGTTCTCAATAAATGTTAACTTTTTTTTTTTCTTTTTGTTTTTGGGTCACATCTGGTGGTGCTCAGGAGTTACTCCTGGCTCTGCACTCAGAAGTTGCTCCTGGCAGCTTTGAGGGACCATGTGGGATGCCGGGATTCGAACTGGAGTCCATCCTGTGTAGGCCATGTAAACATATTACTGCTGTGCTAAAGCTCAGGCCCCAAATGTTAACTTCTTTTTGTTGTTGTTTTTTTGTTTTATGTTTTTTGTTTTGGGTCACACCCAGCAGTGCTCAGGGGTTACTCCTGGCTCTATGCTCAGAAATCCCCCCTGGCAGGCACAGGGGACCATATGGGATGTCGGCATTCCATCATCCTTCAGCATGCAAGGCAAATGCCTTATCTCCATGCTTTCTCTTGGGCCCCCCCAAATGTTAACTTCTAATTAGCATCTTTATTGTCCATCTCTTTCTTGAAACAAAGGATATAAAGTAACATTTTTTTTGAGTAAACTGTGTTTCTTACTGCATCCTTTGTTGTGTAGTCAGCTTGATCTGTAGTGGGTGGTCCAGATGACGGTTGCTGCAAACTTGACCATACTGCAGCTGAACTCGTTGAAGTACCATCATACTAAATGCATGATAAATGCAAGTTAAATTCTGGGCAGGCTCACAGTTCGTGGGTCTGCTCCTCTTCATTCTGTCTCCTGCATGCAGACTGCATAATTCAGCCAAGATTAAGGGTCCACACCAATCCAGGTCCCAAGGGAGCCCTGGAAAAGGGCTCTGCTCCATACATAGCCTTCATGGCTAGTGTCTTACAAAATGGTACACTTTCAAAGAGAAGAATCATTTTTATGTTCCATTGTGGTAGACACGTTTGAAAGATCTCAAATGGTTTATTAAAATTTTATCTTCCTAGGAAGTGACCTTCTCTTTCCTTACTTGGCTAGTATTGTACTAAAGCATTGGTAAGGAAGACAGGCTAAGCAATTTGAAAAAACAGGTCTTGCAAGATTGAGTACTACATAACTGTTAGTTCATTTCTGAGACTCCTTTCCCAGTAAGGTCCTGGGCTGGAAGGCTGACAGTGTCTTCAGAGTGCATTCTCCCAGGAAATCTATAGCACTGAAAGATGATGAACTGGGCAGACTTAAAAGAAATTCAGTCTTAAAGGATACCTGAATATTTAAAAGTCTTTACATGAACTTTCAAGAGGCAGATTTTCTGTATTTATATGTAGAATAGACAAAAAGAACTAGCCACAATTTCTTAACGGTTTTGTTGCATTCTATTCTGAATCTATTTCACTTTATAATATCCTCCCTTCTTGGAATTACGGTACATTTTCATATGCTTATAAATGTCTTCATGTTTAATGCTTTTTATACAAGTAGTAGGAAACTTGAAGGAATCGTCAAATTTGTCTAGTCCAGTACTGAGTGGGTTAGCCTAATATTTATAAAAAATAAACTGTTGCAGACTTTGCTTTAGATTATTATGTTTCACTGTAACACTGTTGCTTCTAGGAGTGCCTAGCAAGCTCTTTAATTGTTACAAATTATTTGTAGCCACAGCATAGATGAATGTCACAAATTCATCTTGGCATAGTTACCTTTGAAAGGTACCAAACTTTTGGGGCCAGATCGATAGAACAGTGGTAGGGCATTTGCCTTGCATGCAGCTGACCCAGGACAGACCTCGGTTTGATCCCTGGAGTCCCATATGGTCCCCCAAGTCAGGAGCAATTTTTGAGCACATAGCCTGGAGTAGTGCCTGAGCCTCACCAGTGTGGCCTAAAAGCAAACAAACACATAAAAGAAAAATACCAAACATTTTTGTAGCCATGTTCTAACTTCTGAATAAGTATGGGGGTGAGGTGGGGAAGGCGAAGAATTTAAGAAGCAGCCTATTCTAGAATCATGAAGTAAAAGACTTAGCATGTGTGCCTAGAGCTGGGTTCTAGGGTTAATGTTCTTCTAGGGTTAGTGTTACAAATAGCAGTCCTCATGATGCTCATTCTCAAAAAAGGGAAAGAGAAATTATGCCCCCAAATCTCGGATCTGGGCCTGGGATGTCTAACCATAGGGAACCCCAGAAAACATGGACCCTATCCTGAAGCAGAAGGAAAAATCTTTGGTGATTGCCATTATAAAGACCATCCCTACTAAAAAGAATCTTGTTCCAAAGTAATTGCCTATAGAATCACTATCATTGCATATTGTCCATCCATCCCCTCCTTAAAACACTACTTTCTGATATTTGTTTTATATATATATATATATACATATTTTTTTTATTGCTCTTTCTACCTTATGACTTTCGGTCTTCTTTAATGTTCTCAGTTTTGATGGTTTTTGATGATGCCTGAATCTACCTTTGGCTGGGTAGTTCCTGTAAAGCACCTGGACTTCAACAACTATTTTATTCTGTGACCTTGCTTGCAGATCTCCTAAGGATGGTGTTTCTCAAATGACCTTTAAACTCATCCTGGAGCTAGGTGTCTTCATCAATTTGGGTTGATGTTCCTCCAAAACCCATCAACAGATGCCTCAAACCTTGTCTTCCCACCTTTCTGGGAGTTGGGACTTGGCTTTGATGTTAGCTAAGCTCATTTGGCTTTGATGTCAGCAGCCTTCTTCAGGATCTATCTTCACACTCCAGAGCTCAAGCTTTTTTTGAGGTTTTCAATAAGGCAGCAAACCCCATTCACCAGGATCGCATCCTTAGAAGTTAACCAACTCCCCAGACTCTATTTCCAAGTACTCTCAAGTTGAGAATTATGATTTTCAAGGAAGTTTTTCAGGGGAAACAGATCCTCAGTCTATTTCAGGAAGCTTGCTTTAGCTCCTACATTAGTCACTATGCCTTCGGATGGCAAAAACTTGAACTCTTTGAAGCAAAATAAAATGCCAGCTCTATGATAAAAGAGGATAATGTGAAAGGGAAACCAACTTAGAGAATCATAAAAGCAAGTGTGGCACTGATGTCTCTATCTAATATGATGCTCTCCTGTGTTCACTACACCCTCTTTCCCAATCTCTCAGGCTTTTTCTGAATGTTTCTCTCATTCTCTAGGGTTAGGAGTTCTCCCTAAACTTGGGTTCAAGGCTAAGAGGAACTCCTGGGCTTACATCCTCATACTATAGGTCTGACACCAAAAAGATCCATTCCTTTTAGCTCCTAACTATAAACAACAACAGTCAGGAAGAATGATTTGTTTTTGTCTGTTTACCTTGGAATGAGGAACTATAACATTGCTTAATATCAGCCCAGAACGAATTCTACCTCTAAGAAGCTGCCCTGTGGAGAAAAACACCTGATTATGAAAGCAGAAGGAATATCATCTCACACAGGAAGTGGAAAGCAAGTTCCCTTAGGCTAGAAAGCTGAATTCAAAGTCATGGCCTTAGTCGCATTCAACTACAAGGAACAGAAAATAGCAAACATTGTGCTCACATTGAGTGAATTTTATTTGAAGTCCACCAGATGGGTCCCCATTAAGCCCTCATTGACAGAACTGTGACTTGTGGCCAGTCCAGGGCTCAAGGGATATTTTCAAAATCAAGGATTTTGTTGGATACATTATTGTCTCAATCATAATGAATCATGCCTTTAACTAAAAGGGGAGAATTGGACATGAACAATATATAGCACCTTCATATATTTTAGAAGTTCATGTCATCAAGACTAAATGTAATTTTTAAAAATGACTTAAAGACCCCTTATGGGGCCGGGCGGTGGCGCTAGAGGTAAGGTGCCTGCATTGCCTGTGCTAGCCTTGGACGGACCGCGGTTCGATCCCCCGGTGTCCCATATGGTCCCCCAAGCCAGGAGCAACTTCTGAGCGCATAGCCAGGAATAACCCCTGAGCATTACCGGGTGTGGCCCAAAAACCAAAAAAAAAAAAAAAAAAAAAAAAGACCCCTTATGATATCATGTATCACAAACAACAAAAACGCTTATTTAAAAAATGGGCAGAGATCTTGAACAGACATTTTTTTCCTAAGACACACTGAAGACCAGCCAGCGAATAGATCCATGAAAAGATCTTTATCTTCACTTAGAATTCAATAAATGCAAATGAAACTATGATGTGATATCATCAAATGCCTTTTGAGTCTGACTACTCTAAAAAAGGAAGAGAAACATGGTGGCAAGAGTGTGGTGAAAAGGATTCCTTACACAGAGTAGGAACATAGACCAGCAAAGACATTAGAGTAAGCCATGTGTACAGAGAGATGGCAAAAAATAAATTAGAAATTCCATATAATTTATGGATCTCTCTTCTGGGTATTTACCCAAAGACTGTAAAAATGAAAATTTGAAGAGATCTAAGCACGCCTGTTTTCTTTGAAGCATTACTCCTGATAAGCAAAACGTGGAAACAAATGGGCAAATTATTAGATATAAAGAAAATGTAGTATGAGTGTGTACAAGCAGACACATAATGGAATATTATTCAGCGATGAGTGGCAAGATAAAATCAATATTGTGAGCCAAAATTACTTGAATAAAATTAATTTTATTTTACCTTTTTTGTTATATTTGATAGTGCTCAGGGGTTACTCATGGCTCTGTCCTCAGGGATAACTCCTGGTTATGCTTGGTGGAGGGGGGGGCTGTATATAGTGACAGAGACTGAACTAAAGTAGTTAGTGAAGAAAGAAGAAAGAACTTTACATGCTCTATTATCTTTCTAGCCTACAAATTTTATTTTAAAACATTAAACATAATTTAAAGTTTATTTTTGGCCCTGTAGGGTAGTGATTTAATATCGCCCTTTTCCCTTGCTAGTCTATAAACTCAGCAAGGGTATTGCTGTTCTTAAATACTTAAATAAGTGCTTGCATTGTGTCTGACACATAGTACTATTTAGAATATTTGCTGAAGAATAAAGACAGTGAGGATCCATTCAGTGGTGCATTGCAAGACAAGGAATCTAAAGGCTGCATCAGCTAATGTAGTACATATCTAATTTTAAATCCTAATTTGTCAAATGTGTGTATGGCAATCTGTGAATTTCTTTTTTTTCTTTCCTTCCCTCATTTTTCCTCTTTCCTCCTTTCTTTCCCTCCTTCTTTCCCTCTTTTTATCTTCTTCCCTCCAATCTTCCTTTTTTCCTTCTTCCCTTCCCTTTCCTTAGTTTCCTTCTTTCTTCCCTCTTCCTTCATTTCCTTTTCTCCTTCCTTCTCTCTTTCCTTTCTCCGTTCCTTCCTTCTCTCATTTCCTGCTTTCTTCTTCCCATCTTCTCTCCCTTTTCCTTCCCACCTCCTTTTGTACCTCCCTTCCTTTTACCTTCATTTAATCCATCCCTCATCCCTTCTTCCTTCCTTTCTTCTTTTCCTCCCTCATGTTTACTCCTCCTTTGCTTCTTCTTCCCTCCTTCCCTACTCCCCCTTCCTTTCTTTCTTCCTCATTCCTTCTCTCACTCTTTCTTCATTCTCTCCATCCTTTCCTCCTTCTTTCCATTCCTTTCTATTTTTCTATTTTCCCTTCTTCTCTACCATCTTCCTTACCTCTGTCTCTCTCCCTCCGTCCTCTTTCTTCCTTCTTTCCATCCGTCCTCCCTTCCTTCCTTACTTCCTTCCTTCTCTTATTCTCTCCCTCCCTTCTTCTCTCCCCTTTTTCTTTTTATTTTCTTTTCAC
The DNA here is from genome assembly GCF_024139225.1 of Suncus etruscus. Taxonomy (NCBI): domain Eukaryota; kingdom Metazoa; phylum Chordata; class Mammalia; order Eulipotyphla; family Soricidae; genus Suncus; species Suncus etruscus. The sequence continues at coordinate 24,071,154 of NC_064858.1, forward strand.
TATCCCATTTCCCTCCTTCCCCACCTGCCTTCCTTTTCCTCCCTAATCCTTACCTCCTTCCTTCCCTTTTTCCTACACTCCTTCCCTCTCTCCTTTCTTCTTTCCTTTCATCCTCCTTGCCTTCTCTTACCTTCCCTCTTTCTTCCTCCATCTTCCCATCCCTCTTTCTCCCCTTCATTTTTATTCTTTCCTCCTTCCCTCCCTCTCTATTTTTCCTTCTTCCTTTCTCCCCTCCTTCTCTTCCACCTGCCCTACATCCTTCTCTCTCCTTCCCTCACCTCCTTCCTCTTTTCCTCCTTTCCTTTTCCAAAAATATTTTACACTACAGACTTTCTTGAGTCTGTATTCTTGAGTTAAAGTTGTTTTCTAATTAAGAGTGGATGTTCAGAAATGTAATATGGATGGAGAGATCCCTAGCACTGCATGGTCTCCTGAGTACCACTAGGAGTGAGCACAGAGCTGGGAATAGCCCCCAAGCACCACTGGGGATGGCCCTAAACCAATCAACACAGACACACAACTTTTGTTGCTGTTGCTTTTTGTGTCAAACCCAGAGGTGCTTGGAGGCTACTTCCTACACTGCACCAGGTCAAGCACCTAAATCTCTGCTCTATGTATGTTTATAAAAATTATCTATGCACACAGGAAAAAGACATCATTATATGAATATAAACATTATATATTAAAGATTATATAGTGAATAGTTAGTATGTATTAACTATCATTCGTGATGAATGAATATTAAACAAGTCCCCAGGACTTATTAATAACTGAATCCACTATTTCTGTGACAATCAATCAGTCTCATTGGGAGTCACCTGACTTCACCGTTCAGTGTTGGCTTGCCCAGGAAGACATGGTCACAGTGTGCTCCGATGTTGCATTTTGTCCAAACCCACAGGATTTGTGGGAGCAAGAGGCAAGGGCTTATTTCCAAGCAGAAACATGTGAATAGAGCTGCTTGAAACCCTTGACTTTCTGGGTCCATAGAAAATAGCCAAGAAGATAACAATGTATTATAGAGGCTGGAGGCTCAGAGCTCTGGGGTCACTCCCAGCAGTACTTGGCCACTGTGTGGGCCTGATGGCTTAGTGGTTGGTCCAGATATAATATAAGGTGATACTTGCACCTGGTGGTGCTGGGAACTTCCAGGTTAGCCCATCATTGCTCAGGGAACTAGGCAGTGCTCAGTTGGTCTACAGCTCAGTCCTTTGAACTGTCTCCTCACTCCTTAGCATCCTCAGGAACAATCACCTGTATGTTTTCCTGTGCTCTTCATGTCAGATCTGACTTGCTTCTCCCTGAAAACTATACATGCTGAACTGGCCCCTTTCCTACTCATCAAGGCTGCTGTAGAGATTAAAGGTGGACACTAGCACAGTCCCATTTGGAAGTCTTCATTGGCTAACTAAAGAGTGAACAATGAAAAGGAAGTTTTGCATTAATTGGTAGACTCTCTCAAGTTCCTTTAATTCTCTAGATCTTTTATTTCTTCATTGTGCTTTCCTTACTGAGAATTTTAGCAAAGGTTCCCTTTGTGGAAGGGGGTATTCAGCAGACATGGAGGCCCCTTCCAAAGATTCTTAGGTATATGATCCAAGAATGTGCTGTTTGTGGATTCCTGCTGGGGAACTCACATTGTGTTAGTGTGGGGTTTACATTGGGTGGTTCGTAGAGGATCATGAGGTGCTAGGAATGGAATTAGGGCCAGCCACAATGTACTTCTGTGCTATCTCTCTGACCTCTCATTAGCTATGTTTCATAACCAGAAATATATCCCAAACTAAATAGTTTCAGAGGGCTTTGTTCTCACTTCTTTTTTAAATGTTAATTAGTTTAATACCATTACAAGGTTGCTCATAATAGAGTTGGTTTTTATTTATTCACAATTGCAAAATTGTTTATGACTGAGGACCAGTACATAGTATATATTGCATCCTTGCTTCTTAAAATATGAGTCACCATCATATGAGATCATAACTGAACATATGTGTTGGAGGGATTCAAAAATCTTAAAGACATTGTTTTAAAATCAATTTTTAAGATTGATTCCTTATCAGTGTTTGAATTGTACATGTACTTATTTCATGTAACTATTTACTCAAGGTCACATGCAAATTCTATGGGAAAGGAGTCATGAGTGGAGAACATTTATGAAGCTCTGTGGTGTTTAGACTTAGACAAAAAATGGAGAAGTGATCTAGTGTTACCTTCTATTCTCTTTTGGAGAACTGTCAGCCAATATTCTTGTAGAAAAATAATTGAGGAGGAAATTAGCCAGTCACTTATTTAATCCCATCTTTCTTCCTATGTCCTGTTAGTGGAGTTCTTTGCTTGCTGCTTTTGTTCTGGGTTCTTCCAGTTTTTTTGCAGATAGACCTCAGAAATTGCTCCTGGCAGGCTGCTCAGGGGACCATATGGGATGCTGGGATTCGAACCACTGTCTGTTCTGGGTTGGCTGAGTGCAAGGCCAATGCCCTACTGCTGTGCTATCTCTCCAGCCCCTAATTTGAATCTTTTGTCTTATCTTTTCTCAAGCAATTCAGCATTCCAGACTGTACATCGAGGTTCCTTTAATTCTTACTTACATCATTACTGGATGACCAAATTGAAGCTATCTCTTTCCTGCAAACAATTCCACACTCATTTATGTCCAAAGTCTTCCCTCCAAATCTCACAATTCTCTTCGGACTAAGAAATGAATAAAATTTGTGGTTTTCTGCTCTCAGGAGTCATAGACAAACATCATGAGTTCTGGGCATCTGCTGGCCAAACCTCAGCATTCAGCAGCTGCTTAGAGGTATCAAATAATTTTAGTTGTATAGTTGCTTATACAAATGTCTTTGTTTATGAAACAAAAAATTTAAGTAGAAAATTTTAAAGTAGAAAAATAAATGGACATATGTATGGCACAACCAAAGAGAAGTAACTAGAAGTAATATGCAAGCAAATCTGACCATTGGGAGAGAGTTCGGAATAATGACTGTCCCCAGCAGAGGAACTTGGAAAGCAGCCATTAGGAGACTGTACAATGTTACAGTTAGAGAGCGATAATTTAAAATATTTCTTTAAAAAAATTGCCCTATGAATTGAATTCTATATTTGTTTAAGTCATTGGCATTAATGAAAAGAAGATGGGAGTAGAAGTCCCATATCACAAGATATGGAAATTTTTTGTATATATAAAAATGTGTCTCCCTCCCTTTCCTTCATTGTTGCTAATGTTATTGCAATCATACACAAGTGTGTGTCTGCACACACACAGTTTTGGCTGTGCAGCGCTTACACAGTTAGCAGTAGTACTCAGTTCGCTGAGGTTGCACATTCAGTCACAGTGCTCCTTGAGTTTGATACTCCTTTCTGTGTCGTGTTTTCATAGTGCTCCTTAGGGCAGGCATTCTTAGCTGAGGGAATATTATGAAACTGAGGGATATTATGAAGATGGTATTCACTGGAGGTGGCTGTGGATCTCACATATGTGTCTTCCAAAAGTCACACTTCCTAGTTATGCTGTTTACACATCTTTTTAGATCTGGTGCTTGCAATGGCCACGTGCTTTTTCTGTGTTGCAGCTGGAAATGGCTGGTGTTGCAGTCCTGTGCCTAGGACATATGGGATGCTGGGGATTTGAATTTGTGATTATATATGCTTGCAGGGCAAGAACTCTAAACCTCTGACCTAGTCCTCAGGGGCCCTTATGCCTGTATATAGACCTTTTCTCAAGTCTATTCTTTTGTATATCCCACATATTTCAGTTATTGTCATCTACATTGGCAAGACAGTTCCACAAATCTGAAAGCAGTGACAAACAGAAGCCTTCATGAGTTCACAGACTCAGACACCTAAGCCTTACTGATACACACGCTTATTGTGGCCTTGCTCAATGATTAGTTCTGCTGCCAATTCTAATGCAGAAAAAAAATTCAGCAGTGGTCACCCCTTTTCTTATCAGTAAAATGAATATATCTCATTTCTATACTTATGATAGAAATTTTGCAGAAATTGGGAAACGCAGAATATATTGTGAAAGCAAACTCTAAAAGAAAAAGTCTCATATACATAAAATGACTACTTTAATGTGTGTCAATCCCCCATATTAAAAAAGGTCATTATTTAAAATGGAAGGATAGATGCCAAATAGAAAACAATAAATCAGTGGACAAGATGTAGAAACAACAAGCTGTTTCCCTTGAATAGAACCAATCTTGTTCTCTCCATTTTTTTTTCTCCCAGGAAAGGAAAATTTAACCAAAAAAAAAATCAACTCTCCTCACTAATAAGAGCAAAGCAATTATGGTTTGGACTGCATAAAGGATCAAGGTTTTATACATTATTTCCCCTTTTAAAAACTGTGGCTTATATTTAAAAAAAAGTCCTTCTATTCTAAGTACCTCTCCAGTAAGTCTATTTTTTAAGTTAGATTTCACTTAGAATTCACTTTTGAATATAACTGCCATGCATTTCAATCAATTTCAGCAACAAAACCAGAGTTGGCAGTTTTATCAACTGTTTTTAACCAGTTGCATTGTGTCTGACTCTGAGTTGTTAATATAGTACTACTGATCCTTAATTCAGAGAACCACAGGGGAATGCTTAAATAAAAGAACACTAGATTTCATAGTAGTTTTTTAAATGAAAACACATGTATCTCTAGTAGGGCTTTAAAAGTTTTTTTCAGTAAGAACTTAATGTATGGCATCTGTTAGGAGGACGGTATTTTTCCATGTTTCTGAAGAGGCCCACTAGGTCTGGCTAAGTCCTAGGTTCAATGTCCGGCTGGTACTTGAATTCTGAGTGTCCCAGGAAGAAAAATTGATGTCAGGATCTTTGTGAACTATTCACTTCTCATTTCTTAATAATTCCCGAGAGTGTATTTAGGAAGAAAAAGAGTGAAATATTTTTTCAGAGTTGGTTGAGTGGGTGAAGCTCCCATCTGAGATTTGATAAAGATGCTGTGTTTGGTGAAAATAGCCATGGGGAAACCATTCTTGTATCTAGGATTCTTCACAAATGTCTTGAGGTCTCTTTGGTTGAGGTCTGTGCTTTAGTCCAAATAAAATAAAATAAAATAAACCCTAAAAACTAAAATCACTCTTTTATAATAAACTAAACAGAATGCAAGTTGACAAACTACCTTAACCTTTTCTTTTCTGTTTTTGGTTTTTGGGTCACACTCGGCAGTGCTCAGGGGTTACTCCTGGCTGCCTGCTCAGAAATCACTCCTGGCAGGCTCAGGGGACCATATGAAATGCCGGGATTTGAACCACCATACTTTCGCATGCAAGGCAAACTCCCTACCTCTATCCTATCTCTCCAGCCCACCTTAACCTTTTTTTAAATTTATAACCATTAAGATATAATTTATAATTTATAACCATTAAGATGGCCCACTTAGTCTCCTTCTTCTGGTTTCCTGTGTGCTATTTGTCCTACAGATGACCAAGTGAATTCAAAGTGTAAATATATTCTTTTAGTATTCACTGGCATTATTTAATTCTTTCCAAATATATTAGTGAGGTTGATATTGTTTCAATAGATTTTAGAAAATTTGGCAAACATTGGATGTATGAAGAGTATGAAACAAATAGCCCTCTTTTATTAATGTTATTTCTTTTTTTTTTTTTTTTTTTTTTTTTGTGGTTTTTGGGTCACACCCGGCAGTGCTCAGGGGTTATTCCTGGCTCCAGGCTCAGAAATTGCTCCTGGCAGGCACGGGAGGACCATATATGGGACGCCGGGATTCGAACCGATGACCTCCTGCATGAGAGGCAAACGCCTTACCTCCATGCTATCTCTCCGGCCCCTATTAATGTTATTTCTAGTTGTCCCTAGTTGCAACTAGAATATGAGAATTCAGGGTGATCAAACTAATTTGATGTCATTTTTTATTATTTCCTATAACAATATATGTTTGGTGATCTACATTTAGAAGTGCTCAGGAGCTACCTTCATCTTTGTGATCTGGGCTACTCCCAGCAATGCTCAGGAAAGCATGCAGTGCCAGAAATTGAACCTGGGAACTCCTGCATGCAAAGCATATGCTCAACCCATTGATCTCTCTCTCTCTCTTGTTCTCTCTCTCTCCATATTTTAAGAGCTAAGTATGTCTGTCCATAAATACGAATGTGTTTATTATTTTGAATGCATCTGAACACACACACACGCACACACACACACACACACACCTCCACACCTCTACCTCTTAGCATAGCGAAACATTTAAAGTCTTGAGATTGGCTCTATAACCTGCTAATTAAATAATCTTGAGCAAATTTGTAATTGCTCTGAGCCTCAGTTTCCTTATCTGTAAATGATAATCAAATTATATACACCTTGGTTGATAGTATGGATTAGTGTGTTTATTTTAATTAAAAAGTTTTTTGATTTTTGGGGCTGTGCCCTCTGACTCTCAGGATCATTCCTGGCTTATGACCAGGCATTAAACCCAGGTAAGCTTCATGCAAAGTAAAATCCTTAACGCCTGTGCTTCTTTCTCTGAATTAAATGAGCTTGTACATGTGAAGAAATTAGAACAATGCTTGTAAATTTATAGCAGTGAAAAAAACTTCAGCTAGCATTCTTATAGACACCATATGGATATGTACAAAATGAGACAAAACAGGGATGCAAAAAAGGGAAGTAACATATATCAGTTTTCTGTAAGGAGAGGTGATGGGGGGCACATTATTTTAGAGCTAGACACATAGTAAATGCTTGACAAATGAAAACCCAGGATCTTGAATGCATCGATCCTCTTTCAAATGTGGGTGGCTTTTCTTTTCCTTTTTCGAAAAGCCCAACACAAACAAACATCCCACTAAAGGTTTTGATCAGCTCTGGCTGCAGCCATCTAGCATGATCCTGGGTTAGTCTTGAGGGCATGTGGTTTCAATAACCATATGCGGTTGGCAAGGCAGCTTTCTGGAGGAAGAGACTGGTGTAAACCAAGTTTGACCAACATTTCATCAGGATGCCACAACACCGCACCTTCCTCTCTTTTCTGCTCCTCAGAAAGTTGGAGCCAGAGAGAAGAAGCAGGGATCTTAGGCTGCCTTGCTTGGAGGGGTTAGGCCATGCCAAGCCAGTTCATGGCTCCTAGGTTACCAGAAGGGCAGTTAAAAAAACAAAACAAAACAAAATAAAAAAAAAACGCATGAACATTTTAAGATATGATTTATTCTGAGAAGGCTTTAGCATAAAAGTAACCCACATACAAAGTACAGTACAATGATTGAGGCATTGCTATGCCCGGGGAACAAATGACTCGAACTCAAAGCTTGCCTGATAAGGGAAACAGGAGGGAATGTAACAGGAAGAGGTTTTCTGCACAAAAGCAAATTCTTTATCCACCTCGTGGGGAGGCTCCATCGATTCGACAGTTTGAATATTGTTATTATGCATGGTCTGTCTCATTAAGTACTTAAGAAAACATCGTAAGATTGTTTAAGGATACACATTTAGAACGCCATAGCCAGGGCTCTACCCAGGCAGCAAATGATTAGGCTGCTTATAAATTCTAGGCAGACGATAATTTAAAGTCCCCATGAAAGCACTGAGTTTATTTGATTGTTCTCTTAATTACTGGGCTCTATGCTATCAAATATTTGTGGAAGAGGAAGCTTTTCTTTGTGGGAGTGGATAATAACTGTTGCTTACACTTTCACATTTTTTTTTTTTTTGCCTTGAGTTATTAAGATTTGCATTTCTCACCTTGGCTCCGAGAGAAGGTGTTTAGCCGTTTTTAGAAAATCAGGTAGCAAATAATCGATCTTCAAATCCCTCCCTCCCTCCCTCCCTTCCTCCCCGAAGCCGAGTCCTTAGGTTTTTCCGCCTGAGCCAAGTGCAATATCTCAGGTATTAAGCAAGCCACCTCCAGAAACGAATCTTACAAAGGGTGGAAAGAGGGGAAGAGAGAAAGAGAGAGGATGTCTCACTTTTCTAAGGTGATTATATCGTGATTGCTATGTGTGGCGTGCATGAAGCAACTACTTGCTCACTAGTCGCCTTTTAGAATCAGGGTGTGGGATGGGGGGCAGAGTGGGAGTCGCATAGCCCCCTGGAAACCCCACCACCACCTGACTTAGAGACAGAGTGAGCATCCAGCTAAGATCACTGGGTCCCGGTGGCTACGGTGGCTAAGATCACTGGTGTCCCTTGGAGCGGTGCTGCTCCCGGGGATATGCGGGGGGCTGCCCGGGCCCCCCAGCTACTGCGTCGTGGGTGCGCGACCCCGGGTGCATGAAAGCCGGGGAGCGCAGAAAGGAAGGGTTGGAAAAATATTTAAAAACGTGTTGCTCATCGTCCCTCGCCGCCCTCCCTCGGCAGACCGGAGCCGACCTCGTGGCAACACCCCCAAACTCGTCGAGACCCCCTCCCCCAGCTTCTGGCTTTCCCGGGTGGACAGCATCGCCCGACTGACTCCCCCGGCCGTCTTGCAGCAGCCGATTGAAGTCAATGAAAGTGAGCGGGGGAGAGAGGAGCGCCTCGCAGCGCCGCAGCTGCCCGCGCGCGCACCCCAGCCAGCCCCCCGCTTTCCACTCCCGGCTTATCTCCTCTCCGGAGTTTCTTCCTCCGGGCTGGAACTCCCGGCGGGCCGCCCCTCTCGCCCTCGCAAGGGTCTCCAGCAAGCCGGGCGCTGAGTTTCCCTTTTTTCCCCCTTAAAGATCATCCCTCCCTTGGTTCTGGGGCATAGTGAATGGGGGGTGTCCTTCTATAAAGTCCAAATCAGTTCCACCAGTCCTCCGAGGCAAAGCTCAGGGCGCTTCCAAACTTTTTTCTTCCAGCCCCCTCCCTGCCGCCTGCGGAGGTGGGTTCGAGAGAGCCTGCGGGGCCCGCTTGGCCAGGCTCCGGGAAGACTGCGCGCCGCGCACCGGGTTAGGGGACTCCCGTGCGCCCCCCGTGCAACCCCTCGCAAACCGGCCTGTGTGCGCTGCTGCGGGCGGGGGCCAAGGAGGTGTCAGGAATGACCAGAAGTTGACAAAGGGGGCAGGAGAGATAACATAGTGGTAGGGCATTTTGCCTTGCAGGCGGCCGACCCAGGAACGACTGTGGTTCGATTCCCGGCATCTCATATGATCCCCCAAAACCTGCCAGGGACGATTTCTAAGCACAGGCCCAGAAGTAGCCCCCTGAGCGTCACCGGGTGTGACCCCCCCCCAAAAGACAAAAATAAAAAAAAAGAAGTTGACAAAGGGGGACTGGCTGGTTGTCATGTGCAAGTCTTAGAGGCGAGCTCCCCCAGAGATGGAGAGGTAGCCCTGTCCACCCCACACACAACCCACCTCCCGATCTTTCCACTCCCTGCCCTTGCAACCCTGCGCTCCCTCCCGGGAATGCAGGGCAAAAAAAGAAAAAAAGGCTCAGGCTTGAAACATTCCTGCATGGCCAGGGCGGCCGCCGCGTTCCAGCCCCAGCGAGTCTCCAAAGCCAAACTCCGGGGCGCGCGCCTGGCCTTTGGGATGGACACCGAGGTCGGGCGGGCTCGGCGGGAGTTCTGGGGAGGGGGCGCCCGGCAGAGAATCCGGGGGGTCCCCCTCGGCGGCGCCGCCCCCGCGCCCGCCCCCGCCGCACCCCCCGGGGCGGGCGCCAGGGCCGCGGTGACCGGTGGCGGGTGCGCCGCTGCCCTGGTCTTACACCCCCATTGTTCGCCCTGTCTTGTCGTCGCCTTTTGTTATTTGCGTTCGCATTGTGTCGCGGGCAAGGCTCGGAAGCCGCCTCCTGACCGGCCGCGGGATTTCAACCACCCTCGTCCTTGAAGCGGCTGCGGGGGAGCGCGGGGAACGCGGGGGAGCCCTTGGAGAAGCGGGGAGACAGGGCCCCGCGCTCGCGCACCGGCGCGCGCGCGCGGACACACACACACACTCACACGCGCGCATACGCACACACGCGCGCCGGGGCACACGCACCGAGCCGCCAAAAATCCCATCGCCAGCCTCCTCCCCGGGGCCCCCCGCCCGCCAGCCACGGTGCCACTTTGCATGCCACGCCGGAGGACACGGAGAGGAGGCCGGTAAGGTGCGTGCGTCGCGGCGGGGGAACTTTGTGGCGGGTGCCCGCCCGGCTGCTTGGGGCGCCGGGCAGCCCCTCCAAGCAAGCGCACGGCGGGCGGCCCTTCCTGCCCGTCCGGCCGCCCGCCGGCTCCTAGCTACCCTGGTTTGGGGGAAAAGAACCATGCAGAGGGGAGGGGAGAATAGAGAGGAGAGGAGGGAGGCGACGGAGGACTAATAGGGGGGTCGCCCTAGAGTTTCCCCAAGTCTGGAGGGAGGGGTCGTGCAGGGGGCTGGGAGCGGCTCCGGCACGCGGCCAGCCGCCCTGTCATCCTTGGGGGCGGTGGTAGGGGGTGGAGGGGACCCCGAACCCCTCTTGTGCAAGGGGGGACAACTTTGTGCCAGTGCTAGGAGCTTGCATGCCGGGGGCCCGGCCGGTATTGTTTTGGAAGTGCTAGCCCCACGTTGGAGGTGGGAAAGGGAGACAGCCTTGCAAGGCTAGATAGAGTGTGTCGGGGTGGGGTGGGGGGATCCCGGGGTGTCCCCAGCTGAACGCCCTACCAGCAAAGCCTAAAAGTTGGAGGAGCCCCCTTTCCCTTCTTCCAATGGCAGCGTGACCCCGGGCGCACCCCTCTATCCCCGCCACCTGGAAAATTAATTGCACCCCGCACCCCTTCGGGTCTTTTTTGTTTCGTTTTCTGCCATCCCTCTCGGGGCTCCTCGCCGCACCCCTCTCTCTCCCCATCCAGCTTAGAATTTTGGAAATCAGTCTCAATTTTTCTGGAGTCCAGGGATTTCAGAGACCGGAAGCTTTAATTTTTTTTTTTTTAAATGATTGCAACTACTTTTTCTCCCCTAGCCCCACACCCCCTCTGTGTCGGGAGTGGAGCCTGCTCACTCACGTGTGTGGTCACTTTAAGAGCGGGCTGGGGCCATGTCGCTGGCATTCTGGGGGGGCTGCTATCCTAATCCTAAAAGAGGCGCTGAGGTTTAGGGGAGTTGAAATGCAAGTGAATTTGGCAATGTTTGCGTTTGATCGCAGCCGTTGGGTGCGTATCGTTCGGCTGGCGTGGGGATGCCACACGCAGCCCTGTTTACATATATGAATAATCCTCGTCTTTACACCCTCCAAAGCCAGGTCGTTTAATAAATAAGGCGGACTTGGGTGACTGTCCGGACACTTCGGTGACTCAATCCATTGAGTGCTGAATGCGAATTCCTATCGCTGTCTTCCCTTCACAACTAAAGCAGGTCAGGGGAACAGCTTTGCCAGGCGATCTGGGGACCCAGGAGCTGTGTGTGGCTGGCTGGCAGGTCCCGGGACTTGTGAAAAGTTCAGCCATGTATTAGACCCTAGTTGCGATCCTCCTAAGCTCCACATTTCCAAAGTAGTTTTTTTTTTTTTTTTTTTTTTTTTTTTTTTTTTTTTTTTGAGAGAGAGGCAAGAGCCCATTTCCCCCAGAGACCGATTCAGACTCAAGCACAGCTCTCCAAGTCAAGGGCAAGACCAAGGGAAATCTGTGGGATTTTGGGTAATAAGTGTGGGAATCTTGTAAAGGGACCAGACAGAGTGATTTGTTTCCTTGCTGTTCATAAATAATGGCCCTTAGTATCCTTAAAAAAAAAAAAAAAGACCGCACAAATAAAACAGGCCACTGAAGTGGGCGGTAGGATTTGTAAGCAGTGGACATTTCAATCAGAAAAACCAGAGCAGGGTTTTTGATCAGGATTACAGGAGTGCGGCTCGATTGCCAAGAGCGATTAGGTTAAGGGCCAGATGGTTTTAAAGTATACGGAAATGTTTTTTAAGTTTGACTTTTATAGCATTTTAAAAGAGGGTGATTTCTTAGGATTTTTTTTTTTTTCAGAACTACTAAATGTTGATCTGTCTACATTGGAAGGAATTCAGCTGTATGTGAATTGTCAGTGCTGATAGAGAAGGAATCTGGTTTCATATGCAGCTACAAGGGACCCAAGTTTCTGGGGGGTGCTTCTTCCTGATTTAAATATAGCTTTGAGGCTGGAGCTTAGATAAATCCAACCACAAAGAATGAAAATCCTAAGTACTTACACCGAAAGTTCTCTGAAACATTGTGCAAAGTTCTCTGGCAAATTATGTCATCAACTGTTTATTCCTCAGAATTATACAAGATAAAAATCATAAGCATCACTTAAAACTGATGCAATGCAGCTTTAAATCCTTAAACTTGTAGGGATTGCTTTTGTTTGGCTTAAAGGTAGATCTTTCATCACATGAGTTGTTTAAAAACATTTAATTGTGGGGGTGGGAAGGGATGTGCATAATTATTTAGTTATTTGTGTTAATTACATAGCAGCATACTCACTTGAAATTCTTTTCCCCCTTTCTTTCCAGTGGTCTTCTAATAACCTTGTGCATGAAGAATTAGCAGAGATTTTTTGTTTGGTTGTGGTTAAAAAAAATCTCTTTGTAGTTTTTTTGAATGCATGATATTGAATCAATCTGACACAGTCCAAACTCTTATTCTAGGAGAAAGGACTTCAGCTCTTAATACAGAAACCTTGTATTAGTTTTGTTGTCGAGCTTGAAGGAGTTCTGGCTGAATGGCATGTTTTATACAGGGTTGAAAACTTTCAAACTTATTGGGTAAATAACCAGGCATTTTTTTAATGGTTATTTTAAGCTAACTTCGTTCTATACATGTAAATGCACATCCTGTTTCGACTGACACATGGTTTTGTAAAAGAAGAAAATAAATATGCTTATAAAGATGTTATCTACGTGGTTAATGGAGTAAATAGTAAATAATAAAATAGTGAATTTAATACTTAGGTATGATGAGGTGGTTGGGTTTTTTTTTTGTTTTTGTCTTTGGCTTTGTTGAAAGTAAGGCGCATCCTTATAGGGAGAGTTGAAAGGCTCTTTTCTCTACTTAAGAAAATGAATTAGAAAGTTCTAAAAAGTTTATCGTATGAATGGAAAATATGATGTTGTCAGTAAAAGAATATATTGTTTCTTGTGAAAGTTCTATTCTTTTTGAGTGACAGTTAATGATTATTTTGAAGGCATTTCAGAATATATATAAAAAAACATAGGACAGGCTAAAACTTGTTTTTAGTAATTTTACTGTTTCAGGTAACAGAGTTCTAGTGTTGAACAGTAGTTAGGCTTCCAGCAGGTAAAATTGCTGTATATGATTGATTGGCATACCTTAGATGATTTACCCAATATATCCAATCACCTCCAGTGGTAGATAATGCTATAATTAAAGTTTTGAGAATAACCTGGAAAATTTATCTAGGCCTGAAGTCGATGCATTCCCTCACACGTTTGCCACAATTTTTCAGCCTGAGAAATGTAGATTTATTTTAAAGGTGAAGAAAGTGCTTGACTGGTTCAAATAAACTCTATCCTGAAATGAGATTTGTAGATAGTTAATAAAATAAAAGTCCAATTTTGTTTCAAACATTGCTTTAAAACACCCATTTGTAAATTGTCTACATTTGGTTTTCATATGTTAATGATTTGAGATCTGAAACTTCTTTCAGAAAGGCTTTCTGGTTTATCTTAAAAAACACCACACCACACTGTCTAAACAACTCTGTAAATAAACTGTTCCAAATGCCTCAATTTGATGAATGAATTAAAGAATTATAGTTCTTAATCCCATTATGATCAGTCTTGTTATTTCATTTCCCATTCGGAGGAACTTGAGGACTTGGGGTGGTGGTAAATGGTTCTCAAATGTGAGTGGGGTCTTTGGGTCTTTGTCATTATTTTTGTCATTTATTTTGGGATCTTAGTCATTATTTTCTTGATGCCATGGAAGTAGTTACCCAAACACCTACTATGTAGGAGAGATATTTAATGATCTTCTGTTAAGTCAAGAGTTCATTTATTCAAGAAATTGTAAATTGTTCTTCATGGAAGAGAGTAAAAGAAAGTTTTGAAGAACAGGAAACAATGATCTAACTTTTTTTTCTTAAGACTTTTTATTTGTAAATGAAATACTCAGTAGTAATGGGAACTCTAGACACATTTTTAACAGATTTATTCTGGGATTGGATGCTGTTCATAAAGTTTTAGATTGAGTTTTCTCTCTCTCTCTCTCTGTCATTTTTGGGCCACACCTGGCAGTGCTCAGGGGTTACTCCTGGCTGCCCACTCAGAAATCACTCCTGGCAGGCACAGGGGACCATATGGGATGCCGGGATTCGAACCACTTCGGTCCTGGGTCAGCCACTTGCAAGGCAAACTCCCTACCGCTGTGCTATCTCATCTCTCCGGCCCAAGTTTTTTCATTTTTAAACCAAAGGTGAATATACCTTTCAGGCTGCTGCCTCCAAATACTCGTTCTGGCTAGCTGGGTGGTTTTAATCTCTCTTGATGATGGACTAACTTTCAAATTGGGCCCTTGATCCACCTACTTGCTTTGTGGACCCTTCAGAGTTCCTGCCCTATTAGCCCAGTGAAACCTCTGACTCAAAAACAGACTAATTCAAAAAAAATTAATAGCTCATTATAACTTAGTTCTCTAACTAGAGGTTATTATCCTTTTGTAGCTTATTATGGACATCCAATTCCTTACAGAAAGTCTTGTAGAGACTCCAACTTACAAGTAAGGAAGCTGCCAGGAAGAAATATTTGTAAATAAGGGATTCCCCCCAACCTCTGAAATTATACCGTATAGGCAAGTAATTATTCTGTTTACAGGCAATATTGATATTCAGGACAGCACAGTGACAAAATTTAGGCAAAAGTAAATTTATTAAAGATATATTAGGGTCAGAGAGAATAAACAGATGTTAGGATGCTTGCCTTGTATGTTGCCAACTCTGGTTCCATCCTCGACACATCATGTGAGTGGTCCGCCATCACCAGGAGTAAACTGTGAGTGTAAGAATAGACTTGGAACATCTTATGATATGCCCCCTCCCCTTAATTGCCTAAAAATAATATAATAGATATCATTTTAAAATTGAAATAAAATACAAAACAAAACAGAGACGAGAAAGTGTCACTGGGAATGACAGTGCAGTGAAGGTGTCATTGTTTGTATAGACCCATTTCTTCTTTACATGATTTTCTAAGTTACTGGAAAAAGCTTGATTGTATCTTCAGTGTACAAAGACAGACTTAGCATTCATTTACTTCATGATTCTGAGCTGTTCATGTCCAATAGAACCAATACACAACAGCCAAAGGGCTGAGAGCATTTCAGTTTGACCTCCAGTTGGAATTGTCAGCAGTGGCTCAGTCTCTGAAGTATTGATGATATCTTCAAAGTAGGAACTTCTTGAGGGAACCAGAAGGCAAGAGCAGATTCCAGTAGCTCTTGGTGTTTCTCTGTTTATGTGTCTTAATTCTTCCAAGACTTCACTTGAACATCTGAACATCTAGTGCTCTGCTCTTTCTCTAAAGTTCTAAAGTTGGAGATTCCAGACTTTTCTATAGAATAAGTACATGGCTTACACTACCTGTTTTAGGTAAAATCCTTCATTTAGGATGTGTGCCATTTCACTAAATAATAATTAGCTACACCTTTCTCTCCCTCCAACGAATTTATATTTTTGATAATAAGGTGTAGCTTCATTTTGTACTGGCTCTGAACATATTTGAGTTTAAGAAGAAAAACACATCACTTCTTGAGGCTGAGATCAACACTTAAAAATAGTGATTTGGTTAATGCCTCTATATGATCTGTCAGTGTGGTTTTATTAAGATGCTCTATCAGATGCAAGTGTGAATTATATATTTTATTCTTGTAAATCAGCATTTTATTGGGATCATATGGTTCCTCTGGGCCCCTGGATATTCCAAGGAATCCACAAATGAATATACATTCCTGGGGCTCAGGCAGGAGACGACAATGCCAACCAGTAGCACAGGGGGACACAGGAAAAAACAAGGATAGAAAGTGTTTGAGATGAAAAAATATCCACTTGGGAATCAAAATTTTATCCTACATGGTAAAGGAAATTAAAATGTTAGGGCCTAACTGTACATGTTTCTTCTGATCCTTTTAAATACAATACAGATATAAACCAGCAATTTCTTCCACTTCTGGCTTCAGTGAACTGATGGTACTGTGTATAATGAGGAACAGTACTGAGTCTGGCTTTGCAATATTTGACTCCCTTTGGATTTAACTTTCGTTCCAAGAGAATTTCATAGTTTTCTGTAAATTGGGTGCTAAGTGCAAAACAGGTTCACTGCTGACTGTATGAAGAAATGAGCTATAGCAGTAAGAAGAAATGAGTGGCATCTTCTTGCAATGAGAACTGAGAATTTCTCTGTGAGTGCAACTGAGCACAGAAATGACTCTTTTATTGGTTGAGGGGAGAGTGAATTGGCTACTGCATTACTTTGAGCCCTAAGAAACAGACGCTGAAATGCAATTAGATATGTAAGTATTTATGGGAGAAGGCTACAAGTACCTTTCCATGCTAACTTGGACCTGACACTTAACCTAAGGAGGGAGGAAAGGCAGGTGGATTGGGTGGGAAGCAACTCCAGTGCAGTGTGGTCCAGAAAAGGAAGGATGAGGTGGCCATGTGAGAGTCTGGAGTGTGGGAGGAACAATTGTGATTCTTTTCATCACCATAATGGCCCTGTGGTGCTCAGCGTTTGTGGAGAGCGACTTTGGGAAGCATGGTCTGGTACCATGTTGGTACCCACATGCTGGAATTGGAGGTTCTGAGTGGTCCTGGATCTGCTATTGTAGAGGAGAGGTTTTTGAGCAGACTCCTTCCTGAAATTACAGCCAGGCACAGTAATGCAGCAATGCCCATTCAGCTCTACCAGATCCTATGGTGGACCCAAAGCACATGCACAATGTATGCAGAAGCACTGTGATGGCCTTTTTTAAGCAGTGCCAGGTGGTCCTTAACTTGTGCACATGCCCGGCATAGCAGGTGGCAGGATTGCAGCCATGAGATCTGTGCTTAGATAGTGTGGTTTGTTAACACAAACATTGTTTTGATGGAAATGAGAGCGGGAGGGAAGGTGGGCCTTGCTTTAGAAGAAGCCTGAAAAAAACAGGTTTGTTTTTTTTTTTCCTGCAGGGTTCAGGAGTTCATAGGCCAAAGGCCTACAGGTTTCTCTGAGTCCTGGGTGCCTGTGACATGGTCATGGTCACTTGAGTGGTGTCCTTACTGCCCCTGAGCCCTTCCGGGGGCTGAGACTGGTATATTCCAGTACTGTCAGGAAGTGTCTTATACTCCTCAGTGCCATGGAAGAGCAACCCATGAAGGGAAAGATCATCTAGCAACAGGGTAATTGCCTTGCCTCTGTGCTTGAACATCAGCACCACATATTGTCCCCAGGCATGGCCAGGAGTGATCCTTGAGCACAGAGTCAGGAGAAAGCTCTGATGACTGTCTCTAAGTAAGGTGTCACTTCTGACTTCTCCCCACTTAAAGAAAACAAAGGATAGCCCGAGCTAAGAGCTGAGATGCATTCCTGGCTGAGGCATAGTGCAAAGCATCTGGAAACAGGAGCCCAAGTCCTGGAGTGAGAAGGTGAGTGGTGACAAGCAAATTGTTTGCTCTGTGGAAAGCGCTCAATTGCTTTCTCAGACTTCCAATGCTCCCTTGATCTGGCTGTGAAGCTTGCCCTTGACCTTGTGCCCTTGATAAGCTATAGTTTGCATGGAGTTCTGCTTAACTGTCTGCCCTGTGAAGGCCACCAATGGTGGAGCAGCACCTTACCCAGTAAGCTAGCTCATGTGGTTCCTAGCCACGCTGTGTTCCCCTCAGTGACTAACCCCAAAACTGCCACACAAAACACTGAATTCAAGTGTCCTCAGCACCAACTCCTGGGGTGATGTGTCACTGGCATGAAGCCTTAGTGGCCTCCAATTTGATCACTACCATGAACCATCCTTCGATCGTCAGCTAAGAGCTCCTTCAGGGAGCTGTCCCTTAATAGAAAGTCTCTCTTGTCCCCTCCTGTCGTAACTTTAAATTAAAAGCGGCCGAGAAGCTGTTAGTGTTGCTGCGGTTCACTGCTGCCCGCTGGGAGAACAACATCTGAGGCAACGCATTATTGGGCTGAGAATTGAGTTGTTCAGGGGTGGGGGGGAAACTGGAAGGAGGAGATGTCTGGGTGTGGGGGTCGATGGTGGCGGGCAGGGCCCAGTCCCCCGCTGGGATGGTTTGCAGGGAAGATGTGGATTTAGCATGTGAGTTTCAGTTGGGATCCTTGGCACCCCTGGCATTTGTCCCTGCTTTTTTGGGTGGTTCTGGATCCGCGACTGTGGGAAACTGGCCGAAGGACAGCTTCAGAGTCTACAAGGACCGGGGCGGCAGGAAAGGAGAGCTAATTTCTGACACATTCCTTAGGCAGTGACCCCTCTGGGGAATCCATGCCAGGATCAGCCCGTGCTGTGAGTCTTTTGGCAAAGTTCTCTCCATCAGTGAGGTCCTGTGGGTCCTTCTAGAGGCTGAGCCACTCAGTACTGGTGAGAGAGAAGGACTCCTGGGAGAACCTTCATGGACCTGTTTTCCAGCCCTTTTTTACCCAGATTCCAAAATCTCCTTCCCCTGGTTGCTAGTCCTGCTTCGTTCTAGATTAGGGCCTTGCCTCCATGTCTGCTGTCTGCTGAGATTTCCAGAGGTGATTCACTCGGGCCAAAAGCCCAGCTTGTGTCTGTTGCAGGAACAAAGTCATGTGTGCTGGTTCTTGGGTCATTTGTGGTCTGGCCTGGGTTCTGGCATGGCCATTGTTATTTATTTATTTTTTTTCCTTGAAGTGAGAGCATCTTTGGAGAGGCCTCTTGCTGTCCCTTCTGTTTGTATCATAGCATGTCATCTATAACATTCCCATGTATCTTCCTTAACTCTGGACATCCTCTCATTACTATAAAATAGTCATGCCTTTGCTACATTAAACTGGGACACAGGATGATCATTTTCACACACACTAAACAGACAGACGTCTCTATCAGTATGTCAGAAAACTTCCTGGCTTCTCTATTTATTTTTAGGGACTTCCTGTGGCTCGCCCAAGTGCTCTGTCTTCCTTGCCTCACCCCCTGCTTTTTTCCTGGGTTTTGCTCCCTTGTTTTCCTTATCAGTACATCTTATTGCTCCTGGCACTACAGACCCCTTGGTATTGTCTTAAGTGGGATGGCTTCAGAAGTGTAAGGTATATAAATTTGTGGCTGTCTGGCTTGAAAGGGTATGATTCTAGGCTAACCAAATGGTTGTCACTTTGATGTAAATCTCCTGAGGACAGTGTGGAATTCCCTGGACTCTGATGGGCCCCTCGATTAGCCCCATAATTATTGATGGCTGAGCAAAGGACTCTTGCAAACAGACCTCCATTTGGATGCCTGATGGGGTGCGGGGGAAACCCAGTTGCTTCTGAGTACAGACAGTTGCTTTCCATGATGTTCTCAATTAACTCTACTCCTCCCAGGAGATGGGGATTGCCACTGCCCTTTACAGATAGGGTGATAATGCCCAGTGTGTTGGGGGGCTTAATCTGTTTCCTCAATCACTGAGAAGATTCCCATGTTTTTACTGTGCTATGGTCAAGGTGTTGGTGCTTGCACTGGTGCCTTTAGTTCACGGCACCCTCAGTCCATCTGCCTGTCTGCAGAGAGAAGCAATGGGAAGGGAAGATGAACTGATGCCTGAGCTCACACTTATCTCACTATATATTAACATTCGCCTCACTCTTCTGTTTTGTGAGTCCTCAAATGTTGACTGATTCTACAGATGTTGTGTGTTGGTAAAATTTGAGTAGAGAGGGCACATTTGATTTGAACTGAAGCTTCAGAATATATAAAAATGTTCACGGCAGATGACAGTTCTGTACTTCTCCAAGCTGAGCCCTGGGAACCCACCTGGGTGTTCGTGGAAGTTCCCCTCTGGGGCACAGCCAGGGAACAGGAACCCAGGTTTTGGACATCTCATGCCCTGAATGCTGTAGTTTTGACAAGCATGACTGCCAGTCCTTTGCACACAAAAGTATGAATACGGGTGATCTGAAGCAATGGTTAGTTTTGTTTGGTAGTGAGTCACATAGATAAGTGGCTATGGAATTTAGATAAAATGCTTGGAAAAAAATGACAACTGCTTGTTGGATTAGTGTTCTTATAAGAACAAATGTGCCTTTAAGAGTTTTGAGATATACTTTTAAATAATCTATGATAGAGACCAGAGTGATGGCTTGGAGCAGTAAGGTGTCTGCCTTGCTAGCACTAGCCTAGGACGGACCTCGGTTCGATCTTCCAGAATCCCATATGATCCCCCAAGCCAGGAGCAATTTCTGAGCATATAGCTAGGAGTAACCCCTGAGCATCACCAGGTGTGGCAAAAAAAATCTATGATAACATTCCCATGCTTAAAGTCAAGAATAGGAGGAGATACAAGGCACAGGAACTTGGGGACTGGGGCATAAAGAAGGATGATCATTTGAGGGGCATGCTTGGCTTGGAAAGAGTCTTAGTGGACATATCTATGGTGGCTGGAAGTCTGAGGATCAGAGTTGATCTATTTGTCCAATTTTGCCCTCCAAATACTCAGAGCAGCATCTGGAACATAGTAGGTCCATCAGATCTATGTCTAACAAATGAAAATAGGTGGAGTTTCCTATAGAGAATACAGCTGCATACTTTATGATTTTTCTGGATAAAGAAGTCAGGAAAAGTATCAAGTGATGAGATAAGACAAGGACCGATTCAAATTAAGTGATTATAGTGCTTCCAGAAGAGGATCTCTGCCCCCACAGAAAAAGCCAAAGGAAAACTTGGCTTGGAAAGATCAGGGTCCTCCTACCTGAAGGTATTGTCTGGGGTAGAGATTGAGCCCATTTGATTCTCCAAGTGGTGTTCAGACCCAGGAAGTGCTTCCTGAATAAAGCAAAGGGCTTACATGTGGTCTGGGCTGTGGGGCTCTTAAGTAGTGCACAATGCCTTCTACAAACAAAATAAATTTTTCACAAATGCTGATCAATGGCATGGTGAGATCAGTAAAGCTGACCCACACAGCATTTATTGGCCCATCACCTAGAATTTGGTGAAGTCTCTGTCCAATTACTTGCCTGGCCCTTGGCAACACTAGTAACAAAACCTATATTTGGAAAATCAGGGCCTTACAGTGTGCATGGCTGAAATTTTTGTCTAATGCATATCTGCTAACCAATGTGCCCAGAAATTGAAGAGTGAAAAATTGACTCGGGGCTGGGATGGTGGTGTGGTGGTGGTGGTGGTGAAAGCAGTGAAAAGGAGCTTTTTCGTTCATTAGAACTTTCTGAGTAAGAGTGACCAGTGGGCTCACAGGCAGGTGAATAGGGTCTTTGTAGGGAAAGCTTGTGCGATGTGGTGGCAGTGAGTGTTCTGCTTGGCTCTGTCATGTGACAGCCATTCATTTGGTTGGGAAAGTCAGGCTGGCAAATGTATGGGCGGGAGAAAGGTGGAAAAGTAATTCTAAACTTCGGAGGAGTTTAGGGAGAAAAAGGCTCCAGATTCAAGCCTCATAATGTTAACATCAATGCGAACCTCCTGGCTCCAGCCCTGCACACTGCTTTGGAAATAAAAGGAGATTGTGTAAAGAATTAGCAATACAAGGCATTTTTAAGTGCTTTATTACAGAGGCCTGTATACTTTGTGAAATCTAGGCAGCCTCTTTCTTCCTGCTGTGCTTAATTTCAGAACTGATGCTATTACCTATCCTTGGAGGGGGGAGAAAATCTACTCTGTTAACTCTTAAAAAACGAGTTTCCTGTTTCAGTTGTTTCTACCCTCCTCTCTCTGTGATCACTTAGGAAGAGAGATCTTGTGTATTCAGCCACCATGTGTTTGTCACTGATTTTTCATGGCGAGGATTGCAGTTTGAGGTGGAATGTGAAAACTAGAATGACAGGAGTGGCTTGATCAGATTGAAGGTGATAAGAGTTTCAGCAGTGATTCTTTTTTCAGTTTTGGGGTTACACCTGGCAGCACTCAGGAGTTACTCTTGGCTCTGCACTCAGAAGTCGCTCCTGGCAGGCACAAGGGACCATATGGATTGTCTGGATTTGAACCACGTCTGTCCTGGGTCGGCTGAATGCAAGGCAAAGGCCCTACTGCTGTGCAATCTCTCCCTCCTCTCAGCAGCAATTCTTAAGGCTTCAGCTTGAAATCCAGAGGGATCAAAGTTTCTTTTGAAGAATAGAAGAAACCAGGACAGAATTTAACATTTTATCATACCATTGACTTTCTTCATGGAAAAGATGGACCAGTCCCCAGAGAGACCATTACTGTGGTCCTCATCCTGTCTAGATTGAAGTAATTGGGACAGAACTGGGTTACTTGTTGGCACACATTGTACTGACTTTTAATGGCGACGATTGCATCCAGGGGTCCAGGTGGAAAGTGTAAACTAGAATGGACACGAGTGGCTTGATCAGATTGAAGGTGAGAAGAGTTTCATCAGCGATTCTTTTTTGGTTTGGGGGTCACCCCTGGCAGCGCTCGAGGCTTACTCCTGGCTCTGCGCTGATCTTTCTTGCTATAAGCAGTGATGTTGCCCCATTATCCAGGTAAGAAAGATGAGGTTATCCAGAAGGGCAGGTGAAGTGGCCAGGCTTGGACTTGGAGTAGAGGTGCTGGGCCAGACAACTGAATTCTTTCTGCAGCACTGTAGGACTTGCATTTTAAGTCTCATTGAGTCATTCCTCTAAATAAGTCTTGTCTTTTGCTTTTTTTTTTTTACAAACTCTTTCTGGACACCTAGAGCTCTCTGGCAACTAGTGCTGGGCTTCCTGCCACATGCTTTTACCACACAGGTAGCCCTGGTCAGTCTTCCTAACATGCCGTTTAGATCATATGGCCCTTTCTAAGAAATTCAAAGGCCCTGAGTTCTACACACAGATAGAAGTTAGATTCTGAAGTCTTTTTTTTTTTTTTTTTAGGTTTTTGCTATCTACTTCTAATTCTGTCTTCTCAGGCTCATGCTGAAATATTCCCCTCTCTGAAAGCAATTTGCTTCTGACCTGGATTCAAGCTGAACTGTTTCTCAGATGCCCTCCACCCCAATGCCTTATGCTGGCCTTATTGGCTCTTCTTTGAGTGCTCAGGCCAGGAATATAGCAGAGTGAAAGCGAGGCATTTTTGCACAAAAGCCATCACTTACACTTGAGCCAGATCTGACCCTGGGAATTCCTTTATGTCCTCCTTCCCATCCATTTCCATTTGCATCCTCTATTGATTTTCCTTGCTTCAGCCCACTTACCTCTCAGCTTCCTTGAGAATCTTTCTCATTCTCTTATCAATACAGATTTTTTGAACTACATCCAGCTGTGCTCAGGGCTTCTGACAGTGCTTAGAGATTACTTTTGAGGGGCCGAGTGATTATATGGTGAAGACAATATGTAATGCCTTGGATGGAACCTGAGTCAGCTGCATGCAAGGCAAACACACTCTATGTTGTACTATCACTGAAGTCGCATATCAGCACAGATTTCTTGTTGCACCTACTAGCTTCTATGCGCCAGATAACATATGCTACTTGCTAGGTATGCTGTGATGTATGGAAGAGGCACTCATCATGCACAATTATTGATCAATAGAGAATATAAATTTTAATCATCTATACTTATCACAAATTGTGGAACAACATATCTCAGAAGTATCTTCAACATACAGGAGGAGGGACTGATTTAGATAGGAGGGCAGACTGAGTAGGGCAGGGACATGACAAAATGGCACAGGAGATGAATAGGACCCCAGGAGAAAGACTTTGAGATGTGGGAGTGTCTGTTCTGTCTGTCTGGAACAGAGGACTCATAAGTCAGTGAAGAGTCCATGCTTTGTCACAGCATAGATACACAACTTCTGTGTGCAGTTTCCTGCCTTTCATGGGCAACCCAGTGGGGGAAAGCATGCTGTGGACATGCCTTTCTCTGTGAGGAATGCATATCATGTATTTCGGAGCGTGGGTCAGTGTTACTCTCTGATTTTGCATCCTTCTTGGCCTCTTTCTAAGTAGTTAATCTGTGATATGCAGCATAGGGTGGATTACCTTCACCTCATAAGTCAGCTTTGAACATTAGTGATGGAATGAATACAAAGTACTTTAGCAAGCCTAGGTACTTACCAGCTCCCCCACGTGATGACATTTTATGGTGATGAATGTTATTCTTTGAAATTAAAGAAAACCCAGTATCTTATTACTACTTTTGTCTGCTTGGAGCTCAGTAAATATTGTTGGATTCAGGTTTGAATTTAAATGTGTCATTTCTAGGGATAGAAATATAAATAAGTCTTGCATTTTGTTTGTAAGAATCGCAGTTTGATAAGGGAAATAGGAACATAATTTGTAATTATATCTCTCAGTGTGCTAGGTATAATGCTAGTTTTTCCAAGAAGGTTTTCTAAGTAAATTGATGTGTGAGTTGAGTAACTGATTGATCAATTAAATACTTACAAAGTATAACCTCAAAGCTATAGAATAAAATAACATAGCTTCATCCTATTCTACTTAAACCTCTGTATTTCTAAGAAAAAAATTTTAATCATTGTTTTTCTGCTTAAATAAAAGTCAGTTGTCAAATGATTTTCTACTGTTTGCCTGGGTTATATTATTCTTTCCCTATTCTCATTTCCAAAAACTACACATAAACATTTTTGTTTGGCTTTAATGTAATTCTATCTCAGGTGTTCTTCAATCAGTTTAATAAATATAGTTACTTTGACTCTGTGCATGTGATTGTGGAGAATACTATGCATTATTTGCTTTCATTTATGTCTATGATTTCTTTTATTTTTTTCTAGATTTCATAATGGCCTGTGTTCTAGTTAGCAATGGTCAATGTTTACTGCAACACTGCAGTCCAGGCTTATAAAGGGTTGGGCAGCTGTTAGTGCTGGAGAGCAGGACCATTGAATTAAGAATTAGAATGTTGGAACCCTATGCCAATTAAAGACTTAGGAGTATTTAGGAAGTTCTATTCTGCTACTTAAACTTCAGATAGTTTTATTCCCTCCTCTCCTCATTACCTCAGGAAAGGTTTGAGGCAAGCAAGGTAAGTGAGTGTCTTTCAGAAGGAAGCATGTTCCATGCAGAGAGATCACTGGTGCAAGAGCCAGGAGTTTGTGCAATAGTTGGGTGAGTCTTTTGGATTAGGGTCTAATGTGGCAGAACTTCCAGTTTATGATCAGGATCCACTGGAAGGCAGCTGTGAAGGCTGTACTGGTCAGTCTAAGTGGGTCTTTGCCAAAGTATCTTGCATCTTAGACTGTCTCATGCCATAGCCTCAGTCTCAGACTCTGTGTCTTGGATGGTGAATGACAGTGATGGGCTTACTGTAAGGTGGAGGCTGGGCACTATTCTTTTGGAGTGGAGTGTGTGTGATGTCAAATTATACTATAGAACATTCTGTACCAGTTCAACTGTCTCCCTAAGGTGGACTATTGGTACTCTAGGTCCATGGGGTTTTTAGTCCATAATAATTTTCTGGTGTTTGCACATGTGTCCATTCATCCTCACACTTGATTATTAGCCACTAATTGGAGCTCATCCAATGCTGTTAAACAAGGCTCTGTTTAATGGATCAGACCCTTGCAGTGGCATTACAGCCAAGTACCCGAGTCCAACTCAGACATATGATTTACTTGCACTGAACATATTTGAGGGCTTCTGGGAATATACCTGTCCATGGCTAAAGAAGGAGTTGATGGTGAGACCTTGAGGTCTTGGCTGACCTCTGGGAGTTGAAGACGAGCCTCAGGAATATACTGAACTGTGCCCTGATGGGCTATCTCTATTTGGGGGATGCTTGGGAAGGTACTGAAATAGCCCTTATACTGCAAATATCCTGGATTTGGGAGAGAGACTGTGCTGGGCAAGTGCCTATCACACATTACTGAAAATTCCTCATTTTTCCTTGGATTTTCATTGATTTTCTTAAAATCTGACTGACAGCTAGCATAGGTGTCAGAAATTCAATTCTTCCAGTTACTTTTATTAACTTCTATTTGACTTATTAATTTTATAAAATATTTGTAAGCTTTTTTGTTTTGGGGTGTCTTGGGTGATGCTCAGGGACCAGTGGCTTCCTGCTGGGGATATCATGCAGTGTTGGATATTAGACTCAGGCCCCCTGCAAACAAAGAATGTGTTTTAACCCATTGAGTTATGTAAGTTTTCTCCCCTAGAAAATCTTTTTAAACCACTTGTTCACTTTATGAGGTTTGATTTAGCTAAATTTAGAGAGTGTAACCCACCATCCATCTTTTCCAGCACATCTCTTCCAGTCACCTTGTCTGCATTTGGATAGCCCCATAAACTCACTTTGTTCTCTAAAGAGATGTAAACCAAGCAGTGAAAAATTATGGGTATACCAGCTCTACAACTGAAAACTGGCAATCTCAGGAGAGAGCCTGGGCTGCTTAAAACAAGCCCCACAAAAGTTGCAGTATCAGCAATAATGCTTGAAATTATGGACAATAAGCTACAACTTCACTTTTGTACAATACTGTCATCTTTGTAGGAACACACCAATCTTGATGCCAACGTGTATCTGAAGCCACCTAAACTTCAGAAACAAAAGAAATAACAGAATAATCAACTAGCAACAGTAGCTTACTAAACTTTCTGATAATGACTAAATGATCTCATTGTGAGATACAGTAATTTTCACAAATTTTCTTGTTGTTGAACTCTCTCTTTTTTTTTTTTTTTTTTGGTTTTTGGGCCACACCTGACATTGCTCAGGGGTTACTCCTAGCTGTCTGCTCAGAAATAGCTCCTGGCAGGTAAGGGGGACCATATGGGACACCAGGATTCGAACCAACCACCTTTGGTCCTGGATCAGCTGCTTGCAAGGCAAACGCTGCTGAGCTATCTCTCTGGGCCCTTGTTTTTCTTTTTTAGTAAGTTTTCTTCCACTTACCTGGAAACAAGTGTATGGTGATCAACTTTGCGACTATGGGATACGTGGTCTTTAAATAAGTGAATTCTAATTTAAATGTGACAAGTTAGTGAAGCCAAAGAGAGAAAAAGGCATTGACATGGTTTCCTTCTTATGGTAGAAAGAAAAGGCAGTGGTTGCTCATACTATGATTTTTTAGTAGTTAGGTAAAAAAGATAACGATGTGGCTTATCTTGTCTTCTAGCTCTGGAGAAAATATCCTCATGGAATGAAAGCAAGTGACTATTCTAGTTGTAGCCAGGAAAGCTGATAGTGTGCAGATATAATGGTGGTGATGGTATGTGTGTGTTGTTGAGGGGGGGATTCTTGCCCAATCTTGGGGTGATCCTGTCCTCCCAAAAGTAAACAGTTGGGTTTACTGTCCTCTTAGACGGGCATCTTAGCCAATGCTCTTCTCATTTGACCCAGTGTGTATATCAACTATATCAGACTTATTAATATCTGTTTACTAATATCACATTTACCAAGTATAAATGTGAATATAGAAATTAAAAGGGATCAGCCAAAAAGAAACTAAAGACATTTATGGCATAAGAAATGTAGATAGAAGTTGTAAGATTTCTTCTGATATGCCATTGGATGATTATCTTTTTCAACCACTTTGAAAAAGTTTGAGCTAGATTTCTAAAGGAGGAATGGGAGGAAACTTCATTGAAGTAAAAAAATTGGGCAATTTTATGTGGCTGACCTCTGTGGTTATTTAAGGGAGATAGTATAAACTCCCAAGTGTTAAAAAATAAAGTTAAGGGGCTGGAGAGATAGCATGGAGGTAAGGCGTTTGCCTTTCATGCAAGAGGTCATCGGTTCGAATCCCAGCGTCCCATATGGTCCCCCGTGCCTGCCAGGAGCAATTTCTGAGCATGGAGCCAGGAGTAACCCCTGAGCACTGCCGGGTGTGACCCAAAAACCACAAAAAAAAAAAATAAAGTTAAGGAAAATTAAGAAAATGTTCTGATGGTTCTGATACTTTAAAAATTTTGAGAGAGAGAGAGAGAGAGAGAGAGAGAGAGAGAGAGAGAGAGAGAGAGAGAGAGAGAGAGAGAGAGAGAGAGAGAGAGCGCACATACATACACTGGCCTGGATCATAGCCTGGCTTAGTATTTTCTCCTTTTTATCAATTTCTCAGGATTAACTAGAAGGTTGAGGCCACTGGTATCTTTACCTCTTTGCATATCTGGCTCTAAATTATGAGCCATATCCTGCCTTATATTTCAGGATGCTTTGGAATGTGCTCTCTTTGCTTATTTTCACTCTGATTCATAAACTGATAACTCAGTTAAATGCAGATTAAATGATACCTTTATTTGTGTTGCCTCAGCGATAGAGAACCCCCAAAAAAATATAACCTTCCATAAATGCAGTAAGTTTCTTCATGTCCTTCTGGAATTTTAAATATTTACAAGCATTTTCTGGGAAAAACTCAGACTGGCTTAAAAGAATTTTCCAGAAACATCATGTGCCTGAACTGCAGATAGCTTAGCTTCCTTATTAACATCTTTTATTCTGTTAATAAAAATTTATTTCAGTTTTGTTCTCATTTTTATATTTAACAGTGCCTGTTCACAGATGTTGGTTACTTTGAATTGCTTTGCAGAAAGGGGTAAATTTATTTCTGGTGGCATTATTATTATTTTTATGACAGATAAAATTTACAGGTAGTTGGAGTTAGAATAAATGTTTAGAGGTTTTCAAAAGGTTATAATTGTGTTTAGGTTCCTAAAGAACCCTAGTCATATGCTATTATATATAGATTGCTAGTTAAAAGATAGAAAACCTCATGCTAGAGAGAGCTATTGTTAAAAATTGTAAAACTTGAGGGACCAGGAAGATATAGAATAGTATGATATGGTATGGTATGGTATGGTATAGTATAGTGGTTAAGGTACTTGTCATGTTTGTGCAAGAACTCCAAAAGCCCCCTGAGCCGCCTGCCAGGAGTGATTCCTGAGTGCAGAGTGCAAAGACAGGAGTAAGCCTTGAGCACCACTGGGTGTGGCCCCCAAACAAAACAAGCCTAAACAAACAAGCAAAAAATAAAACCCAAACAAAAAATACACAAACCAAAAGCAAACAAGAAAAAGTTGAGATATTTTTACATGCTGTATGAATGGCCCTTTCATATTTGAGTATAGGACATATATTGCTCTCAGAGTATGTACCTTGAAATATGTAGATGACTCCATTCATATCTATTCATAATCATTGCATTAGAATATTTTAACTTGCAGTAACATGGATTTATAATGTTATATAGGTTTCAGGTGTACACCGTCATGTACCATATCACATCAACATCTTTATCAACTGCATGGAGCTCACCACCATAGTTCCAATTCTCTTCTTTACTCGTAGTTCATCCATTTTACCTAATTTATACACCTTCTTTCTGCTTTCCCTTCTGGTAATCACTAATTACACTTATAGTCAATGTTTATTTTATTTGTATTTTTCTGTGTATCACTTGGAAGTGAAATATAGGGTTTGTTCTCAGCATTATAGCTTCTCCATTTATCCTTATTGCAAATAGCATGATTTTGTATTTTTAGCAGCTAAGTAGTATTTCATAGTTTAGTAACTAAGTAGTATTTCACTGTGTGTATACGCATCAATACATGTAGCAATATATGTATATATTATATATATGATATATATGTATTTATATATTTACATATCTTAACTTTTGGGACCAGGCCATGCTTGGCCCTGGTTCATCCCTTCTAGCTCTGTCCTCAGGAGTAACCTTAGGTGGTACCTGAGAGACCATATGCAGTTCCAGGGATCAAGTCAGTTTCAGTCTTACACAAGGCAAGTGTCTTATATGTCAATGGCCATTTAGATTGTAATTCTTGGCATTGCATGATTATTTACTTCTATCTTGATAATTATGTAAAATAGACAAGGTTTAATTTGACAAATCTTAACTATTACACATTCCCTTAAAATATTTTTTTACTATGGACAGCAATGGCATGATATTGGCACTCTATTAATGGGTATGCTGTGGTAGCAAATGTGCTTATAAACATTTATACACTTGAAAATCAATGCTACTTCAATAAAAGCCAACCTATCAATCTTTTACTGTTAGTCTGTTAGATGTCACATATAATAAATGCTGTGCAATGGGGTTGTAATGGTAAGCAAAGGAATTGGTTCTGTCATTCTGAAGCTTCTGGTCTAGTTAGAAAGGAAGAAACTCAGCTGATTATGAAAAAGAATGTTTTCTCTTACCAGAGAAAGTTAAAGTGTTAATAAAAAAAACATTCATCTATAATTCATTGGATCTCAAAGAAATGCTAATTACTTTAAATATTTCACAATGTTAAACAAAATGTTCTTTATTTAAAAATAATTCAGTGTTTATTTCTGTTTTACCATTTTCCAGCCTGGGTTCCCTGAATCATGATTCTTGTCATTTTCTTTGATAAAGTCATGATATGTATATGTTTAGAGTGGCTACACCTATTGGTGTTTATGGTATCATGCAGTGTTAAGGATCAAATTTGGGGGCTGGAGAGAGAGCACAGCGCCATTTGCCTTGCAAGCAGTCGATCCAGGACCTAAGGTGGTTGGTTTGAATCCCGGCGTCCCATATGGTCCCCCGTGCCTGCCAGGAGCTATTTCTGAGCAGATAGCCAGGAGTAAACCCTGAATACCACTGGGTGTGGCCCAAAAACCAAAAAAAAAAATATCAGATTTGGGGCAGGTACACCAAAGCCTATAGTCTACCACTTGAGCCATATTTCTGCCCTTCCCCATATATATAATATAATATATAATGTATCATAATATATTCATATTTATAAAATATTTTTATGGTAGTTACTTTTGATTTACTAAAAATGGTAGAAGTTCTTAAGGCTTTTGGCAAGTAGTAGTTGTCTAGATTTATTTTTAAATGTTATTTCAAATGTATGAAGCTAATTGACTGTTAATAAGATTTAAAAACAATTTTCTTTATTCTTTCTAAAGCATTTATTTCAGTGTCACTGAATATATTCTCTTTTGCCCTTGGTTGTGTCATTGTTATGTAATATTTATTTTATTAGTTTTATTTTATTTTATTATTTTATTATATATTTTTAGCTATAGCTTCTCTTTTTTACCTACTGCCACATTTTTTTTAATATATTAGTTGACGGTTTATAAACATGTAAAATGCTGATATTTCTAAGGGATATGATCAATTCAACTTCAGTGAAGGATCATAATCAGCTCAGGTTCAAGTCTTGGGATCTGGACAAGTGAGTCAGTGGTATCCACAGAAGCCCTTTGGCCTCAGCACTTTTGGTGATCTGGGGGAGTGCTGTGAAGAAGGGGTGTGATGTGCTTTCTGCCTTCCTTGAGGTGACCTGCTTTGTTCTGCATGGGTCAAAGGCTTAGATGGGGAGAAGGCCCCAATTTCTAACTGAACCGCCAATGGATTGAAGAAGAATGGGAATGATAGGGATATCCCATGCCTCGAGACCCTGAGGACATTTCTAGATAGGTGACAGGGTAGCAAGTGGCAATAGCTTCTGACCAAGGCCTTGAAGGTGCTCTTGAGATTAGGTTTTGCATCATGAAAGCAATGGCAGGAGCTTAAAGGACTCAGATTTTAGCTTAAAAAATTATTGTGACTTTTAGAAAATGGGTCAGGAAGCGTCATCTGTATAGTGATTAGAGTCATTCAAATAAACAACATTCATATTCCCTAAAAAAATTTCTTATAGCTCTAACATTTTAGGTGGTCTTGTCCTGCTGCTGACTAAATGGGTCCTTAAAGTACTCAAGGAAAAGCAGAACTTGTTTATCATAGGTCTGAATTTCTTTAATACCTGGGAGATTTAAAATGGTATTTTCTAGTGATTAGAGAACGTAGGCCCTTTATACCTTACATGTCACTGACCCTGGTTCAGTCCCCAGCACAACCTCTGGTTCTTCTAGCACCACCATGACTGACTCCCAAGTATTAGCAGGTATCCCCCAAGTATCTGTCATTCCAAACTAAGAGAACAAAGATAGTTTTCCATGCTGTGCTTTGCTTACCATTTTCTCTTCTTATCTTTATATTTATAACTATAACGCAACTCAGTATTTTCAAGACAATAGGAAAGTCATACTTCTGAGCTCTTACCACACTATTGACTTGCTTTGAAAGGACAAGTGTGTTTGTTTATCACTGTGGGCCTAAAAATTAACTGTGAAACATCATTCTTCACTTCTAAACTACGTATAATAAGGAAATGCTTTATTGCAACTTCGTCAATAATTTAAATGCGAGTTAAAGAGAAAGTAGGGCAGCATCAGGAAGAAAGAACATTTGTACCATAATTGAGTCGATTAAACAGTATTGAGCCCCACTGACATATTCTTATTGATGAAACAACTTTATAAATGACTGAATCTAATAAGAAATAAGCTCTCAGAGTTATCAGCAATACCAGCCACTTCTCTGTGGATGGCAACATACAAAGAGTAGAAGGACCCACTCTTGTCAGTGTGCACAATACAGGGACAGTTTTTGAAAGGTGTTCTTATTGGAATTTTAGTAGTTTTCAAGGCTGTGCAGTAATAGCCCAAGTTATTTTGGAACTGTGCATATATTACTGTGCTGGTGCAGCATGATACAATAATGTAGTGTGAAAAAGTATACGATCACACCTTGTTCAAATTTGCAGTTTTTGTGCATAATCCCACAGTGGGTTCTTGTCAGGTTTTGCCTGTATATAGGAGAAAACAGTTTCTAGAAACCTACAGATTTGGGTTGGATGCAAATCTAGGGCTAGGAAAAAGGGTCTTTTCTTTGTGTATTGGGGGAAAAATTATTTTTATCAGCTATAATATTTTACAAATGAACTCTAGTTGATTTTAGCCAATGGAAGTATCAGAAAGTACATTGAACCCAAAAGATGTCTCTCATCTGTCTCATTTGTGCAGTGTGCGAGCGAAGAGCAGAGTTTGGTGTTTAAAAGTGGTCCTTGCACTGCCATTGTCTTACACTCACGTTAATGCTAGTTTTCAGTGTTGTCACCCAAAGAACTGAAACCCCAATTCCAGTCAAACCTTGGTTCGAAACATGTGGAAAAGCTTCCTCCCTTGATCAAAGGCAGTTTTTGAATCACTTGTAAGACTGACTCAAACATACATCTCAGATTCACATTTGATGTCCAAATTCACATTCTTGGTTTTTTTTCTCACTCATCAGATTTTATATAAATATCACACTGAGATGATGAGAATGGCTAAACTTGACTTTCAGATGATGAAATTTGTTGCAACTAGGATATATGTGTGTGCATGTATGTTGCCGAACTGAGTTCTTTGTAAAGTGTAGAGCTGGGGGGTGAGTTGACTGGTGGTGGGTGAGCCAGGCCATCCCAAGGTTAGAGTGGTGGAGAACATTCAGAGGATGACAGTGTTTGTTTATTTAAAACCAGTCACGTTACTTTTTAATGACGTATATTAGCTTTTTACAGCACATACAGAGAGAGATAAAATGTTTTTTTTTTGGAATATAATGCCAAAATATCATCACAATGTCCACAATTAGTAGCATATTTTATTAGTAAGGCAATTAAAGGATTAAGCAACTAAAGTGTTAATCCTATGTTGGCAGATTTTCCAGATAGTGGTCCTTGCTAGCATGGGAATATTTGTGTTTAATTTAATGTTACTTAGATACTGCCCTTTATTTATTTTTGATTTTTTTGGGGGGCCACACCTGACAGTGCTCCGGGCTTACTCTTGGCTCTGCATTAAGGAATTTCTCCTAGTGGTGCTCGGAGGACCATATGGGATGCCAGGGATCAAATCCAGGTCAACTGCATGCAAGGCAGAAACCCTACCTAATATTGCTGCAGCCTAGCTACATTTCTTTTTTTGTTTGTTTGTTTGTTTGTTTGTTTGTTTGTTTTGTTTTGTTTTGGGGCCACAACCGGCGGCGCTCAGGGGTTACTCCTGGCTATCTGCTCAGAAATAGCTCCTGGCAGGCACAGAGGACTGGGATTTGAACCAAACACCTTAGGTCCTGGATCAGATGCTTGAAGGACAAACACTGTTGTGCTATCTCTCTGGTCCCCTAGCTAAATTTCTTGATCTAAGAAATCTGCGGTCACTTATACAACATTTATACAACATTTTTTGTGTTGAGTAACAGATAAATAAAATAAAAATGGAACAAGGTGGTCCATAGCCAACTTTGTTCCTCTCATTTTCCTTTGACCATTTAAATATTGTGTTCTTTGTGGGGGAAGAGAGGAGTTAGGCTACATCAGCTGTACTCAGAAATTTTTCTGGTTCTAAGCCTCAGGAGTTACTGACCCCTGACAGTATTTAGGGACCTAATGAAGAGATTCATTACTAGCTGCATGCTAGGCAAGCTCTTTACCTCCTATTCTATCTTGCTGGTTCTGCATTCTTTCTTCTATGGCTAAGGAAAGAAAGAAATGATTCCTAGAGGGACTAGTTGAGTTTTTATTTCCCCAGTATTAGAATCAAAAATAACTAACAGAAGATGCCAAGCATTTTAAATATAATTTCTCTCTGATCGATCCTTTTGATCTGTAACATCCATAATATTTTTTTGTTTGCTTGTTTTTGGGTTACACCCGGCAGTGCTTAGGGTTTACTCCTGGCTCTACACTCAGAAATTGCTCCTGGCAGGCTCATGGGACCATATGGGGAAGGCTGGATTCAAAACCACCATCCTTCTACATGCCAGGCAAATGCCCTACCTCCATGCTATCTCTCCGGCTCCATCTATAATATTTTTGACATCTAGGTTTAGTATTAACAATAGTTGTTATTGTTATTTGACAATGTTATATGTAAATAAGAAATAAATAGCATGTGTGTGTACTTCTGTAGGCTTTTCTTTCTTTTTTATTGATGTGTTGTGATTTACAAAATTTTTAGTGATCGTTTCCCCCAATACAAAATTTTAATATAACAACCTTTCATCAGTGTATCCTGCAGTTGCAAGGTCAGAGCGCAGTTCTGCATGTAGTGGGCAGCTGGGACTTCAAGGACAGTGTAAGCACACTCATTTTTTACCCAGCCAGAAGTAAAAAAACAAACAAACATAAACACCTCTCATGAAAGGTCCCTAATGCCTCCTCCCAAAATAAAACAAAAACAAGACTCAATTCTATGGATCAATTCCCCACTCTTTGTTGCTTATTGGTAATTGTTTGAAAATGGAGAGCCTTAAGCACAAACCAGTGTTTGAGTGTGAAGATCTGAACTAGACTTTCCCATAGCTCTTCATTCTGGCTAACTCATCCTTGGGAGATAATCCAGACATTCTTGTTAACTCTGCATGTAATTTCATGTAGCCCAGTTTGTGTCATATCATTCTTTTAAAACAATGTTAAGATGTCTCTTTTATTTTTTGTGATTTCAATACTAGAAATGCCTTTATCTTTGGCTGTTCTAAAAGTTTTAAGTACAGAGTTTATGCAGGAATTGTTCCAGGAGAAAAAACTACTTCTTATTAAACACCTTAGTTTGTATTAATAAATTTCATGTTTGTAAAAAGCTTTATTGTTTTCTGTAAGGGGAAACTTTGAGAGACTACAGCAAACTAAACATGCAATGTATCCTCATTTTTCTGTGAACTTTATTTTACTTATTAATGTCATGAACTTTTGATAACAGATATTATTTGGAGATTCCACATAATGGAAGCTAATACTGTTGATTTTTATTTTTTTTGCCGGTAAAATTGTCCATTGCTCGTTTCTGAAATCTACAGGTGTTAGAATATAAAATCCCAATATTATTTTGATTTACATTAAAATAAGTAGATCCAGACAGAGCTATTGTACATTTCCATAGTACTGCCACCACAGCTTGAGTTTGGTCTTGTATGAGTTAAGCCAGCAAGTCATGTTTACATAATACTGATAAACATTTCTCCATGACCGAATTTTAAATAGAAAATTTAGTTTCCAAAGTGAAAGAAAATATCGCGTGTGTGTGTGTGTGTGTGTGTGTGTGTGCTGTGTGTGTGTGTGTGTGTGGTGTTGTCTGTGTCCTTAGATCCAGTTTAGTACCAACTTATGCCACTATCTGGCCAAAAAAAAAAAATGGCGATCTGGGGAATTCGTTGCCTGAAACTTGGGGACAAAGTGTTCTGATTTGACCAGCAAACATAGCTGTGGACTTGAACTGGAATCTTCAGGGGGCCAGAAACGTCATTCAGTGTCTGGAAAATTGGCCTGTTGAGTCACTGTGAAGGCCCACTAAAACAAAACTAATTTTAAGCAGGTCAAAGTTCAGTGATTCCCTCTGGAATTCAAACTTTTTTTTTGAGCCTCATGTTTAAGTGAAAGGGGTCAGAGTTGATGCACTGTTACAATGTTTTGAATGCTTTCCCTTAAGAACAGCCACCAAACTGGGATTAGCAAGAGGGACTGCAAGCCTGGCACTTGGACGTCTGGGTTAAAAATATTTTAAAGCAGTAAATGCAGTCAGCACAGAAAGATCCCTGGGCGTCTTTCTCTTCAAAAATGTGTGAGCTCAGGGCAGCCACTGCAATGTAATTTAGGGCAGTGTATGCTTCATAGCTTTGGAGAATATTGCTTCCCGCTAATGTTCCATCGGAGGCTGGAAGGATAGTAGTAATTTTAGAAGGTGGTATTCCTGTTGGTCTTATATCGAAAAGTTCAGAATAAATAAAAGGACTGATCAGCTGAAGAAGAAATGTAACTATGGAAAAGTACCAATGCTTCTAAGTTTGAACTCAGCAGATATAAAAGCAGCACAGATAGTATGAGAATATTTTTAAGGTGGAAGCTCTTGACCAAGGCAGCTTTCCAGAGAATGGCCTGGCCTGGAAAGTACTGTGAGCAGACATGCAAGAAAGTACCATGTCCACAGGGAGGGGCTCTTGAAATGGCCTGTAGTTAGGCAGGGGGATTTTGGAATAGAGGAGTTCTTTAGGAAAGTGAAAACAGAAGATTTTTATTTTAGTAACTGGCATCTAGGTATCCCATATGGGATGCTGAAACAGCTGGGCAGATGCCTGGCAGATGCGTTGATTTGGGATTGTAGGACTGTAAGTGTTAGAAACTTCTAGTCTGTGGCATAATGGAACCAATGATCCACTTTCTCAATCCAAACTTTATCTGGTGACTGATGAAGATAAGACCTGAACAATGTTCTTAGACATTAAGAAGAGCCTGTCATTTTATGAGTTGTGTCTTGCAAAGGGAAGAGGACATTCACTGTCTTCAACTTCAGAGACTCAGTTCAAGTCTGTTGCATCTTTGACCTTTGACTGCTGTCCATCCTCTACTAAACTCCTATGAAAACTTTGGTGCCTCTGTTAGCATTATTTTTCCACGACCCCAGAGACAGTGTAAATCTGTTGTTCTTTATCATAAGACCCTGACACTTTGAAGCAGCTTAACATTTTCAGTTCTTTGTTTTTTCAATACAAGTTATTCCAATTTGAGGAATTGCATTTTGCATTGTTTAGCGTGTCTCAAGAGATATGAACTCAGTTGCATCTGTTTATTTTACTGAGATAAGCCAGGCACAAGTGATCATTTTTGCCAAAACACAGAATAAAAATGCATGAGGAGGGAGAAGCCAAATTTCTGTTGTTTGACATGACAACTTTCTCCTGTACAATTTTTGGTTTTATTTCTGGGCCACACCCAGGAATGCTCAAGGCTGATCCCCATTATATTATATTGAATCCAGGCCCCAGTGTGCAAAACATGCAATGTCAACTCTGTGAACCATCTCTCCCATTTTAAATAAAATTTTGGCCATTCTCGGCGGTGCTCAGGGGTTACTCCTGGCTCTGTCCTCAGGAATCACTCCTGGCTTGTGGGACCATATGGGATGCCGGGGGTTCAAACCCGCATCCATCTTGGGTCAGCTGCATGCAAGGCAAAGGCCCTACCACTGTGCTACCACTCAGGGTTTCTCCCCCCTCATTCAATTTTAATCAGAAAGTGCTCATTCAAGACCCATGGTGTGCTGAGAGGGTCAAGGTTACGCATATTTTCTGCATTTCCTTCTTCGCAAAGGTCAATTAGAACATAATGTTTGGGACTCTTTAATTCAGTGATGTTTATTATGATGAAAGCTGCCTTTAGTATTTGCTGAAGAAGAAGAAAGAAAGAAGCAAACATCACAGAGTTAAATTTAAGAAAGGTGAAGTGATAAAAATCTTCTAGAAGAATATTAACAGCCAGTGGTAGTGTTAGTTGAACTGAACTCCTTTATGGGCCAGATTGATCTATTCTTAAGGTGAAAATTTGAAAAGCAGCAGTTTAGACCATTGGAGAGACATTTGTTAGAATCATCAGGATATTTGGTATTTCTGATGAGTGATTTTGTTTCGACTAGTGATTCATTCCATTACAAGTTACCTTAAAAAAATAAAAATAAAAAACTGTGGCTCTGAACCTGGGCAAGAGGGACAGACATGTCTGCAGAAAAATGCTGGGGAGAAAAGCCTTGATTTGCAGCTGGTCAAATCTCCAGCTCAATTTTCCTTTCCTTTCTCTAGACTAGGGCAGCTGTTAACTTGTGCTGGCAAACCCTGCTGTGCAGGGGGAGCCTTTTTGTTTAACTGACCTTGCTCTTAGCTCCCCTACTTAAACCGGCTCTCGGAAACCGATAGGTTATCTGGAGTTTGTGTGTTGTTCAAGCTCACCTGAAACATCTTTGCGGTAGGGCCTGTGATTTCATGGCAAATAGTCCCCTCAGTGGGGAAGCTGTCAAACTCACCTCTATCTTCCAAGGGTTAACCGTAACCTATAATAATAATTTGGTGATACAGACTGCTTCTTTTTATGCATTACCTATTTCCAGAGGCCTAATTTCGGTGTGTATCAAAATGGATATTGCAAACAGTCCAGCTCCCTGCTGAGCAGCAAAGTGCCACAGAGAGACTTTTCTGTTATTCTTGTGGTGGCCTGGGGAGGGGTGAGGCAATAACTACGGGGGCTTGGGGGCACTGAGGGTGGTGGGAGCACAATGAGCTGTCACTTAGAGTGTGGAGAGACAAGTTGGGACTGTGAATGGCTCTCCAGGGCAAAGCAGCATCCTGGGATTGTTCTCTCGGGACCTGAGCACTTGGTGGAAGCAGGATTTAGAAGAAAGCAGTGTGGGTTCTTGACAGACAACTGATGTTTTCTCTGCGACTTCCTGGTCATGCTCGAGCATCTCCTGGCAGGTGTGGACACCAAGGCCACAAAAGCAAGGCAGAGAAAAAAGATGCCCCCCCCCCCCAAACTGCAGGAAGCCCTCAGTCCTTGCCTCAAGTGCATGCAATGCTTGATCCTGCTCTCCATTCCTTCCTAGTTTGAACCCCCCCCCCACACACACACCCCATCACATCTCAGACCTGCCAGGACCCCTCTTGCTCCTGTCCCGCTCTCACCAAAATAAGCAAAGGCAAATCGATCCTAAAGTTTTCTTAACTGTATCTAGGGATATTTTTTCCATGAAATAGAAACTGATGAAGAGTTGTGTTTATACAGTTTCTGGCTTTGTATTTTTGGCGTTGTTGGGAATGAGAGCTGGGAAAAATGGTGGTACTGATCTTTCACAGAAGGGGTCTTGTGGTAGTCCTCTCAGTTCCCACCATCTTGCCTAATTTGGATCCAAACATGGGACACTTGATGATCTGCAATGCTGCCTTTTCGATCAGAGTCCCTGTGCTTCCAAGTTCTCTGGTGGCATCCTCCCTGGGCACTGCGGCCTGGTTCTTGTACCTGATCCCCAGAAGTTTTCATTCCACTGCAGCCTCTCACCTGTTTTTAGGGAGGGCGGGGTTTCCTTTCACGAAACACATCTTCCAGTGGCTAGTAAATGATTCTTTTTTTTTTTTTTTTTTTGGTTTTTGGGTCACACCCGGTGGTACTCAGGGGTTACTCCTGACTCTGCACACAGAAGTCACTCCTGTCTGGCTCAGGGGACCATATGGAATGCCGGGATTCAAACCACCTTCTGTCCTGGATCAGTTTGTGTACAAGGCAAACACCTTGGGTCCATCCTCTACTACTTCACCACACGATTTTGTTTACCTCAATCTTAGCTTGTGAGTATCACACTTTTAGACCAGGGATTATATTCACTTGGGTGTTTTCTTAAGGTACATTCATGTAGAGATCATAAGTATGTTTTCTTTTATCATAAGCTTTATTGGGGGCAGGAGAGCAGAAAAACACAGAAAATAGAAAAAGTAAAGTTTTCTGCAAGTAACATGTTCCAGGCATTCCTTTTGATATTTTTTCAAAACTATGTAGAAGCTAGAGTTTTAAATTTATACCTTGTCTTAAAAATGTACATTATATATTTTAAGACACATTATATCTCTTTTCTCATTTAATTGACTAATTCCTTTTCAAATTGTCATTTCCTCTTCAAAGCTGAAGACTTTCGATCCACCATAGTCTGTAAGAGTGGTCACTTTTCTTTGGGATGGTGTGGATATTCCTCATAATCACAGCTCCCTGAAGAAAATCAGAGAAAAAAAATCACATAGAATCTCCAGCGGCAGCTTTTGTCCCATTTAAATTGCTGTGGATCATTTTGAAATTTGTAAGTGGGGTGCGATGATGTAACATGGACTTTTTACCTCTCTTTCTCAAAATTCTTTCCAATTTTGTGCTTATTTCAAAACATTCCCCTGGAATTAGAGTGTATTTTTGGCCCTTAATGTCCTTTGTTTTCATGGTATTATTTTTTCCTCCAATGTTTGGTGGGTAGAAATGTGTCAGGACCATGCTTTGGGATCTGAGCCTCCTTGGACCCCATAGGATGTCAATGCACTCATTAGGATTTAGCCAAGTTTTATGCATTATTCATAATATACACTCACAGCATGCGCACTAACGACCGTCTCCTGTGTCCGCTTAGTCTGAACCATTTGCATGCTGTATTATGGAACCATAATACAGAATGCATTTAGCCACATTTTCTGTATTATCCTTAATACATATTGTCATCATATTCTGTTATGGGGTATGTGGTGAATGTGTTTAAACAATAGCCCACAATTGTGCATTATGATTCCATAAAAACAAATGTATAATAAAAGTCTTGATGGAAGTAATTATTGCATATGTGCAATAATAGTTTCTAAAAAAGCCTTTATATTATTTCTAGTTTGCTTTTATTGTTTGATGATCTGGTTATTTGTTTTATGTGAATGTATGTATGCCTGCTGGACTGATGTCCTGAAAATTTAATTTTGAAATCAACATACCTTCTTTATCCCACTCATATCTTAACTCATTAGTTCCCCTAAAAGACTCTTTAAAAATATAATGTTTAAAAGCAACTTGAAGATTAAGAAAAACATGTCTCCTGGCCACCAATTACAGATCTTTAGGGTATTTATTGTAAAGAGCCTGTGTTCTCATGTAACAGCAAGGGTTGTGCATGTAAGAAATTAACTTCAAATTATTAATACCAGGATGCAAATCCATATCCAGGATAGGGTGCTTCTGAATTCTGTTATTTACTTACTTATTGTAGGTCACTCCTTGCATGCATGGGGACCACTAGGGCCACATCTGGCAGTGGTCAAGGGTCCCTGTGATGCCTGTGATGGAATCCAAGGACAGAACCTAGAGCCTCGTATGTACGAGGCACTGCAATCCCAGGTTCTAAACTCTGTTATTAATCAGTAAGTAGTCTTTCCACATGCAAGGAACAGACATGATCTTTTTTTTTAATCTCACAAATCTTGCTTACAAAATGAAAATGACATTTCTACTTAATTGCATTAGGACCTAGAAAGAAAGAAAGTGCAGAAATAAACCTTTGTAGCAGATGTGAAGAAAACTTATTTTCAACTTCAAATGTTTAATTGTAAAAAAGTCAGAAATTCACTATAGATATAGATGTTTGAATCAACTTGCTTGGCCATGATGAAAATCATAGTCACAGAAATTGGTGAAAACATCTATTGAGAATTGGGGTCTTCTAAATAGAGAGTGGTCTGTCATCTGGTTTGTGATTAGCTAAAATAGACTTTATAATTCATTTGGCGGTGGTCCCCAAGTCTCTTGTATGTCATCCTTTCTTATTTCACTGAGTTTATCTTGAAACAGATTTAGGGTTGGACGCATGTGATGGTGGCCAGCATAGTTTGAAGACTTGATTCCAGTAGACCTGTCTCTTTAATAATGATGCTTTTCTTAATAAAAAGCCTTGTCACAATGGGCAGGGGGCAAAAATGGATAGGTCAGTAAAGGAACCACTGTGACAATGAAGTGGAAAGTGATCACTCTGAGGAAAAAAAGGTGCTAAAAGGAGGTAAAAATGATGGGCATGATGCTCTTTTAGTAACAATATTGCAAACTACAGTGCCTGAGTGGAAAAAAAGAGAAAAAGAAGAGTGCTTTAGAGGCAGGTTCAGAAGGGTGGGCAGGAGGGAAACTGGGGACATTGTAGAGAAGAGTGGATAGTAGTGAAGGGATGGATGCTAAAACATTGCATGACTGAAACTCAATCATGAACAACTTTGTATCTCATTGTGATTCACTAAATTAAAAAAAAGTAATGATGCTTTCATCAGAATCTGTTTACATGCAGTTCATCTTAGGACGTCTCTTGGCTAAAC
Source organism: Suncus etruscus (assembly GCF_024139225.1). Taxonomy (NCBI): domain Eukaryota; kingdom Metazoa; phylum Chordata; class Mammalia; order Eulipotyphla; family Soricidae; genus Suncus; species Suncus etruscus. The sequence continues at coordinate 24,113,614 of NC_064858.1, forward strand.
AATATCTGGGGATTTATTTGAGATAGGTCTTAGGAAATAAGGAGACACCCTTGAAAATACTAAGTCATAATCATTTTTGTCCTTACAGCTGGTTTGATAGTATGCATTTAGAAGGAAAGATTGAGGGTTGGAAAAAATAGTAAAGCAGTTAGAACATTTGCCTTGCAACTGGCCATCCTTGCTTGAATCCCCAGTATTTTGTATGGTTTTTTGAGCACTGCCAGGTGTAATTCCTGAGCACAGAGCCATGAGTAACCTCTGAGTACCACTGTGCATGACCCCCAAATCAAACACAAAACAAAACTAGAATGGAAGGCTACTTATAGAGTGTCCACATGCTTTGTATTTGTGGAAAGAATAGAAATGATGCAAACTAGAATATCATTACTCTCACTTCACTGTGTCATTGTCTGTTTCCCCCTTGACTTTCAGGAGTTATGTCTTAATGCTGAGAATGCAATGAATTCAAATTCGCTTCTGTTTTGGATGCCAAGTAACAAACCTTCAATATGAGCTAGCAGAGGAGAATGTCTAGTCACAATTCCTAGATAACATGACTGTTGGTTAATGAGTGATGTGAATTTGTCAGAGAAAGGTCAGTTGAGTATTAGAAAAAATAGATCATAAGGCATAACCCATAAGTAGACCTTTCTATATTTTAGGGAGTGAAATGCTGAATCTTTTTTAACTCCTGATTTAAAAAGTTGTGTTCTTTCTACTTCATTGGCTGTTAGCTCCCTGTAGCTCCCTGTAGCTCAAGTTGATCACTGTCTCTATTTTGCGGGGTTTGCTCTCAAGTTGTACTCAGGAGTCTCCACGGATGGCTCCAGTTGTGTCTTGACCGCAGTTCAGGGCAATGCTCAAGGATACCAGCTGCGGGTCTTGAGATTCTGGGGATGACTAGGACCCCCTGATAATACTTTGGGACTAGTAGGGCTGTGCCCAGCTGTTCTCAGGGGACCATGTGGGGCTGGGAATTAAATCCTGGTATGACAAGTATTGGGTCTATGCCCTGATTGCTGTCCTATCTTTTGCCCTACTTTCTGTCATTTTTATTGTCAATTCAAATAGTTCCTCTGCACAAGAAAGTTCTCATGATAATTTGATTTACTCTTTAGAATTTTTCAAAAAGCCATTGATCCTTTATGTGTACATTTGGATAAAATGAAGCAAATTTCTCAACATGTTTTGTTTATGTTTTTGCTTATTAAAGATGCATTTAAAAACTTGAGGTCTAAAAACAAATTTGGCTTTTATTTTTAAAATAGACTTCGTATAAAGGAATGTTGAATGTGATTCAGAATGGTCGCTTTCAAGACTGTGGACCTTATTCAGTTGCTGAAATTGCTCAGAATATTTCAGAAACGCCTCCTTTGGCGCTGTCACCGAGCCCGAGGCACACGTCTTTGATAACCTCAGTGGGAACATTTTCTAATTTTGAAGAAAGGCTTTATATTTCAAAATAGCCAGAGGTTCTCTGTGAGCCAAGTCTGCTGAATAAAACAGTCAGGTAGTCAAATGGGGAGATGGGGTGAAGGGCAGCCTGTGTTTGGGACCCAAAGTAGCAGGTCTTCATTCTCTGGTCCATCTGAAAGTGAAAGGTTACTAAGCAGGGTCATCCAGAGCATCTGCAGCATTGATCATAGCAACAGGGCATGGAGTAGCCGGTTCCTTGAATTTGGTTCTTTGAAAACTCCTCTGGAAAGGCCGAAGATGCAACTTAAAGTAGAATTGCAATGATGTACCACTTCAGTGTCCCTCATAACATCACACTAGATTTCCTGTCTTTTTGTGTTCACATTCTAACTAATATGCAGAAAATTGCATCTGTTTTTGGCTGATATGTCTGCTCATTCCAAAACATGGGAAATACACTGTTTTGGAACCATTGATCCCCAGCTAATTATGAAAATGGTCCAAATGAAAAAGTAATTCCTAGGTCTTGTTTTTTGTTTTGTAGATTCATGTTTCAGATGATAATGAAATATATTTTAGCCTAAATATATTAACTGTAGATTTATTTTTTTTTCCTGCTTATCATGGGTAGTGGTTGTTCCAGTGTTAATAGACTTATTTCAGGGAATTTTGTAGTTGGCTCATCAAAACCAGTTTGGCCATGGTAGACTGGTGAAATTGTTTTCAATTGATCATTTCCTTAAATAAACAGTGAGAAACATATATCTCTCTCTCTCACTCTCTCTCTCTTTCTCTATATATATACATGCAGTTTCAGGAATAATTTATGGATATTACATATTAAAAGGCCACCATTTTGAAGATTAATCTCGTAATAAAATAAAATGAATCTGGTTGGAGGATTTTTTTTGGGAACGGATCTTAGATATTATAAAATTCTCCTTTTGCTCCCCCCCACCCCCAGGCTTTATCAGAATGTCTCACTGCTAGGAGTGGCACAGGGAGGAGACTGTCCTAAGTAGGAACATATTCAGTAGAAATTGTTCGATGAAAAGTGATATTTTTATCTTAGTGTAGATAATTTGAAAACCCAAACCACTCAGGAATTGCCTCTGTTTGTTTGTGTTTTGGGCAATACATAGGAGTGGTCAGGGACTATTCACAGCACAGTGCTCTGAGGTGAACTCTGTTGAGGCTTGGGAATTTCACATTGCAGGGGATCCCACTCAGACCTTGAGAATGCTAAAAATTTGCATTAGTCTTTTGAGCTTTCAGTTCCTCAGCCCAGGAAAGGCCAATTTTTGAGGAAAGTTAAGAAAAAGAATTTTTCTAGCGTTATAACTAAAGGAAAAACATTATGTTCGTGTGTGTATTAAAATAAGACATGGTTTAGTTTGGATTAGTCATTAATTATTCTCAAATTTGACTTTCATTTGATCAGGTAAATATATTTTTATTACACTTGTAATAGTGCAGTGAGATTAACTTTTTCAATGTCATTGATCCAATGTAAAATGTCTAAATGGAAATATAAGTACTATGAACCTTTTTCTCTTTAAAAAAATATGCTATAGAATCCTGGCTATTTTACTTTCCTTTAACAGTTGTCTATATATATATATATATATATATATATATATATATATATATATATATATATATATATATTTTTTTTTTTTTTTTTTTTTGGTTTTTGGTTTTTGGGCCACACCTGGCAGTGCTCAGGGGTTACTCCTGGCTGTCTGCTCAGAAATAGCTCCTGGCAGGCACGGGAGACCATATGGGACATCAGGATTCGAACCAACCACCTTTGGTCCTGGATCGGCTGCCTGCAAGGCAAAAGCCGCTGTGCTATCTCTCCAGGCCCCAGTTGTCTGTATCTTAAGGTTTTATTTGTAAACTTTTGTTTTGGGAGTCACCAGGAAGTGCTGTGTTAGGGGTGTTACTCTTCATTCTGTGCTCAGGGCTTGCTCCTAGTTGTACTTGAGGGACCATATATGGTATCAGAAATGGACCCCAGATCTCTCTCATAACAAGCATGAGCTCAGCCATTTGAGCTGTTTCTCTCACCCTCCTATCTTAACATTTCTGTTTGAGTTATAATCACATTGTAAGTCTATTCAGACCTCACTTATTTATATATATGTTTTTTGTTTTTGGGTTTTTTTGTTTTTTTTTTTTTTGGTGTTTTGGGTCACACCCAGCAGTGCTCAGGGGTTACTCCTGGCTCCAGGCTCAGATATCACTCCTGGCAGGCTCGGGGGACCATATAGGATGCCAGGATTTGAACTAATGACCTTCTGCATGAAAGGCAAAATGCCTTACCTCCATGCTATCTCTCCGGCCCCTATATATAATATATGTAACTGCATATTGTTATTAGAACCTCTAGTCCAAAGAAGAAAATACATTCATTTATATTTCAAATTTTAGGAAATAGTACCTCTGTTTTTCCCCTCTTGTTAATGACCTCTTCTTATTTCTGTTCTTTTTTTTTTTTTTAAGATAAAAACTTAATATAGTGAATTAGGAGCCTAGAAGCATATGGGAATGGGTTTCTAGGAAAGTTCTCAATATTATTTCTGATTTTTGATTTTTTTCTAATTTTAAAAGAACTTTTGACTGTGCTCAAAGTTCACTCTTGGCAGGACTCAGGGAACTATATGTGGTGCCGGGTATTTGAACCTGCCTACAAGTGAAGAAGCACCATACCCACTGTACTAATTCTCCTACCCCTTGATAGCATTTCTATAAGAATTCTTCTAGTATTTGGTGGCTTATATTTGTGTATGTATTAGTCCCATGCTACATGAGAGTCTAAAGCATCTTCCAAGTTTTGGTCTGTTGGTCACTGAACTTCTCTGAATTTCCCTCTTTTCACCTTAGAGCACTGTTGCAAGATTAGCTGAGCCAATTATAGAAGCATATTTTGCAAACTGTAGCATAGAGGTAAATTGAGTCTTCATTCAGAGTAGCAAGCATTCAATTAGACTTTATTTTTATGGATGAATATAGACCACATTTAGTTTGTCACATACTTTTGGATAAAGTCCAAACTTTATTGCTTTTCAACTAGAACTTACAAGTCTTTTGACACCCAAGTTAGAAGTCCTAGAAAAATGACCAGGTCTGCTTTTGGATTCAAGTCATTCAAGTGCTTCCACAATTTGGCATAAAATTTCTTCTTATAAAGTGTTGACAGTACCCTGCATACATAGCTTTTACTCTGGCACTCTCTCCTAAGATTCTACTTCTGTTTGCTTTTTCTTTTTTTTTTTATGTATTAGAAATATAAATTTAGTTTAGGCCTGGGGGATGATGTGTATATTTTCTTTTTGTTAATAGGTCTGTGGCATATAAATTGAGTATTTGTATCTCATTATTTTGATAACATGTTCCAAAGATCCCAGTAGCCGTGTTTTAATATTTGTTTTAGGAAATTTGCCACTGTGGACAAATTTATTTTAGACTGACTTCTCTGAATTAAATGGTGTGTTTGGGGGTGGGGAAACACGAGTAGTAAAGTGATATGATGTATTATCTGAGTTCGGGGAGCCATTTATCATTTTCTTTTCTCAGAATTGTGATTTTTCTTTTTTTTAATGCTTCATATTTATTGCTTCTAGTTTCTATGGAGTAACTGACCTAAAATGTGGTCTGGGGCTTGAAAATTATGAACCCTTGTGAAATTACAGGGACCGATCCTTGTAGCCCTCCATTCTGACCTGGGGCAAATGCACTTCATTTCTTCTTTTATTCTCTTTCTCTCCTCATTTTTTAAATCTGAATTGTGCTTCACAAACTGCTCAGAGAAATAGATGAGTTGATCTAGCTCTAAGCTCAAATATTCTAAAATTGAAAAGTGTCACATCAGAAGCTGGCGAGGTGGTGCTAGAGGTAAGGTGTCTGCCTTGCAAGCGCTAGCCAAGGAAAGACCACAGTTCGATCCTCCGGCGTCCCATATGGTTCCCCCAAGCCAGGGGCGATTTCTGAGTGCTTAGCCAGGAGTAACCCCTGAGCATCAAACAGATGTGGCCTGAAAAACCAAAAAAAAAAAAAAAAAAAAAAAAGAAAGAAAGAAAGAAAGAAAAGAAAAGTGTCACACCAGTACCAGCCATCAAAAGAATTAGTATTTGCCTTCCAAGAGTATTTTCCTACTAGTGTCTCAGCTTTCTAGAAAAATTTGTGGCATGGCCTTCAATGTCTTCAACTGGCTGGTGGAAACAGACCCTTACCCTGAATACTGATTTGGAGCCTCAGATCCTCCTTCCAAACTGACAGGAAAGAGTTGTTGTTTAGAGCTGTGGGTCAAGGCTGTATCAGTCCTATGAATGAGACAGAAGAACCAGCTGGGGTCCCAACCATCTTTTCACCCCGGAGTGGGACCAGGGTTTCTCTTGCCTCCGCCTTTTCTTCCAGATTCACTGACTGTCCCTAGGGAAGGCAGGACCTAGAGAGGCGTTTCTTCTAGTACTTTCCATTTCCCCTGTGGATATTGACAAAGTCCTGAATCATGTTGAAACTTGTTGCAACCACCAGGAAACTCTTTCAACTTTTAATAGTTATCATTCTGTCCTAATTAACAAGTAGCAGGCATGATTATCTTCCAGTAGGTTGGAAAGACATGTCAGACTCTAATATGTAGATGAGAAAACGTCCAGCCTTGAAGTGGAGGGGGGGGGGAGAGAGAGAGAGAGAAAGAGAGAGAGAGAGAGAGAGAGAGAGAGAGAGAGAGAGAGAGAGAGAGAGAGAGAGAGAGAGAGAGAGAGAGAAAGAGAGAGAGAGAGAGTTTTGTTGGTATTTTTCCATAAAAGGGGGTGAACAGAGTCAATTCTGCTTCTCTGAGCAAGATCTTGGGTGTGATCTTGAGGCAAAGCAGGAGGGCATACTGAATGCATACCAATGCTGGGTCACTTATTTTGGGGGGTGACAGGCTGCTAAAGGAGACTTTGGAGGCTTCTCTTCTTTCCCCCGCCCACCATGCTACCAGAAATGAAAGCAATAGTCACATCTGGAGCTGCATTTATAGAAGTGCATGATGGGGGACAGCTGTTGGCAAAAATGCACATTTCGCTTGTATTTCAACACTTGAATCAAACGTGTGGCTTGTACCCAAGATAAGGGGCTCTATAGCACACGTAGACTTTTCCTTATTTCTAAAGTGATTGATATTTATACTTAATACCATATATGGTTCTTCACTTTCTCGCAGGAGAAAGTTTTTTTTCTCAAAACATTAAACTAGCACAGAAACTGAAAAGCTAGCAATTCTAGAGGAGCGAGAGAACACATCTTTGGTGTACACGCATACGCTCTGAGTTTGGTCCCCACTGGAACATGGCCCCCTAAGCTCTGGAGATAGCCCTGGAGACCACTAAGCACCACAAAGATGGGGGCTTTGGTGGTCCCCAGAATATCATTGCATTGCTGATCTGGTTGGAGAGAGTGACAGCCCCTCAGATAATTTATTATACTAAAACAATCAAAGGAAGGGGGTTTAGGCATTAATACAGGGTTAGGGTGTTTGCCTTGTGCCACTGATTCAAGTTTGATCCCCAGCATCCCATATGGTCCTCCAAACACTGCCAGGAGTAATTTCTTAGCACAAAATCATGATTAAACCCCAAAAATTTCTGGGTGTGGTCCCCAAAACAAACACAACAAAAGAGGACACCAAAGAGATCAGAGAGTGAGGCAGGGAACTTATTTTCCACATGGTTGACCTGACTTCAATCCTCAACTTCACCTATGGTTCCTTGGACCTGTCAACAGTGATCCCTGAGGACAGAATTAGGAGAAAATCCTGAACACAGCTGGGTGTGGCCTCAGTGCAAAAATAAGAAAAGAATAGATAGACACTCAGTTCCTGTAGGTGTATTTGTATGTGGGGGAAGTGGGGAGTGGAATATGGAATTGGAAGTAGGTAATACTTACCTACCTGTAAGTATTCAGGTACTTTAGGTTGGGGAAAAAAGATGTACCTGGGTGATTGTATCAGAGTCATTCAAGGAAAGTGAAAAGAAACAGAGTGGGCATCCCCACCCCTGCTTCCATTCTGAGGGTGTTGTTTGTCAAACTTTAAAGACAGAATGGTCTGAGCACTGGGCCCAGAGGCCAGACTTTTTCCTACACTTCTTCCACATCACTCCTTTTTATCTTTTTGGTTATTTATTTATTTATTTATTTGGAGTGGAGAGGCATACCAGGTGGTACTCAGCACTTACTTGTGGTTCTGCACCCAGAAATCACTCCTGGTGGGTTCAGTGGACCATATGGAGTTCTGGGGATCAAACACAGGTCAGCTACTGCATACAAAGCAGCCACCCTAACCAGTGAACTATTGCACCAGCCCCTCCCTTCTCTCCATTCAGCATGTTGTTAGGGGTTCTTTTCTTACCACTGCAGGTGTCATTTCACCATTCTGCCTATCCCTTTCCCTCAATACATTTGCCCCTTCTCTGTCCCTTTTCTGCATCCAGTTTGTCCTTTATCTTGTCTCTTGTTGCTACTTTGAATTTTTTGTGTCTTCTTCTTCTTCTTCTTCTTCTTCTTCTTCTTCTTCTTCTTCTTCTTCTTCTTCTTCTTCTTCTTCTTCTTCTTCTTCTTCTTCTTCTTCTTCTTCTTCTCCTCCTTCTTCTTCTTCTTCTTCTTTGCAAGGAGAGAAATACTTGCTGGTTCTGTTCACTCACCATATACATACATACATTTTATAACTTAGAAAAGTTCTCTGTAAATATTTGTCAATGAGCGAATGGATGATTAGATCTGAAGAGCAAGGTGAACCAGAGAAAGTGTAAGTTGTCAGAGTAGCCCACATGTTTAATGAGACAGAATTTCATATTTTTAGCATCGTAGGGTGCTATGCTATCCTCAGCATAAACTAGTTATTAACTTTAAAGACTACATAAGAAAGAGAAAAAAAATCTTTAAAGCATCTGGGGCCGGCGAGGTGGCACTAGAGGTAAGGTGTCTGCCTTGCAAGCGCTAGCCAAGGAAGGACCGCGATTTGATCCCCCAGTGTCCCATATGGTCCCCCCAAGCTTGGGGCGATTTCTGAGTGCTTAGCTAGGAGTAACCCCTGAGCATCAAACGAGTGTGGTCCGAAAAACCAAAAAAAAAAAAAAAAAACAAGCATCATATGTGTAACAATCATGCGAGTACTCTATACTCATGCCTTACTCAAGTGAGTTAAGAAATTTGTAAAGAACTATAGATGATTGCTGTACAGGCTGCAGAAGTTTTGTTTCCTAAATATTAATACAAATATCACATAATGGAAGTAAAACAACTTAAAGTAATGGTATTTAAAAAAAAATCTTACAGGTGTAAAAAAGAAGCATATGGTTGAACAGAGATTGCCAATGAAATTGACAGATGATTAACATTCATTAAAACTTTTAATTAACACCTTGGAAAATTCCATAAAATGATACTGTATGTAAATGACTATGTGTGATATCTTTCAGCATTCTCTTACCTGTTCTACTGAGGGGAAAAATGGATCACAAAACTGCTTATGATAACAATTTTACTGGGCCTAGATTTGTTTAGGGTGTTACTATTTATGTCAATCACGCCAATTTGAGGTGCCAATATTCTAAATAGATTTGGCTGAGATATAAGTGATTTTCTGTATTCTCTGGAGAAAAGAAAAACTACCTTTTGGTTTCTTATCACTTTTTCTCCTCTCAATATTTTCTGATAAAGTAGCTTTAGATGAATCTTAGCTTTTTTCAATCTAATGGAAAAATCAGATTCCTTTAAAAGCTCAAATTCATGATCGATGAATCTTATCTAAAATAACAGAAAAACATAGACATGTATATGTAAGGATTTCAAAGTGCTTAGTTTTACTTCATGATGTATATTGAGGCTAGATTTTCTATTTACTGGGATGAAAAAGGTATAAATCTGAACATTGTGATAGTTGAGTGTATGTAAGAATATAATCTAGCCAGAGAGATAGTGAAAGGTTTAAGATGCTTACCTTACATGGGGCTGCCCTTGGTTAGATCCCTGGCACCTGATATAGTCTCCTGAACACTGCCAAAAGTAATCCATAAGTACAGTTTAGAACAATCCCTGAGCACTTCTAGATATGACCCCAAAACCCCAAAAGAAAATAAATTTTCAACCTTTTTACTTGGCAGAGAACTATAGGATTTTGTGGTAACTTTTTAAGACCAACTTTTGCATTCTGATAAAAGACAGTTTTTAGTTCTTTGATGAGATAGCTGTGGTACAAATATAGGCCTACCTACCTGTTGCTGAGTTCTAAGCCTGAGGGCAAGGTAAATCATGTGGAGATATGTTTGCTTTGATAGAAATGTGTTTGTAGAGACATGTTGGGTCAGGGCTAAGCATCCAGGGGCAGGCCAGCATAATGGATCATTGATGTGTGTGTTGCTGTCCCAGCGTGTCATCTTTGAGCACCTCAAGGACTGTGAAGAGGACATAGCACTTTTCTTTGCTTTAAGTTTTCACCCTTAACTTCCTCTGCTGTTCACTTTTGATACTCCCCCCTCCTTACTTCCCTTCCCCCTTTCTTACCCACTAAATTTCTGCTGCTTCTAGCCTGAGTATGTCTACACTTGACATCAGAAAATCCATATGAGTTGGTGGTAGTCTCTCCTCATGTCAAGCAACTGTTTCATGTCTTTTAGGAAATCTTTTTTGGGGGTGGTTTTTGGGCCATGCCCAATAATGCTCAGGTGTTACTCCTAGCTTTGCACTCTGGAATTATTCTTGGTGATCTCTGAGGACCACATGGGTTGCCAGGGATCAACCTAGATTGACTATATGCAATGCAAGCATCCTACCCATTGTGCTATTTCTCTGACTCTAGAATTTCATTTTTTATGTGTTATTCTGAATATATTAATTTCCTGCTCAGATGGCCAAAGGTAGCAAGGCAAGGGGAGAGAGAAGTGGACATAGGAGCTATTTCAGATAGCTGTGGATTGCAGAACATTTGCTACATAAATGTGTGATTTTTTTTAGAGGATCACTGATAGTATGCTTGCTCTTGAAAATTAATGTGTATTTTAGGTTCAGTATTTAAGTTACTTAGAATAAAATTTTTTTCTTGTTTATTGTTTAGCCGGTATTAAGATTTTAAATCATTCTACAGATTAATTTAAGGAGTTAGAGGATTGGAAGTAAATATAAAAAGCTTTAAAGATACAAAAGAACAAATTTATATTATTATTTTTATCTCTTCTACTGTTAGAAGACTAAATGTTTTGAAGCTAAAGCATAAAGAATGGAGAACGAAACAAAAAAATTATACTGAAAATACCAATTAAGCCTGAATGTTGCCTGATTTATAATTCCATGTACAGAGATTATAAAGAAGAAATATAGCTCATGAAAGATGAGATGCTCTAAAATTGTAATTCTGACTATATAATTGAGAATAATCCTGCTGAGAAAGAAAAGGAGTTAAATAAAAGTGTAACTATATCAGGCACTCTTTGGTAAGTCCTGAATTTAAAGGGCTAAGGATCAAAGCTAGAGGAAGGAGCAAGAAAAGAAAACTTTCCTCTTCTAGTTAGAATGGTGGAGACTCGGTGATTGTGGCCCTTTACTCACTCATTTGTTCAAAGAACAGTGACTGGTAGCCTTTTCCCTGCCACATTTCTGTTTGCAGAGTATTCTCTTGTGGGCCTCTGCTTTATGACACCATTGTGCTAACATAGGCTCTAACCTTAATATTTTTCCCATTTTTTTTTTGTTGTTGTGATGATACCAACTGGGCCTACAATCTTGGTTGTGTTGTGAACCAGGAGTCACACAGTTAAGGCGTGGCATTTTCATGTGTACTGACTGGGGTCATGGTTACTGTATTGGAGGAACTGATGCAAATGCTGATTGGAATACTCTTTAGGGCCAGCTACTGGCCTTGTGCATGTGGTGAGGGCCACAAGTTTTTTTGTTGCAGTGCTGCGACACACCTGGCTGTAAGCAGAGATCACACACTCTGGCTGGTGCTGGAGGACTACAGAGTGGAGCTGTTGGGACCATACTATATGCATGTAGGCAGCATGAGTAGCTGAACCCAGGGGTCCACTCTCAAGTAGATGCTGTTAGCACTGAGAACCTCCACTGGGATTTATAATTGGCAAAATAGAGGAAGAGCTCTTCACTCCTAGTTTCCTTTACAAACTTGAAAGTAGAGATTTAGGGCCCAAAAGAAAGTAGTAGATTCAGCACTTAACTTGAATACAGCCACATTTGATTTGATCCCTGGTACTGTGTTAGGTTCTCCAAAGCCCTGCCAGGAATATTCACAGAGCACAGAGATAGAAGTAAGCATTGAGCACCTCTGCTTGTGGCCCTAAAACAAAACAAATTAAAAGCAGAGATTTAGCACAATCTCACAGAAATGTAAAAACTGGGTGGCATAAAGAATAGAGTAAGGATCAAAAATGACAAGTTTAAGGGACTGGAAAGATAACACAGCGATAGGGCATTTGTCTTGCACGCAGCTGATCCAGGATGGATGGTGGTTTAAATTCTGGCATCCCGTACGGTCCCCTGTGACTGCCAGGAGTGATTTCTGAGTGCATAGCCAGGAGTAACACCTGAGCGTCACTGGGTGTGGCTCAAACACCAAAAAAAAAAATACAAGTTTAAGTTTCCAGATTAAGACAAAAATATAACAGGAAATTGCCTTGTATATTTACAAGAAAGTTGGGTCAGTGTTAACCTGTGATATGTAGGTAGATTTTGACAGAAAAAAATAAATTCATTGATAATTGTTTAATGTATCAAGAACCTTGTCTTTTAAAGAACCTTTGATCTTGTTTTTGAGTATTTATTGGCAACTTTAATGGCAATGCCCCTAACCACTTTTTAGATAGTAATATCTTGGAAGTGGCAGTTTATATATTTGATAAAATAATCAAATGTTTAATATTTGAGGGCTTAAAGTAGAGTAGCGGAGAAAAAAGGAAGAAATCTTAGGGCTTAGATGATTATGCAGTGGTCCTCAAACTATCGCCTGCGGGCCACATATTGTATTTGTATCTGTTTTGTTTCTTCATTGCAAAATAAGATATATGCAGTGTGCATAAGAATTCGTTCATAAGTTTTGTTTTACTATAGTCAGACCCTCCAATGGTCTGAGGGACAGTGAACTGGCCCCCTGTTTAAAAAGTTTGAGGACCCCTGAAGAGTACAGGATCCTTGCTTTACATGTTGCCTACATGGGTTTGATCCTGGGCACACCATATGATCCGCAAACCCTACCAGAAGTAATCCCTGAACACCAAGCCAAGAATAAGACCTGAGCACTGCCAGGTGTGCCCCCCCCCAAAAAAAAATCAAAAATTCTTGTGATGGCTCTTTGGTTAAAAAAGAATGTGATACTAAAGTGGCACTGGTATCCAGTAATTTGGTGATACTATTGAAAGGAATTTTTGAATTTTTGATTCATCATGAATTCACTTACTTGAAAGCATACAGGGATCTAAGGAGGGATATCACTGCTCTCTTCAGATCTGTGAAGACCTGAAAAGACAAAGTAGATTGGCTTTGTGCTACACTCAATGAACATATGGAAACGACATGAAGATTAATTTTCATAGAAACTTACCCCTCCCAAAGGAAGAAGCCAGGTTGGCCTGGCAATTGAGAGAACTGCTTTGTGAAACAGTGGATGTCTTTTTACAGAGGCTGAGGTGGATTGTGTAAATCAAGACGAGATGATGCTAGAAAAGTCTTGACTTTGAAATGGTTTTGTTCACCAAACTTGCCAGCACAGTTTGAGAAGGTAGAAGGAATTTACTCCAGGGGAAATAGTATGCATCTAAGTGGACATTTTTAAAACAGATCAAACCGAATGACAAGACTATAATTAAAGTCACCCATTGGGAGTGGCTAAAGTATTTTTCTTGTGCTCTTCCCAGAAACTTATGAAATAGAGTAAGACAGTGGTATGAAATAGAGCCCTAGTTTATCAGACAGGTAAAAGATAGGCAAATATTAAAAACTGTTCTATATTATTAAGTACCTAAAACAAACTAAAAACAAACACCCAACGTAGAAATATAAAACAAAACTCACCCAAATTACTAATAACATGAATTAAATTTTATTGAACCAATTATATATTTTATCTATCAAGTTAGCACAAAAGGCTTGTAGATTATAGTTATTTGACTTGAATTTAGAAAATACTTGCTACTGGAATTCTATACTTAGAAAGGGACCTTGGAAGTGATTTACTATGAAGTGCCTTTTTTTTTTTTGTTCTTTTGGGCCACACCCTGTGGATCTCAAGGGATACCCCTGGTACTGCACTCAGAAATCTCTCCTGGCAGGCTCAGGGGACCATATGGGATGCCAGGAATCAAACCTGGGTCAGTCCCAGGTCAGCAGCATGCAAGGCAAAAACCTACTGCTGCGCTATCCCTCCAGCCAACTTTGAAGTTCCTTTTATAAGATGCAGAAATTGAGCTCTAGAACTAAGGACTAACTTGGCCCAGGCAGCTGTCTTCAGTTGGAAACACATTTAAGACTAGGACACAGTTCTTCTGACTTGCAGTGAATTCACACCTTTCTTCTGGACCGCACCATCTCTTCTATTAAATTATGCTAAGGGCATGTAGTGTGCCAAGAAACAGAAGCAGAAAAGGAACATATATCCACATTGCCTTCATTAAGTTAAAGGTGTTATAGTTAAGTATTAAGTATTTTTTTATTTTATTAAAGTTTGCTTTCTGGAAATAAGAGTCAGGTGTTAAACTTCTGCCTGGGTGAAAAGGGAAAGGATGGAGAGAGGATTCTGTTGTTCATTTCATAAAGGATTTAGAGCTTATGACAGTCTTAGCAACTTCCCTAAATTATGTAGATTACTGCCATTAAGTAGTCAGATCAGGTATCCTGATTTAGGACAGTATTTAAACAGGGCAAATCTAAGACATCTGAACACAGTATCACTTGGCCCAGAGCTCATTCAGGCTTTGAACTTGAGGCAGGAGAGAAGGAAGGTCAGCCTGCTTAAATAGTTGGCTACAAAGTCTTTATGAATTAAAAACCAGTTAATGCTCTTCTGCTTATTTCCACACGTGATTGAATATATTATAGAGTCAAAGTAGTGGTACTCCATTGTTTTCAACAATAATGGATTCAGTATAAGGTCTAATTATAATAATAAATTAAACTATATAATGTTGATCATTTCCACATTGTTTTTACCGACACACTTTTATTTATTTTTAAATGATATATGGTTATAAACATGTTCATAGTTGGCTTTTAGTCTATAAAATGTACATCCTCCTTCACCAGTGCAACCTTCCGGACACCATTGACTCCTATTTCCCTCTTCCCCACCCCCTGACTGTATTCAAGACAGACATTCTATTTCTCTCCTTCACTATCATTGTCATGATAGTTGTTAGTGTAGTTATTTCTCTAACTGCACTCACCACTCTTTGTGGTAAGCTTCATATCGTGGGCTCGTCCTTTTGGTCCTCAGCTCTATTGTCTCTGGGTATTATTACCATACTCTCTTTTATTTTTCTTAAATCCCACAGATGAGTTAGATTATTCTGTGTTTATCTCTCTCCCTCTGGCTTATTTCACTCGTCTAATAGTCTCCATGTTCATCCTTGTACAGGAAAATTTCATTTTTCCTAATAGCTGTGAAGAATTTCATTTTGTATATGTACCACAGTTTCTTTAGCCACTCACCTATTGTAAAGCACCTGAGTTGAGGGGCCGGGAAGGTGGCGCTAGAGGTAAGGTGTCTGCCTTGCAAGCGCTAGCGTAGGACCGACCGGACAGCGGTTTGATCCCCCGGCATCCCATATGGTACCCCCAAGTCAGGGGCGATTTCTGAGTGCATAGCCAGGAGTAACCCCTGAGCGTCAAACGGGTGTGGCGCAAAAAACCAAAAACCCAAAAAAAAAAAAAAAAAAAAAGCAACTGGGTTGTATCTAGATTCTGACTATTATGAACACAGCGGCAATAAACATAGGCATGCAGAAGGTATTTTTGTATGGTGTTTTTTGAACAAACTTTTAAATGAGTTTTTGCCTCAGTAACATTTATATACAAAAATTAGAGGTACTCAATAAAATATATTGAATTAAGTCCACTAAAATTTAGAGAAAATACACTCATTTAAATACAAATATATTTATATAATCAAGTTGATGCAGTTTGAAGTGGCTAGTTTGAAGTGAACAGTTTCTGATTAATAATTGCCATATTTATACCATAAGTTGACCTAGATGTGGAGTATTCAGAAGAAAAAAGAGGTAGCTAGGTTGAGTGGGAGGTGAATGTATTGTTATTAATGTAGAAAATCAGAAACCATAAACTAAAAAGTAGAAACAAAAAATAAATTTGGTTTTTGGGAAGTAAAAACCAAAGGAGAAAGAATACTTCTTATGTTTTAAGGGAGGACAAAGAGCATGAGGTGGGTGAAGAAGGATATGGCTAAGGATTTCCACATCACAAGCAGCTTTAGTCATTGTTTTGTCTTCTCTGGCTCTTTCCTCTTTCAGTTTTGGTTCTTTTCTTGACTTTGCAGAGTTACTTTCCTTTGAGAGAGGCAGGATGGGACACTCTCAGATGCCCTGGTTTTTATATGACCTGAGATCTATATGGCTGTGATAACAAGTGCACTAGGAGAATGTTAATTCCCCCTGCCTGTAAGAATATTTATAGCTTCCCCCAGAGCCCAGTTGCCAGACCTGGCCCTGGAAACCAGTTTGGCAAATGCACCCGCATGACATATATACTTTTTAAGCATTATCTAAAAATGTTCTTTATTCTAGATGGTTCCTAGGAAAGGAAACGAAATACCAAAGATTTGGATGATAACACTCAAATAGATCTTTAAAGTCAGTCTTTATGGACGTGACTTTCCGTACTGACTCCAAGCCGAAATCACAAACAATTCATACATATATATATATATATATGTGTGTGTGTGTGTTTATTCATATATATGTGTATGTGTGTATATTCATATATATATATATTGTATATAGCCCCTGTCATGTATTGCCTCTCCCCTACCTCTGTGTCTCTTCTATTTCCCTCATCTCTCAATCCTGATCCATTATCTTCCCCTAATTTAACCCTCTTTACCCTCAGTTCCTAACTCGGTAGGCACCAAGATTGACCTCCTGCCCCAACAGACCACCTTCTATCTCCTCAGTGAAAGACACCCTCTGGGTCCCCATTCTTATGCCTCGGCAAAGAACTACAACCAGCACGCCTGCTGACTCATGCTTGATGGCACCTCTTACCCCCACCAAATCGTGGACTGTTGCACAATACAGGAATCAGCCTCAGCAAAGCTCCCAGCTCAAAGAGACTATATGGTCTCGTAATGCAGCAAATTATCTCTCAAACTCAATTCCAAGGCCTGTGATTCGAAAAGTACCTTGGCTTTTACTCCCCACAAGAATATATCAAAAGACTTAATTGGGAGTCTTATATTGCCTATGGAAGCTCAATACCTGTATAACAATACATCTTAAGATGTGTATTCCTAAATATACAAGTAACCTCCTCCATCACTTGTTTTATTCGAATACTTTTTCTTTTTAACTCAGTTTTATTTATTTGTTCTATTTTAATATATACATTTTTTTCTCTATCCTTACCATTTTTGGTGCTGCTTTGTACAAAAAGCCTTGACTGGAATAAAAGCTCAGAACAAAACCAGACGACAGAGACTGTGTGTGCAGCCTGTCATCCTTACCTAGAATAGCACCAGCAACACAGTATGACACCATACGTTTTTGTATGGGCACAGTAAAAAAAGGGGAAACGATAGACACAGAAACAAGATTTTATCTTCTAGGGATAAGAACTCGCTATTTATAGCAGAAGGGTGCCTCCCATCCTGAACATGTGTCATGTGGATACAACCAGTCCCCAGGAGATTGCACAGTGTTAGTTCAATCCGAAACCCCAGATCCCTGAAGTAGAAATGATACAGCTCCGGGCAACACCACCAGGAACTAAGCTCCATTGGGAGATTTATAACACTACTCTGGCACCAACTTGTGCCAGTTTTGATATGACAACGAAGAAAGGAAAACTTGACCTAAGACCAGGCTGTCCTATCACATCACCTAACACTAAATGGAAATCAGAAGAGATATTGTCCTTTGAACTGTGAAAAATAAGAGCACCAACAACAGAAAACTGACTTTGACTGAACAGAACCTACCTTGGGACTAATAAGGAAAACCCTACCCTAGACTGTAGCCCAGGACACATAAAAATAACAGCAACAACAATAACACAACAACAAGATGTCTATTGCAGAGGTCCAACTTGGACAACAGAGACTGAATAGAACCTTTGGATCCATAATATCCTAGGCTTCGGCTTAGGGACTGAACGAAAACAGGGAGCAAGTGTTACAGAAGACTGAACACAACAATAATGATGGATAGGAACCTCTAGAACCTAGAGATTCTATCCTAGACCCTGATCTATAACCCGCGCAAATACCAAGTTCACTAGTTACAGTGGCTTGATTTTCTCACACACAACTAAGAGGAAACTTTCCTGGCATCACAAAAAAGCCTTTGGGATGGGGTAATGGGTATACATGGAGCCAGGGGTTGATCCCATGATGGTATGCTTCAAGGATGGAGAAACCCTGAATCTCTTAGGCCACAGGAATTCCCTTTCTTCCCCAATGCTTACTGTGCCTGTGCAAAAAAAAAAAAAAAAAAAAAGTGGGGGGGGACACCAAACCCTACCACTCCAGCACCCATACTTTTTCTTGTTTTGTTTTGATTTGTTAGTTTTTGACTTTATTTTCCTTCTCTTTTTTCTTCCACTTTTCTCTTTCTTTTTCACTCTTGTGGTTATTATTTAGAGATTTATTTTTATTTTTACTTGCCAGGTCCATTTTTTTTCTTTTTCTTCCATTTTTCTTTTCTTTTTTTCCTCTCTCTCTTCTTTCTTTTTTTGGTAGTTGTCACCAAATTTTTTTCTCCCTTTTTTCTTATCCTTTTTTTTATCTCCAATGACGGTGGAATAGATGCTCAATCTACAACAAGCTGTAAAGTGGAGACCAGAATGCACTAGCATTCTGAGGGGTAGAGGAGGGAAATATGAATGCATACTGGGAACAGGGGCGGAGGGAGGACAGCACTGGTGGTGGGAATGCCCCTCATTCATTTTCACTATATACCATAAATGATGCAGTGAAAAAATTTTAATGCACTTTGGTCACAATAAAAATTAAAAAAAAAAAAAGAAGTGATTCCTGAGTGCAGAGAGAGGAGTAACACTTGAAAATAGCCTTGTGTGGCCCTTCTAATAATTCTGATGGGATTTTAATGTTAAAAAATCTTTAAAAATAAAAAAAAAGAATATTTATAGCTGCCGTGTTGGAGTCTTTGCATTCTACGCCAGGTTTATGCTTGTAAGATTGGCTGGAGGCCTTGAGGATGGCTTAATGGTTCAGAAGATATCCAAGGCAGTGAGTATGAGTCCCAGAACTTTATCCCTGTTTTCTACTTGCATGGCATTGATCCACTTAGGATTCCCTAAGGGATAAAATAAAAATAATTAAGGCCAGAGATAGTGTATGAGGTTAAGACACTTGACTTTCCATGCAACAGGCCTGGCACCAAATTTGATCCTCCAAGCCCTATTCAAGTAGTCCCTGAGTGAATGATTTCTCCCATTTCATGGGTAGTCTTTGTATCCTAGTCACTATTTACCTTGAAGTTCAGAATATTCTCAATTTAATGTACTATATTTTCCGGCATATATGACGACGTTTTAACCCATGAAAAACTTTTTAAAAGTCTTAAAAGTAAATAACTTTTTAAAAGTAAGAGAGGGGCAGATCACTCATCCCTGAAGCTGGAATAAGTTTCTGCATGCCATATACTGGCATATAAGATGACCCCCGACTTTTAATCTTTGTTTTTTTTTTTTTTTTTTTTTTTTGGTTTTTGGGCCACACCCGACGGTGCTCAGGGGTTACTCCTGGCTGTCTGCTCAGAAATAGCTCCTGGCAGGCACGGGGGGCCATATGGGACACTGGGATTCGAACCAACCACCTTTGGTCCTGAATCGCCTGCTTGCAAGGCAAACACCACTGTGCTATCTCTCCAGGCCCTAATCTTTTTTTTTTTTTAATCTTTGTTTCCATCTGCTTATACAGTGATGTTTCCCCCTTAAAGATGCCTTTAGCTTCAATATCATGGAGTGTTCTATGCTTTCCTCTATGTACCTTATGGTTTCAGGCCTGATATCAAGTCTTTATTTCATTTTGACTGACTCTTTGTGCAAGGTGTTAAAGAGAGGTATGAGTTCACTTTTTTGTATGTAGTTCCCAACACCACTTGTTGAAGAGGCTTTTCTTGCTTTACATTTTATTTCTTGGGCCTTTATAAAAGATTAATTGAATGTATATCTGGAAGTCAGTTTCAGAATATTCAAGTCCATTCCATTGATCTAAGGGTCTGTCTAAGGGTCTGTCTTTATTCCAATACCATGCTGTTTTGATGCTTTATAGTATGGTTTAAATTAGGGAAAGTGATGAATCCAATTTACTTTTGTGCAAGATTTATTTTAGCTATGTGTGGGTATTAATTGTTTTAAATGAATTTTACCCAGTATCAATCAGATAAGAGGTTAATATCTAAGATATGTTAATGATAGAACTTAGCAAGAAAAAATTTAACTCCATTCAAAAATGGGGAGAAAAAATGAACAGACGTTTTGTCAAAGTTGAAATACATATGGCCAAAGACACATAAAAAAATGTTCCACATCACTAATCATTAGAGAGATGCAAATCAAAACAATAATGAGATATTATCTCACATTGGTGACTGGCACACATCACAGAGAACAAGAAACAACCAGTGCTGGCACAGATACAGGGAGAAAAGAACTCTTGGTCACTGCTGGTGGGAATGTAGACAGGTCCAGCCATTATGGAAAACAATATGGATATTCCTCAAAAAACTAAAAATTGAGCTTCCATATGATCCAGCAATACTAGTCTTAGAGATATGCACTAGGAACTCAAAAATACCATGCAGTAAAGTATTTTACATTCCTATATTCACCACAGCACTATTTATAAAAGCAAAAATCTGGAAACAACCCAAGTGCCCAAGAACAGATAAGTGACTAAAGAAACTGGTGCATCCATCTACACAATAGAATATCATGCAGCTGTTTGGAGAAATGAAGGCATGAAATTCACTTTTACATGGATGAATATCGAGAGTATTATGCTGAGTGAAATGAGTCAGAGGGAGAGGGGTAGCTATAGAATAATCTAACTCACTTGTGGGATATAAGAAGAGTAAATGGTAATACAGTAATAATATCCAGAGACAATAGAGATGAGGGCCAGAAGGACCAGTCCATAATAGGAAGCTTACACAATGAGTGGTGAGCACTTTTAGAGTAAAGAAAGGTCCTCTGTGACAATGATAGTTGGGACCGATTATTCAGAATAGAACAGGATGCTGAAAGGGGAAAAAGTGATATGCATGGTACCCCCTTATTAACAATAGTGCAAACCACAGTGTCAAAAAGGGAAAAGAGGAGCCGGAGGGGTGATGCAGTGGTAGGGCGTTTGCCCTGCATGCAATTGACCTTAGGACAGACTGCAGTTGGATCTTCCAGCATCCCATATGGTCCCCCAAGCCAGGAGCTATTTCTGAGTGCACAGCCAGGAGTAACCGCTGAGCGTCACCGGGTGTGGCCCAAAAACCAAAAACAAGCAAACAAAATAGAAAAAAGAGAGGGAGGTAGAGGTAGAGAAAGATAGAGAAGTATTATGCCTTCCCCAGAGGCAGACCATGGATTGTGTGGGTGGGAGGGAAACTGGGGACATTGGTGGCAGAAAAAGTGCACTGGTGAAAGGTTGTGTGCATTCTATGACTGAAACTCAAATCATGAACAATTTTGTAACCCACAGTGGTTAAATAAAGTAATTAAAAAAAAAAAAAGTAGTCCTGGAATACAGGATCCAGAGTAAGCCCTGAGAACTACTGGGGTATGGTCTCAGACCAAAAATAAATAATTTAATTTATTCAGAAGAAGAAGGGGGAGGACAAGAAGAAGAAGAGAAGGAAAAAAGAAAAATTCTTATTAGGACTTAAAGCTCCTACCCCTAAATGTTTTTGGTATCTGACATGATTCCTGCCTGTGCCTTCCATCCATTGGTCTCAAGTTGCCACTGATGAGTTTGGGACTAACCTGTGGAGTTAACATTCAGGCCCCTGCTGAACCATGGCATCCCTCATTTTAGGAAGATGAATAAACTTAGGCACATGTGTTTCTGATAACTTTAAACTGCACAGTTTCTGATGCCAGTAATCTGCCTGCTGTTTGCTTACCTACCTAACCTTTACTTCCTGCTTGTCCTCTTCCTGCCTATCTAATGACTCTTCCTTTAGGTGTTTATTTGATTTGTCTTAATCATCATTTGGAGGGGTGGGGCATAACTCTTTTAAGATCATTAAAACATTGAAAATTGGAACCACTTGATTGAGTTAGAGAGAAACAGACCTCTGCTATAAACTCCCGGCTGGATACATAGCATGTCTTCCAGGCAGTGGCTCCATATTTATCCACACCACCAGCTTTGGGTGCAATCTCAGATTCTGTCTCTTTATTCTGTGTTCTGTAATTGCTTCCAAAGCACGCTGTGCTCACCTGCATGTTGACTGTAGATCGCTCGATGAACAAATGTCTATTTTGAGCATAAAAATACACTTGTTTTTGTCGCTACCTGATTGTGAGCTTAATTTGAGAAAAGTGACTTCAGTCTATTTGAATAATTTCTCTGATGTAGTAAACACACAAGTCTTATTCAGATGGCATGTTTTCTCTTATTTCATTTTAAAAAGGGGCTTGTGAAGCCATTAATACAGATCAAGTGGAAAGAAACCAGACATTGTTAGTTTTTACTAATGTTTGTGGTTGACACTCTCAATGTTTATCTATAAAAGAAGACTGGGTATGCCAGGCTTGCTGCCTGTACTGAATTTACATCATGGCTCTCAATGGAGTTCTGGTTCCAATGGTAAAATACATGAAAGCTGACATGATTTTAATATTTAGCATAGACTAGACCAAAGGGAACAGATTTGCTGGAGTGGCATAAACTACTTTTCTAGTTATTTGCTGGGCCAAGAGCATGAAAGTCACATTTCAGTGGGAATCAAATAAAAGTGGGCCCTTTTTTTTTAATAGCTTTCTGATAGGAAATCCATATATTTCCAACAGCATTTCTTTCTGCCCAAGGAGCAGTGGGACTGGGGTATGCTATTATTTATTGGATGGATGGCATCATTGCTACCAATTCTGTGTTGTTGTTGTTGTTTGAAGGGCCACACCCAACTGTGCTCAAGGCTTACCTCTGGCTCAATCTTTCCTCACTGTTCTCTCTCACTCCTATTGCTACTAATTTCGATGGTTCTCTTTTATGTCAAACTTGTAAGATCAGATCTCTTAGCATTTCTTAAGTTTTTGAGTTACTAGCAGAGTGAAATTCAGGGCCTGACATACCTTCTTCCCCATCAACTTCTCTTTATTGTCCTAAAATGGAGTAGTAATTTTTATGTTCATAGAAGAGTATCCCCTTTACCCTGGAGCAATTTAGAGACCTCTTAGAGGAAAAGCAAGGTCGGAGCGAAGAATGAGGATGAGGTGGAGGAATGGATGTGGGAAGAGAGTCCAGGTGGAAATGTGATGGGTCTCAAAGTGCTTACTTGGCTCTCTTCTTTCTCAGAAGCACTTTAAACCAAAGGCTATGCTTTTGTTGGATTTCAAAATCGAATAGAACCTTAGAGATAATACAGTTCATTGGCTCTGTTTTGAAAATAAGAAAGAATAGAAAGGTTAAATGACCTGGTCACTGCCACACAAATAGTGGCTATCATGCTGCTACTTATCTTTATTTTTAGGGGAAACAAAGTAGGTCACTTGTCACTGAGACTCAGAGGCAAGGCTAAGATTATTGGGTGCCTCATTTCTGCCCAGTGAAAGCATATTTTCCAAATCTGTTTTTCAGCACTTGTCAGTACTGATTTCTTCCTTGCATGTCTCTGTTCTTAGTGTTTCTGTGGCTCTATGCTCTCTACTCCAGCCTGTCTAGTCAGAGTTGGGTGGTGCTACCCTCTGTCTCCTCACTACTACTCCATTCTCTCTTTCAGGGACCTTTAGAGACTTTCTCACCTTGACAACAAGCCTCTACATTTCTTTCTGGCAGTGGCTGTTACCTCTACAGTCTGTGCAATCTTTTTCTGGCTGAGTGTCAGAAGCCACCTGGACTACCTTGCAGGAGTAAGAAAGGATTTCAGCTTTCTCTGGGGTTTTGGGTCACTGCTACTGCCCTAAGGATTCTTGCCTCTCTCACTCTGGTTGGTACCCTGAGCTTGTTTGTGCATAGCTTGACTAGACTTGAGATTCTGGTGACTCGATTCTTTCCTTCCCCACCCCTTCCTTTTCTCGAAACATGATTTTCCTCCTGAGTCCTGTGTCTGTGTTAGAGTTACTCGATCAGCTCTTCCAAAAATCTCACAGTCAGCCTTGATACATTTTCTTTTCTTTATGTCCATGACTCTATTTTTTTGGCAGCTTCCACCACAAACCACCTTATCTGTGGCCCCTCAAGGGGAGGTTTGCAGTCTTCTTCAACACTGGTTCCCATTTTCTCCAACTCTTGTAGCCCTGTTCTGCTCAGAGAGGTGAGTGTATAGGTCTAAACTTGTAATCTAACCTTGTCATTTTCTGCTTCAAGCCCTAGTGTGGATCCAGTATTCTGCCTCTAAAAACCTACGCCTCTCAGCACCGTCGTCAAGGTCATTTATTGCTGGCCCTTCTGCAGCTGCCTGTCCTTCAGACCCAATGGCTTGCTGTTTTCTGATGATATCAAGCTGTTTCTTGAGTCAGAATTCTTGCTCATGCTGTTTTCTTTGCCTGATACAATTCATACACTCCCAATTCGTGGCCTCATCTTCTAAATCAGTTGGTTAAAGTTAAAAAAAATTGTTAGGAAAAATTCAAATGGTCGTAAAAGGAGAGAGAAACATTCCCAGATTCTGTATTCGATGTTAAGATTTTGAGGACTGGAGAGATAGTTCAAAGGGCTGAACACAGGCTTTGCAAGTTTGATCCCTAGCACTGCATGGACCCCAATGCACTGCTGGTAGTGACCCCCAAGCATAGCTACGAGTGGCCCCAAAACCTAAAAATAGAAGGTTCATTAACCTGCCTCCTCTTGTTCTTTGTATTTAAAAATAAATTCAAGATACCATGTAATTTAACCCTTACTGAAAAATGCATTAAAAATAGTATGGGCAAAAAAAAAATAGTATGAGCAGTTTTATATGTAACAAAAATGTGATTCTCAAACTTAACGAGATTGACAATAATTCCTTAGGGTCATCTGACTCCTTATGAATAATGAAAATTTCCAAGTTGTTGCAAAAATATTTTACAATGAGATTGCTTGAACCATAACCCAAGTAAGTAGCACATATTAAATTTGATTAAATCTCTAATTCTCTTTTAATCGAAAATTGTTCCCATTTACCGCTTTTATTACTACCATATGCTTGTAATAACCAGGTCAGTTAACATATAGAATATTTTTGTTTGTTTGCTTTTGGGCCACACCCGGTGACACTCAGGGATTACTCCTAGCTATGCTCTCTGAAATCGCTCCTGGCTTGAGGGACCATATGGGATGCCGGGGATTGAACCCAGTCCATTCTGGGTCAGCTGTGTGCAAGGCAAATGCCCTACTACTGCGCTCTCGCTCCAGCCCCTCATATAGAATATTTTATAGAATATATTTGTTTATTTTTATTCTCTTACAGTATTATTTAACTTGTTTCTATGTGCATTGCTAAATAAAAGCTAAATAGAAATTAGCTTTAGAGGACTTGAGTTTTCCTCTTTTATAATCCACTATCTATAATCATTTAGGGTGTTAAGATTGATCATTGGGTTTCAATAATTACAGAATCGTCTGTCTTATAAAAATCATCATCAATCATTGCTCAACTAATGGTTTAATCCATTGATGATTACTGTTTTAATCAAATATTTCATTCAGGGTTACAAAATTTTAATTGCATAATTCCATAATTTCTTCCACATTTACTGGCCAGAGCTCTTCTCAAAGTAAGAACATTTGTTGACTCTAAAATTTGAGGCTGTATGAGAGAAAATGAAAAAACGCCATTTGCCCATTTTGCTTAGCTGGCTAATGAACAATTGTCTGAATAAACCAAATTTGAGGTAATCTACATGTAGGCCCTTGTAATCATGCAGAAACAACTAACTGGTATTTTATCTTTCACGGAAATTCCATATTGCTTCTACCTCTATCTTCCTCATACTATTTTCAAAGTATTTTTTTAACTAGACATTTAACTCACTGTAGATGATTTGGTCCTAAAGCAATGATTCAGTAGAACACAAACTGGTTAAATAATGTGTTCAAGATGATCATTATACCTAATTTTTTTTGATGAGGCAATTTTGTAAATTTGTATAACTGATAGCATTGTTTACTTAATATGTCAAACTTTTGCTTGTTTGTATTTCGGCCTCACCTGACAGTGGTTACAGGCTACTGTACTGAGGAATTTATTCTGGCAGGCTTGGTAGAATCTTATTGGATGCCAGGCATCTAACCCAAGATGTCCATGTGCAAGACAAGCACTTTACCTACTGTATTATCACTCTGGCCTACTCGATGTTAAAATTTTTTTTAGTATACATTAGATTGTTGTTTACCTGTAGGGATTGAAAGTTGAGTAAAACAAAGAAGTTTTAAAGTGGAATATATATAACTTAAATGATTCATGGTATTTCCAAATAGTGGATTAGTATATTGTCATTAAAAATACTGTGATGCCTCTCCTAGGGTTATACCCTAAGAACCCAAAAATACCATGCCGAAATCCCTCTGCTTTTCAGTCACATCACTATTTCCAATAGCCAGAAACTGGTAACAACCCAAGTCCCCAAGAACAAATTAGTGACTAAAGAAACTGTGGTACATCTACACAATGGAACACTCTGCAGATGCTAGGAAAACTGAAGGCATGAAAGTTGCTTATACATGTATGGATATAGAGAGTATCATGTGGAGTGAAACAGAGTCAGAGGAAGAGGGATAGACAGAATAATCTCACTCATTTGTGGGATATAAGAAAAGTAAAAGATAGTATGGTAATAATATCCAGAGATAATTGAGATGAGGGCTAGGAGGACCAGTCCCTGGTAGGAAGCTTGCATAAATAGTGGTGTGAGCAGTTAGGGTACAGAAGGGTCCACTATGGCAATGAGAGTTGGAATTGATCATTCTGGAGAAGAATTGGCTGCTAAAACAGGATAAAGTGATATGCATGGCACCCTTTTATTTACAGTAGTGTAAATCACAGTGCCAAAAAGGAAAAAAAGTAGGGAGAGGGAGAGGGAGAGAGGAGAAAGAGAGAGAGAGGAAGGAAGAGAGAAGAAGAGAGACAGAAGTAAATTGTCTACCCAGAGGCAGGCTGGGGGAGGGAGTAGTGTATTGGTAGTGGGAAAAGTGCACTGGTGAAGGGTGGTGTACATTCTATGACACTCAATCATGAATAGTTTCGTAACCACAGTCATTAAATAAAGTAATTATAAATAAGTATTATGAAAAACTTAACTATTGACATGTAAAAAGGTTTTATGTTCTATTATAAAATTGCAGAAAAACTATCCAAAATTTATACTATTTTGCTTACTTAGAGGAGACTTATTATTATTGTCATTATATCCCAAGAAAACAATTAAGTACTATTTACAAGATAAATACAGTCTGAGTCTGGGCTGGAGAGACAGTACAGCTGGTGAGGCATTTGTCTTGCACACTGCTGACCTGAGTTCAATCTGAGATGTCCCTGCATGGCAGTGTTTGGGCAGTCTGGGCTTTGTGCCACCTAGAGAAGGTGGAATATTTTCAGTTGAAACACGTCTTAGATGTTTCTAGCCCAAAATGTGTCCAGAAGGCCAAATTTGGGTCATTATCCTGATAAAATCATTGTTAAGAGGGGTCCAGAGAAATAGTATAGAGGTTTAAGGCACTTGCCTTGCAAGGAACTGAGCTAGTTTCAAATGCCCAGCACTACATACAGTCCCCTGAGCATTGCCAGGAGTAATCCCTGAGATCTATTAGGTATGCTCTCCATCCCAGAAAAATGAATATATTTATGCAGAACTGTGGTTTAGCATATTTCACCACTGTATAATCATTGCATCTTGTTTTTAGTCATACTGCTCAATTGGAAATAAAAAAATCTTTACACAATGGTTTTATCTACTTTTTTCCCCCCCAAAATAAAACATGGTTTAACATTCGTGACATTTATGCAATGTGGTATATTCAGGGACTCAAGACCCCTGCACAAGTGAACTTCAGAAATACTCTTCTTTGAAGGTGAATGCCTAGTGTATTCTGTTTCTACCTCTCAAAACATTTCGGAAGCCAGGGGCCATGAGGCAGATGGAATCTGTGAAGTTTGTGTGTATAAAATGTGAGGACACATGGATCTTTGGGAAAAATAGGGGCTGCCCAGTCATGAGGATCTGAATCCTAAGGCCATTCTCACAACACTCATCTTGACTGTATGAGCTTGATAGCTTGGTTCTCAGCTATGCTCTTCTCTATGATCTACTAGGACTATATTTAGTGTTGTTGGAGCAAAGGGCATGTGGTTCCAGGTTCTAACTTAGGGCCCTGTCTGTATAAATCTGTTCTGTGCCACTTGAGCTTTCCTCTGTCCTTAGACTTTTTTTGTGGTGGTGGTGGTGGGGTTGCACACATGTGCAAATAACTTAAGTTTTACCAAAAGTTCTAAGATATCTGTTGCTCATGAGAAGATGCTTTTTGTGCAGAACTGGCACGAGCCATGTTTCTATTCATATAGAATTTGAGACAAGTCTTCTGATCCCACATTTACCCAGATTTGCCTGGCACACCTAATGCGTTACATTATCAGTTCTCCTGACTTCTACTTATAGTATGAGTCAGAAGTATATACCATCCCTACACATCTTTTTTTCTCATACTTCCATTTGCAAATGAAATAGGATACAAATATTTGGAAAATACACTTCCTGCGTCTGCTGCTTGAAGTAATGAAGCTACTTCAATTAACACCCAATCTTTTTTCATTTTTATTAGTTCTGAGCTTTTCTATGACTTAATATCTAGCTCTTTATTTTTTTTCTAGGTTATATCCTTTTAATTACGCATAGGAATGAAACAGATGGAGTGAGAAAAGTACCGCACTAGTGCAAGGATTTCTGAGGGATCTTTGGTCACTCTCTGGAAAGAGACAGAGATGGGTCTGACAGAAGTACCATGTCAAAGCACCGAGCCCAAGGCACTGGGGGCTAAGGAGGGGGATTTTCTGACACAGAAAGAAATTGGAAAGGCTGGCAATGTTTTACATTCATGAGTCATCTTCAATGAGTCATATGTTGGTACCATTCACTCACTCCAAACAGAGGAAAGCTTTAGAAATCCCCCAAATGACTAAAGAAAGAGTGAAGACTTCAAGATCATCTGATATAATGTCCCAAGATGAGCGTCAGTGCGGCCATTTACCTTGCAAGATTTGATCAACTCCTTTATGTTGATTGCTTCCTCTGTAACAACCAAGCTGCCCTCATCATGGTCTCTAGAGGTTATCTGTATGAATAAATCTGTTCTGTGCCACTTGAGCTTTCCCCTGTCCTTAGATATTTTTGTGCTGGTGGTGAGGTTGCACACATGTGCACATCACTTAAGTTTTACCAAAAGTTTCAAGATGTCTGTTGCTCTTAAGAAGATGAATTTTGTGCAGGGGACGGTTGTTTTCTGTAAAAAGCTATTGGAAGTATGAGAGAAAGGCATGCAGGAAGTGCCTGTGAATGCAGTGACTGCTATGGGGACAAGATACCAGCCAGCTTAGCTTGTGGCTCTCACTCACACCCAGATCTGCTCTGGGTCATCCAAGGATGAGAGTGGAAGTATCTTTCTTTCTTTCTTTCTTTTTTTTTTTTTTTTTTTTTTGGTTTTTGGGCCACACCCGGTGGTGCTCAGGGATTACTCCTGGCTATCTGCTCAGAAATAGCTCCTGGCAGGCACGGGGGACCATATGGGACACTGGGATTCGAACCAACCACCTTAGGTCCTGGGTTGGCTGCTTGCAAG
Source organism: Suncus etruscus (assembly GCF_024139225.1). Classification (NCBI taxonomy): domain Eukaryota; kingdom Metazoa; phylum Chordata; class Mammalia; order Eulipotyphla; family Soricidae; genus Suncus; species Suncus etruscus. The sequence continues at coordinate 24,143,237 of NC_064858.1, forward strand.
GCAAATACCATTGTGCTATCTCTCCGGTCCTTAGAACGGAAGTATCTTAAACCCAGGTATATGCTATTAGACATTGGTTTACACGCAAACTAATGAACTACTGGGGACTGATAAATTACATATATTCATTACCTGTAAAGTCAAAGAGAAAATTGTGTTTGGATGCATGTGGCTGGTTGGCTGCTTCAGATGTAGACCAGATGAGCTGTGTAGCAGTTGTGTGACCCTGTGAGTCTTTCTGGTTCTCAGAGCACCTGTTTTCTCTGGGTATGTTTATGCAGTTCTTAGGTGGAGCTTTACCTACTATCTTCTGCTTAAATATGGGTATGCTCAAAAGAAGTTCAATACTGAGAACATGACCCATGAAGGCACACTCTGCTCAGATTTTAGTCATTGCATGAATTCAGTAACATCCCCAATGCCACTGCTTTTTCCTTAATTTTTTTAAATTTCATAATATTGATTGTCTTCCTCCAACAAGCTTCCACTTCCCATTCTCTTTTGTTTTAATGGCTTCTTTGTTCCAGCTAGAATTCAAGGTTTGTCACACTGCAAGCTTTCAGTTCCAATCCTATACTAAATGTAAGCAGAAATCGATATCCAGTAGCAGTTTGAGCCATTGTTCTAGAAGCCTAAGGAAAAAAAAAGAAAAGAAAAGAAAAGAAAACAGCAAATACATACACATGCAATAAACACATATACACCCTTCACCTCTCCACTCCCCACACCAACCACAGCCCATAGGGAACAATATGGGCAGTGGACTTTTCCTTTGACTTTTCCATATTTAGGCAAAGGGTCACTCATGGTCAGAAAACAATTTTACGGGCCCAGAGAGATAGCACAGCGGTGTTTGCCTTGCAAGGAGCCGGTCCAGAACCTAAGGTGGTTGGTTCGAATCCCGATATCCCATGTGGTCACCTGTGCCTGCCAGGAACTATTTCTGAGCAGATAGCCAGGAGTAACCCCTGAGCACAGCCGGGTGTGGCCCAAAAACCAAAAACAAACAAAACAAACAAAACAAAACAAAACAAAACACAATTTTACAGGGGCTTCAAGTAACCCTGCAAGTCTCAATGAAGATTTTGAGTTTTAGACTTTCCCTGTCTTCATACCTCCTTTATGTGCACAAATGTGCAAATCGCCGGATTGAGAGGCAATACTTTAAATAGTTTAGATTTTTTTTCTCACCTGCACCTCATCTTATCTTAGATGCAGCATGAAAAAAAAAAAGTGAGAGCAGCCACGGTGGTTGAAAAAATTGCACCTTGTTTGGATTAGCTCAAGACTTAGTTTGTGAGGTGCTTTAATCCACTTCTCATGGCTGATATGAACTCCAAGGAGATCAGTTTTTATTTGAAAAGGAAAGAAAGTTGGAGTTTGAATTTATATCACTAGTTTTTGTGAGCAAAACAAAGGCTCTCTGAGAATGTTTATCTGACCAATTGATAGAATTCTTTCCTTTTTGATATTGCTTTTAAAAGTATGGTAAATGTTTGAAATAATGGTTAGATGTTTTAAAATTTAGTACTGTTACAGAAGATTGTAGCTTGCTGTATTTTTATGTATGACTGTTGATTGTTCTTGAGGTCATGCAAAAATTTGTGTATTTTGTAGAGAACTAAAGTAGGTTTACTCTAAAATGAGAGACTGTTTAGTCACCTGAGCATTTTTAATTTTTTTTAAATTTTTATTGTGACTGAAGTTCATTAGACAGAATTATTTACGGTACATAGTGTGACAATGAATGAAGGGCATTCCCACCACCAATGTTGTCCTCCCTCCACTCCTGTTCCCAGCATGTCTCCCATATCTCCCTCCTTTACACCCCCCCCACCCGAGCATTTTTAATTTTTAAAATTTTCCACATTTTCCTTTTGAAGACATTAATTTCAATGTTCCTGAAGTGTACCCTGGAACTCATATTTGGAAACCTGACCTGACCTTCCAGGCCTGTCAGAAATATACTGGAAATACTTCATACACATTTATTGTATAAAGATGTACATATTCTTTTTGTTTGTTTGTTTGTTTATTTTGGGGTCACACCCAGCAATGCTCAGGGGTTACTCCTGTTTCTGAGCTCAGAAGTTACTCCCAGCAGGCTCATGGTACTATATGGAATACCAGGAATAGAATCCGGGTGAGCCACATGCAAGGTAAATGCCCTACCTGCTGTGCTATTGCTCTGGCCTCAAGATGTACGTTTTCATATTATTAAATTGTACATTAAGTTAGCTTCATTAGAAAAAATGGACTAAAAAGTGGCCAAATTAACTCAATTGGTTATTAATTATATTAAAAAGCCACTTTCAAGCAAAGTTACAGGGCTATAACACTAAAATAGAGCAAAATAGAACATTTATTCTCTGTTCTCTACAATTTGATTGGAAAAATGAATTTCTAATCTGAGAAGCTAAAAATGTGATTATTCAGTCTTTAAAAATAAATCTTTATGATTTATTTAGATTATGGATTCTCTAACAAGTACATTAGTCTTATTGAGAATCCTTCATTCTGCCTTCTCTTGCTTTTCACCTCTGATTTAAAAAATATAAATATATCTTGAAATTATGTTAAATGTATAAAAGTTACAGTTTTCTCACATTGTTCATCTAATGATTAACAACTGACTTCATGGTTGTGCGTTAATGAATTTCATGTTATTAACATTGATGCAATACTAATTACAGACTATATATTAATTCCACTAGTTTTCCTACTAAAGTTATTTTCTGTTCTAAGAGCTACCATTGCTACCAGTCTCCTGCAGTCAGTGAAAATTCTGTCCTTTATAGCCATGACAATTTTGATGAACTCAGCTTGTTATCTTGTTGAATATTTCTCCGTTTTGGGTTTGTTTCTGCATGATCAGATTGAGGTGGTGCATATTTGGTAAGAATTCCCCAGAAGTGATAAATTTGCCTTGGGACATTATAGCAGGGATGACTGTGTTTCATGGTGTGCTGTTATTCTCTGTCACTTGATTAACTTGGTATCAGCAGTATTTACCTTCTGATGATTGTATTGTCCCCAGTGAATTAATGGATACCTTGAGGGGGAAATAGAAGAGATTATGCAAACATCTTGGCTCAATCTTGAACTTTTGCACAAATATTTAAAGTAACGATCAGTGGATCTGGCATCCATCAATGATTATCTTAGCATTGTAGTATCATTTTTAGTTTTTCTCTTTGATATATATTTGGAGCCTTATTTTTTATCTGAATATTTTATTTCAATTTTTTAATTTTAGTTTTCTTTTGAGTTACCATGAATTACAAAGCTGTTCATGATTGAATTTCAAATGTAAAATATTCAAACAACAATCCCTTTACCAGTGTCCACTTCCTTCCACCAGTGTCCTGAGTTGATCTCTACCCTCCAACCTATCTCTGTGGCAGACACTTTATTTTTCTTTTCGTTATAGGCTCTGTGGTTTGTAATACTATTTTTGAAAGAGTATCATACATATCATTTTACTTCCTTTCAGCATCCAGTCTGGTCCATAGTGTCCACTTCCCTCTATTGGTTTCTTCCCTGACCTCTTTCCCTTCTCCTTCCCCCAAAGGCAAGATGCTTACTAATTGACTGGTTCTCTTGTCCTTTTTTCTATTGCCTTTATGCATTAGTTCTCCCTTGCTGTGTTTCTTTTAGCCTGCATATGAATGAGATAATTCTGTGTTTGTCCCTCTGCCTCTAGATCTTTTAGAATATAGACTCTTGTAAGAAAATGGTCAAAATTTTAAAAATTTATTGCACCCTTAGTGTTTGATAGATAGTATATGATCAAATGGTTTAAAAGAGAGAATAGTTTAAATGATTTTCACAATGTAAAATAGTTGCCTTTATCTTTGCAAATCTAAAATTTGAGATTGAAGAAAATTCTATAACTCATGGAGCTTATTAACAGTAGCTATTTTTCATCAAGGTACTACTGCATATGATCTTTCTCTCCAGTTGGTGTATTATTCTCTATGACAGAGTAACCTGAACTTATTTTCTTTCCTTTTCCTTCCTTCCTTCCTTCCTTCCTTCCTTCCTTCCTTCCTTCCTTCCTTCCTTCCTTCCTTCCTTCCTTCCTTCCTTCCTTCCTTCCTTCCTTCCTTCCTTCCTTCCTTCCTTCCTTCCTTCCCTACCTCCTTCCCTCCCTCTCTCCTTTTCTCTCTTCCTCCTTCCCTTCCTTTCTTCCTTACTTAATATTTTTTTAATTTAAATTCTATGATTATTCAAGTTGTTTCTGCTGTTCTCAAACTACCTGTTGTCTGCAGACTCGTCTCACTTGCGTACTCCATCTCTGGTCACCTACTTGCTGCTATCTTTCTTTCACAAAGAAAAGTGAAAGGAAAGGCATATTAAATAAAGCAACCAGAGTTTTTAGAAGGCCTGAGTGCAGGCAAAAACAATTTCCAAGCATTGAGTCCTGAGAGCATCTAGATAGAGGGGGCTCTTCATCTCAGGATGGAGATAATATGCATCTGTTTGTTTTCCCAAGTTGACCTAGAAGCTTTTGTAATCATCTTTGCTTCTTACCTTTTCTTGGTGACTATATTAAAAAGATTCTGGTGCTAGTGGGTATTGGTGCTTACTACTATTTGACGTATAGCACAAATAATGAAAGCAGAACCAATATGGGCTGTATTCACATGATTTCCACTTGCATTAAAAGTTTTGTATCGGCACACTGTGGGGAGGTAGAGCTATTTCCTAATCTTTCTTCTTGGCTCTACATGTCCTCATTTCCAGTGGGTCTATTCTGGTCGTCTCATCCCTGACAACTAAGTGGGCATCTTTGTGGAAAATAAAGCAGACTCTATCAGATCGCAGCCTTAGTGCTAAAAACCGCTCTTAATGAGGTGCTGTGTATGAATTAATTAAATTAGTTTGCCCTTCATGAGCAAGCCCTGTTTAGTATTTGTCTGGTTGACTAATTTATGAGGCTGAAATTATGGTAGTCTCTGCCTTGCTTGTTTTCATCAAAGAGATGGGCTAATTTTTAATGAAACTTTATCAATCAGACCGTGCCATGTGGGTGATAGATGAATTACTGCTCTAAGGAGGAAGGGGGTCCTACATGGGGTGGGGGTGACTTTGGCTCTGGAGTGATGTGAATGTTTGTTTCTTTCCCAGCAAATAGAGAAGCGCCTTTCTGTTTTCTGTTCCTTGGCCCTGCTCATATATTATCCTGATGATTTTTTTTCTTTTTTTAGGCACAGTATGAATTTAAAGTGGAAAGTGTGTAAAAATGTGGATTTCTGTTGTTGGGGGAGAAAACAAAGGTGATGAGTTTCCTACTGGAATCTCAGCTGCTCGGTGTTCCCAACAATGGTGAAAATATCATAGTCCTGCAGGGAGATGGAGTATTCTAGAAGGTGTTCTGCCCCAGAGTTGGGAAAACAATAGAGGGCCACGGTGCTGCTGAATGAAAAGTTCTTCTGAAAGACAGGAGAAGAACTTGGCTTTTATGTTGCTGTCAGGATTTGAGATTTGTTTTCTTTTTTATTCTGACAAAACTCTTTTGGGGTATGTTTTTTTTCTCTTCAATTCAAACAGTTTATACAAGTGTTATTTTAAACTTCCTTGTGTTTACATCATCATGTCTTTGAAAAAGAAACTTTTCGTCCATTTTCTCCCCCTTAATTTTGTTATCTTGGGAATTTTTAAGGACAGAGCCACTGTTTCTGAAACACATGCAAAGATTCATACATAAATGTGACTTTTTCAACGTTTGCTGCCCAACTAAGTTAGGTATAAGACAAATATCCTGTAATACATGCAAGATAAGTCAGGAAGACTTTTTCAGGGATTCCCCATGAAAGTCTAAATGTGAGTTTCTGTTTCTCTCCTCTCTCACTCTCTCTCTTTCTCATTCTTTTACTCACTCACTCACTCACTCACTCACTCACTCACTCACTCACTCACTCACTCACTTACTCACTCACTTACACACACACACACTACACCACAGTTATTTTTACTTTGATTTCTTCCCAGTCATGTCTTCATTTACCTAATGTAGACCACACTGAGCTGTTTCCCATTTCCCAATTTGAACATGACATCAGGCCCCATGTCCAAATCAAGCCAGCAGTATAAATGCATTTAAGATTGTGAGTTCTGACTTCTGTCCTGTCAGTGAGCCACTAATCTCTTCGTTTTATGAAAGAATTGAAGGCCCGAGGAGAGAAAAGGCCAGAGACACATTTCCAAAGAGATGACTCACTTTGGGTGGTTTGGTATAATAAAAATCTGTGTTTATTTTGCAAAAGGCTTTTGACAGATACGCAAGAAACAAATTTCATCATTAGGTTCAACTGCTTGCTTGGTAACATGGTACTTTCTGTCCCAGTGGTTTGTCACAGAACCGAGTAGTTCTTCACTTCCTGTTCTCTCCTGTCAGTGTTCTTCTTTCTTATTTTTTTTTAAATAATTAGATATACATATCTATTTTTATATCTTATCAAAGTGATTTAAAACCATATTTGTCTCCATTACCTTTCATCTCTCTAGGGCTATGCTCTACCTATTTTACTTTATGACTAGGAAACATTCTCTAGCCCCTTGCTGCCAGAGATTTCTTCCTCTTGATGCTGGAAATTCTCAGAGTGGTAAATCACCCTGTGTGGCTTCTCCAGCTGTGTACTATCCACATTGGACTCTCCCAGCATTCCCCAAACACATTGTAGATCTCTGTACATTTGCTCGCATTGTTTCCTTTACTGACAACATCCAGAGCAGCCACCTTGGTGGCATTTTCTGGTGGCTTTCAGAACTCAGTCCTCATCTCTTTGACAGTGGTCAGCTGGAGACATTCTTCCCCACAAGACACCAATGGTTCTCCTGGGTCTGGCCCTGGACTGAGGACCAGGGAGCACCCTAGAAGCAAACGTATGTGGCTGAAAATGATTTCACTCTAGTTGACAACATGCAATATGAATTAGAGAATTAAGCATAGAATTGTTTTAGTTCTAGGGTAAGAAGGCACATTTAGTTAAAGAGGCTTGGGATAGTGTGTGTGTGTGTGTGTGTGTGTGTGTGTGTGTGTGTCTTGTGTGTGTATGTATGTGTTGATAGGAATTGGTCCACACCTGGTAGTGCTCAGGACTTACTCCTGGTTCTGTGTTCAGGGATCACTCCCTGGTGGGGCTCAGTGTACCATATGCAGTGCCTTGGATTTAAGTGAGGTCAGTGGCTTGCAAGGTAAGTTCTTAAGCTTCTATACTTAACCTCCAGGTCCTAGACAGGAAAAATCTTATTGAATTCCAAGAATAAGAAAGTCAGGAGACTGCAGTATGAGGATTTGAAGCTCTTGGTAAAGATTTAGGCAAAGAGCTGGATGGTCTGAGACTTTGCAATTTATTCCATTTATTTCAACATAGGTCTTTTAAAGTAAAACATTAACGACTTTTTGGAGAATAGCTATATAAAGGAGCCAGTTTTGTTCTTCCGTAAGAGGAAAATCAGTATTTGTTGACTTGCTGAATGGACAAAGCCAGAAGAATTCTGAGAAATTTACATTGTAGTTTTTTCTTTAATTTGTATTTTATGAAGTTGGAAGGGGTCAGGATAATACTTTGAAGTAGAGCTGTCAGCTGATGGGTCAGGTCACAACTGATGGGGTCCAGGTTGCAGAAGGATGCAGGGTGTGGGTTGGGGAACAGATAGGCTGAGGACAGTTGCAGGGCCACACTGACTTATGGAGCTTCAGAAATCTGTGTCATCTTTATTTGGGGGAAAGCCCACACCCTTCTGTGCTCACTCCTTGCTCTGTACTCAGGAATCATTCTTGGCAGGCTCCAGGGACCATAACAAGTGCTGGACATTAAACCTGGTTCAGCTGTATGCTCAGCAAATCCCCTATCCACTGCACTATCTGTAATATCCAAAGTACTATGTACTCTTTAAAGGGCCCTAGATCCATAGCAGTATTGTGGAAGTGGTAATATGTATCTTAGCCTTCTGCCATGAATCTTCATGGAAACCATTCTCTGAAGCTAAAACCCCAAGAATTATTCCTGACAACCCCAAGAAGTAAACATCAACTCATGGGGATAAATGTTTTCTGCAGTGGCTCCAGTGAAAGGCTCTTTGGAAATTCTGCTGGGCTCTTTGTAAAATCCTACATTCTCTTAAATTTGAAGATAATTCTATTAACGGTTAATAAGATGGAACCATTTAAAAAAAAAAAAACAGATGTCAGGGCTGGAGCGGGTACTTAAGTGGTAGGTTGTTTGCCTTCCACGCATCGACCAAGAGGACTGAGGTTCAGTGCCCCATATGGTTCCCCAAGCAGGGAGCAATTTCTGAGCACCTAGCCAGGAGTAACCCTTGAGCATCACCGGATGTGGCCCGAAAAGTAAAAACAAACAAACAAACAAACAAAGAAAAACAACAAAAAAGGCAGATGCATGTTAAAAAGCTTTCTCTCCTTTTAGCAGCTGAGTAATAGGTCTTTGGGAGAATTATGCCTGAAACAGTAAACTGTAATAACAAAACTAAATGTGACTTAATTTCTTGCATAGTGGATTGTATTGTGGGATTTTATAGGACCCAGTAATCTGGTGTCCATTCCACTCTCTTGTATAGCGGAATTCATATCTTAGTGGCTGTGCGACCATAGCATCAGGGTAGTACTCTCAACAATTACTTGGCTGAAGGCTTATGTGATAGGCAGAATCATTTCTAGCAGCTTCTACCAAGTCCTCCTTCTCCTTCACCTCTTCTCCTCTTCCTTCTCCTCCTCCTCTTCTTTTTTCTTTTTTTTTAAACCTTGAGATGAAATTAGTAGAACATGCTTATTTATAAAGAGCAAGGTGTAAAGTAATGAATTTCTTCTGCATTCGTTAAGCAGCTCATGTTTCAGAAATGTAGTTGTGGGCCATCCCCAGTAACATCATCATTGGGTGCTCTTTCCTTTTTCTTGTGAATATGTTGAGAAATTGGCTTAGAAAAATGTGGTTGAAAACAATGGTGGAACTCAAATGGAGCTTCTTCAAATGGAGGGTGTGGTTTATTGTTTGTCTTCCAGCTCTTAAATAATTCTGAACATTTTAACCAGCCAAAGAGAAAATAAAAACCTTTCAGACTTCGTTGGCATAGAAGAGCTGTTGTTTTGCTTCCCTTCTGCTACTCCCAGTAACATTACATAATTTACCTGGAAATTGTGGTGCTTGGGCACCCTCAGCCAGACCATTGAAATTCCTGGAATTCTTAACTCCTCAACCGTACCAGTGAAACTGGAAAATTTTTTGGATGATAAGGAAGGATCTGGGAAAAAGGTTAAAAAATGAGTGCTACTTTCCCTAATTGTTGTTCTTTTCCACTATTTTCAGAGCCAAAAAGGACAGAGGCAAACCAGGTCTCCAGGGATTTTTCTAGCCCAATGGGGCCAGAAAGTTTGGGTAAACTTTGAATAACCTTTTGATGTGTAGGCATTACTCTTCTTTATAGGTATTTTTGCTTGTATTGGAGTAACTTGAAAATGAGCAGGCATTGCGATTATTAAAGGTCTGGAATTCTCCCACCCTCCTCCAAAATTTAGGGATCAAAGCATATGGAGACTACTGTCCTTTAACTCCAGCTCTGTTCACTTATGAGTTTAGACTGCTGTAAGTTTTCCTTCATGGAAGAGTTTAGATCACTATGGCATATTCAACTAAATTTATTGTCCTAGAATAGAAGTTATGAGGATCACATCATGTTTATGCTTAAATATATTTTAAGAACCATGAGTGACTTATAACTCTTAGAAATTATCCAGAGTAGGCCCAGAAAAGTTCTATATATACTTGCCAGGTAATGAGATGGCAGCATGTACCCAGTAAACTATATGGTTCCTCGAGCCCTGCTAAGAATGATCTCTGAGCATAGATTCAGGAATAAGTCTCTAGCACAAATGTGTATGGCCTCAAAACATACAAATTACCAACAACCAAAATAAGACTTCTCTGGAGTGGGGCTGGGCATGTGACTAGTATCTCTGAAGTAAAGCACTTGATTGCATGGGTGAATTTTGTCTGGAATTTTATCTTTTGCACCAGAACAACAAAAAAGATCTAGAGGCAAATTGTGCCCTGGTGTCTGGATTCATGAGAAAAAGACTTTGGAACTCCAACTCCACCTATATCAGTCCTATGCTTCTTTTGAATTTTTGTTCTCAAATTTTATCTTCTTCTACAATTTTGGGTGCTGTCGTGCCATGAGATATATTTCACAACTTAAAGCATTTTCTTTAATTAGATTATTGAGTCTAGACCAGAACTCACTTGTATCTTTTTAATGTTTTCTGGGAGTTGACCTCAAAAATATCGTTGTTCTGAAATGTCCACTCAGACCAAAAAATAAAAAAAATCAGCATTCAGATTCACTATTGGTCAATTTTCCTAAAAGAAACCAAGTTAACTTCTCTGGAATTAAGTTTCTGAAGATTTTAATGAACATTTTGTGAAATATCTCTTCTGAATAACTTTTTTACTACTTTCTATTTGGGGCTTACTTATAATTCGAAGTGGACCCAAGAAAAAGGACGAATAAAGTCCTTTAAAATTGATTCTGGAACTTGATCCTATATTAAGTTCCTCCCTGACTGGGGAGCTTCTTTGTTTTCCTCTTCTCTTCTACTTTCCAATAAATCTTTCTATTAAAAATGATTTTTGAGCCTGATTATACCTATGTGCTGTGATTAGACTGGATTCATGGGGTCATACTTATTTACTTGGGGTTCATGTCCTGTTGCAGACACTTGCGGTCAGTAGGAGACACAATCACTTGACTACTTTATTGTAGCAGAATGAAAATAAGTAAATCACTCTTTCTTGATTAATGGTAGATTATAGCTAGATTGTCAAACTTTGATAATGGTTGCTTAAAAAAAGAATGGGTTTTAAATCTTCTGAAAATAACTTTATAACCAAACTTTCTATAGATAATAGCTTAGCATTGAAGAGTCTCAATGACATGTATCCAAAAAAAAATAAAATTAGTTTTTAAACAAAGACAACATACTTTATAATAATATCTAATCTTAATAGCTCATTGTTACATATATTTATGAGTCTGGGGCTGGAGAGATAATACAAGGGTTAAGACAGTCATATTAGAGATGGCTGACTGACTTAATCCCTGGCTCTGCTACAGTTCCTGTGAGTACCACCAAGAGTAACCCCTGAGCATCTCTGGGTTTGGCCCAATATCACCATTCCATGTTGAATTCTGTAAATGATAATTTCTGTACTTAATTATGTAAACAATATTTTTGTTTGCATTTTTCCCATTATCCTGATGTTCAAGGAAAGAAACTAATCACTTTTGTTTTTCCCTAGCATGTCTTTTCATTTTCTTTTTTTTTCTTTTTTTTTTTAATTTTTTATTTGTAATTATGAGAACAAGGATGCAAAGAAAGAGGACAAGGTAAAGTTACAGTGGAAGGACAATACATAACATAATTCTCAGAAGTCCCCTTGCTGATATCCCAACTTTGAAATTTCATCCAAAGAACATTAAGATTGTAACACACTATAATATTTCTTAACAGCACACAAGGCAATCTAAAGCCATAAAACTTACATAACTCCTTAAACATTACAGGCATAGCATTTTTTTTTACATTTCCATATTCATGCATATTAGCTTAAGTTGACCTCAAATCTTAACTGGGTTCTTTTTAAGGATTAGAGTCAAAGGAGCACAGCAAAAATGGTGTTAGAGTGGCAATTGTTGTTTGCATAGGCCCACCAAAATATGAGGGACATGGAAAGAAATAACCTTGGCCTAAATACAAAAAGACCCGACCCCTGAAGGTTCCTGGCACAAGACCAACTCTAGGCTCCAGGCAAGCTAGATCGTCCAATCCAAGACATTGTCTGTAGTGCCAACACACTTATATTTTTCACACAGTCTCTGTTGTTGGTATCAAGCTTCTGTATTTAAGATCCTGGAATCTGTATATCCAACATTGAAGTCAGGATGTGGAGCGTCCTCTGGTTTCACCTTACAATCAAAGGGCAATGCAGGGAGCCCTGTCCTGTAAGCAAATCGTTGTTGTTGTTAAGTCTTCTCAGTGTTAATGGAAGTCTCTTTTGAGCAGGACAATGTCTGAGCAGTGTAGAGTCTTCCTTGGTAGAGGATTGCTTCCAGGTGATGCTATAGACCAGCCTGGATGTTTTGTGGATGGCTTCCCTGGTTCAGGGGAATGCCCTTTCTTCTGAGGTCTGTGCCAGGTCGTTATGTCAATGTTCAGGGTGTAAGGTCCCTTTGCACTATAAGATTAGTCTGTACCAATCTCTATTTGATAGGATCTTATTTATATGTATAGTATTTTCCCATTTTAATGTGCCTATGCAAAAAAGGAGCAATGCCACGTGGTGTTCTTGGCCCATAAGGGGGTGATAAGAACAATTATGGTTCAATCATAAGCATTAATCTGGGAGACTCTTTCTCTAAGATTCCTTGTTAAACAGCTCAAAGAGAGAAGAAGAAAAGCGGTTAGAATCGTCACTATATAAGACAACATTTAGTAAGAATTATAGCTGTCAGAGAAAAAAAAAACAAAATATTCTAAAGAAATACGTGTCCATTTTATGTATCTTGAAACAGTTTGGGGTTGTTACACACAATGCACGGCTTTGGTCTGTGATAACGCTTGGTCTTTTCATTTTCTTTAGCATTTGTGTTTTACAGGAAATAGTAGTACATTGGAACACAGAAATCAGACAGCCCTTTCTCTACAAACCCACTATGTGCATGTATGTGTTTTGGTGGGATGTTGAAGTTGGGAATGGTGGACACTCATTTGAATTAAATCTTTCTCTCTTTCTTTTTTTTTTTTTTTTGGAGCGGTCATGCCCACTTGTTCTCAAGCCTTACTCCTGAATTTGTGCTCAAAAATCATTCCTGGTTATTCTGGGAGGATGATATGTAGTGCTGGGAGTGGAACTTGGGTCTGTTGTGTGCAAGGCAAAGTCTTAATTCATGTGTTAACTCCTAGATTTGTAGTAAGTTTTGTAACAATTTTATGTCTTTGTTTTCTCCATAAACTGTGATCATAATAATATATTCTATATGTTTCATACATTTCCTATGAGAATAAAGTGAAATAAAAGAAGTGAGGTACTTTGAAACCTTCAAAGGTATTATTATCTGTGTCCTTTTTATTGATGACCTGGTTTAGCAAACCTTCTAGTTTTTCAGCCTTGCCAAGTGATCTGCAGGGAGCTGTAAACCCATCAGGCCCATGCTTATCTCACCTTTATACACTTTTTAAGTGTAAGAGGAGCTAAACTTATATATTTTTTATTACTTTGCCTTGTTCTGTCTGGTGCAAGGAGGAGAGTTTGGAAATATTTCCCTACTCAGGTATGTGAGGATCCGGATGATTTCCCTGGGCCTCTTCCCTGTTTTTGAATCATGAAATTGAAATCAGTCTTTGTGTATAGATAATTTCAATGGGTATTAGCACTTCTAAAGAGCGTACATACTTTTAATTTCTCTCATGTGCCCCCATGTATCCTGTCACTAAAGGGTAATATCAGTTAACATAAGAACTGCATTTATAAGAGGCCTTGGGTGTGTCATTATTGATATGGACTTTTTAGTCACACTCAATATTTTAGAAAAATTTTAATTTATAGGAAAGTTGCAGTATGACAGCTTCCTAAGCCCCCACTATTCTGCTACTATACCCTATTATACCCTTTTAGATCAATGACACATTGATTGTATGTGTATGACACATCCATTGTATTCCAGGCAATGAGCCACTCATTGGTTGCATGAGTAGCAACTAAAAATCATCATTAATTCCAGATTTTTAAAATGTTCCTTCATACCATTTGTGATCTGACTCAGGATTCCACCATAAATACCACGTTACATTCAATATCATATATTCACAGGTATTTCTTTGACCATTTCTTAGACCTCCTTGTTTTTCCTACTCAGCTAATCTGAGTACTACTGGGACTGATTTCTAACTAGAGATTTTAAACTTGCTTGATAGAGGAAATGATGGATCCCATCCATAGAAGAAAATGATGGATCTTCCTAAAAAGGTTTCAAAAAGAATATTTAACGAGAACAATAAGATATGAACAAGGGTCACTGACTTCTGGTAAGGAATTTCCTTTAGGGAAATTTTGAAAAATAGATAAAGGGACTGAATGCCAGAAACTAACATGTAAATGAAGGTAGAATCGGGGGGGGGGTTATCAAAATGATTGAGTAGTTTTCATCACTTTCCTATTTGACTGATTTGAACTTTCCTATTTGAATGATTTTTGTCGTACGTGTATGCATGTTTTATGTGTTTGCACCCATGTGTTCATATTGAGGATTGAACCACAGAACTCATGCATTCTAGATCTGTCCTTTACTAGTGTGCCTTACCCCTGAGCCATTAAACATTTTATTTCTGAAGATATTTTGATCTACACATAAACCTTCACATTTTTAGCCTAACATCTGAGTTCTAGTGTGTCTAGTTAAGATCCTAAATACTTCACAGTGAAATTCTTTCACAAGAGGCCAATTTTCATCAGAACAAAAATACGTCAGTATCACTTGTCGCCTCTCTGAAGCCATGCAGTTACCATCATGATCTTCGCATCACTCGCCATGATAGGATGGCCTTAAGTGTTTATTATAGCCCTGAGTGTCTGTTTCTATTAATACTTGAGGGGATTGAATCGTTGGCTTTTCAAGCAGCTTTATAGAAGTCAATGAAATGATCACTTTTTGTCAGTGCCAGACCCGCTATTCTTATACCTTATTATCTAGGATTTTTTTTTTGTCATTGCCCCACTTTTCAAAACTTCCTGAAGTAGATGTTGCACAATTTATTTTAGGTTATTTATTTAGTTCATTACTTATTATTATTAAAATTTCTTATTATTATTTAGTTTATTTTAGATAAGGTAAGCTTTTTTTTTTTTTTTCAGGCAAAAGCTATTGTCTTTGCTTCATTCCAAAGATGGTAGAACTATACAGGGGAATTTTAAATAAGTGGAGAGTGGAGGATGTGTAGCTAGTACCAATATAATAGTATCCAATCTGGTTCCTGAGACAGGCATGAGCTTGTATAGTCAATGGGGAGGAGAAATGCTTCTGCCAATGCTTTCAGTGTCCTCTGCCTCCTCATATTTTTCAGGCCTAATGTCTCTTCCTGGGCTGTCTTTTCTTTATAAATAATCATTGGTGCTATATTACCATCAGAGGACTATATGGGGTGCCTGGGATTGAACCTGAGCCAGCTCCTGTCCTATCACTCTGACTCCCATTGCAAACATTTTTTAGGTGCTTGACTTAAATATGGCCAATCCAACACTGTAACGTTCTCCCAATACCACTAAGTATGGCCCCCAAGCACCAGTATGCTTACCATCAGAGGACTATATGGGGTGCCTGGAATTGAACTTAAGCCAGCTCCTGTCCTATCACTCACTCCCATTGCAAACATTTTTAGGTGCTTGACTTAAATATGGCCAATCCAGCACTGTAAAGTCCCCCCAATACATACATTAAGTATGGCACCCCAAGCCAAAGTGGTGCAGGAGTGGCCTTGGTCTTTCTGAGAACTACCTGGAAAAGCAAAATTAAACAAGTAGAAGAACTGGAATGAGACTACACAATGAATGATACAGAAGACAGTTATTTCCTTCATCGGACTCGAAATGAGTTACCAAAACTAACAGCTCTTTCAGTAGTTGTACTTTGACTACTACTGCACTTCTACTGGAAACCAGGGGGCTGAAATGTGTGAAGCTAAAAGGGTAAAATAAAGGGGACACAGATGGTCATTCTTCCTTCCTCTTTTGATGGGTATGAGCTTAATAATTTTTTGTGTGACCCCAAATTTGGTGAGTAGGTGTATCTGCTTGTAGTTCTTGCTTTCATCCAAAGCTGTTTATGCTACCTTGCCTCCAAGCAATTAAATGGAGTAGAGATGTTGGCTTCCTAATTTGGCAAATGCATCCTGAATGTGTTGTGACTTGTTGGCTCATAATTTACCTTCTGAACAGCAGCTCTACTTGGAGTGTAAAGACAGCAAATCCCTACATGGGTGAAACGTGAAGCTTTCTTTTCTGCCCTAAGGGAAACACATGAGCGGTGTGCCCTGCGTCCTGTCACAGACTTTCAGAGTGAGTGCGATGGACAGCCCTGGGTTTGAAATGTGATCCCAGTGTTTATCAGAATCTCAGACTTTCATTCCTTCATCCCTTCCTCGATCCCTCTCCCTTTGTTCTCTTTGATTCTTTTCTCTGCCAGTCCATTGGATGTGCTTTGGTTACTGATGTGCTTTAAAGGACCTTTGAGTATCTTTTCATTTAAATATGTGGCACAAAATAGTTCTTCTCACAGGCAGGACTTGAAATTTATTATACTTTGCATTGCCATAAAATGTTTAGTTTTTAACATGTACCTGCATGTGATTCGAGTAAATGCTGTTTTGGGTAAGAGCTTCCATGGCTGAAAAACATAAAGAGGGTGAAAATACCCAGTTAAGGGTTCACATGGAAAGAGTGGGCTCTCCATCCTTTCCACAAAACTCTGTATAGGTGCTACAACATGCTGGAAAGATTTCCCAGGGAGGACTTAATTCAAGTTAGAGTTACACTTCAATTACTGTTTTTGTTTGTTTGATTTTAGCCACACCTAGTCCCCTGATCATGAGTTTCTGTGGCTCTGCACTCAGGAATCACTCCTGATGGACTCAGAATTATAGGAGATGCCTGGGATTGAACCTGAGTTGGCTGCTGTACTATTGCTCTGGCCCCATTTGTGAGTTCACCACAAATGTCAATTCAGGAAGCCATCATATAGTGACATCTCTAATTCCCCTATTAATTTCTCCTCCCTTGACAAGTATGCACAAGTCATCCTGAAGGTGCACCCTGGGCAGGTTAGAAAGAGGGTGATATGGGACACTCTGTTGCTGGCCTATCTGATCTGACTTTGAGGCAAAAAATAGGGGTGTGGGTATTTTTTTTTTTTTTGTGGTTTTTGGGTCACACCCAGAAGTGCTCAGGGGTTATTCCTGGCTACAGGCTCAGAAATTGCTCCTGGCAGGCACGGGGGACTATATGGGGCTCTGGGATTTGAACCGATGACCTCCTGCATGAAAGGCAAACGCCTTACCTCCATGCTATCTCTCTGGCCCCTGGGGGTGTGGGTATTTAACCACTCTCTGCAAGTGGTAGCTGTTTCCTCTGTGTGTGTGTGTGTGTGTGTGTGTGTGTGTGTTTAACAATGTTCTATTTTTAAGGGGGAGGAGATATGTCATTTTTAGCAACGTGTCTTTTGTTTGTTTGTTTTTAAGAAACTTAATGTTTAGGTTCCACTAGGTCTAAAGGAATATTAGAGGATCATGCTGCAATGTGTTAGCCAGCGAACAGCAGACAATAAGACGGGAATGACAGCACTTCTCCATGCCCTTTTCCGATATTTATATGACTGCTGAGCTCTTCATGTGCCTCCAACCCACCCACACAACACCATTTAAAAAATATGGTGTGTGGATCAAATAGAGCCCAAATTTCCATGAAAGCATTCCAAAAGAAACTATGAGTTGTCCCTGTAACAAATTCCCCCCACCCCTCATTTTCCTGTGTAAGTGGAAAAAAGTAGCTATTGGGCCTCAATTCTCTGGGCACCCAACGTTGGCTTAATACCTGTTTGCAAAGACATTGGCTCAGCTCCGATGGTCATCTATACAGAGACGGCAGCCCAAGAAGAGACAGTAGGCCTGAGAAACACTAGGAGGCAGAGGATGCTAAAAGGACAGGAAGAACCATCTCTCCACGCCACTGAAAGCTCAGTACCTATTTCTGGGACAGGATCAGGAGACCTCTGGCTGGAATTCCCAGAAGCAGTTTTACAGTGGATAGCTGCAGAGAAGCTAAGCAACCTATCTGAAACCTGCCCAGGGTGGCTGGGTGGTCCACTGGCTCTACATGTGGACAGAGTGTGATCTTGCTTCTGTTCATTGCAGTGGTTCCTATGTCCTTATTGCTGCATAGCTGAGGGCCAGAGTCGGGGTGGCAAGTTGAGAATAGGGGCAGCTGTGCCTATTCCAAGAGGAGATCCTGGCCAGGTTTGCAAAAAGGGCTTTGGCCTTCTGTGGCTTTGTGCAGTAGAGTAAATGGGAATTCAACATTGGAAAATGATTTTGGCACCGCTGCTGGCTGTTTCTTACCAGCAGAAGCCCTGAGCAGTTTGCCTTGTTGGCAAAGTTGGAGGGAAAAATCTGTCCAGCTGATCTGGAAGAGAAAGTCCTCTGTGCCCTCCCTTCCTTTTCAATACTTTCTTTTTTGAAAGGCTCAAGCTGGAGCCCCACTTTGAGAGAGCAAGGTGGTGACACAATAGTCCTCTGAAAGTATGCAAATGCTCATCAGACTGATGGATTCTGTCACCATCTGGCAAGTCTGGTTTTACTGGAAGACCTGGAGGCAAGAATTTTTGACAACAGTCCCACTCTGGAGGCCCTACTTGTGGCCTATGTCCCTCTCTGCTGCTCTCACCCACATCTCTTTACCAGAAGAGATATGCCTGTATGATTTGGTTTCTGCCAGGCACCAAGCATAGGGTTCTACATACTTTCAGAAGCTTTCTCTAAGTGGAAGCAGCCCTCCACTCAGATGACCCCTACTGGGCATGTGTCTCCCACTGTCCCCCTTGCTAGGAAATATCCCCTTTCAGATCTATCTCCTCCTCAGATGTTTAAGAGTAAATCAGCTACCTTGAATTCAGAGGGAATTATTTCTGCATGTCCCAGAGTCTTTAAGGAAGACAGAGGTGTAGAGACAGTAAACCGCGCAAACACCAGGACTCTCTACTTGTAGAGGGTCAAGCATCTATTTTGGCATCCAAAGATCATTTTAGGCCTGAAGGGGTTCACATGATTCCTTTAAGTTAGACCCTTGGTGTAAACTATTTTCAACACTTGCCATGAAGAATTCATTGACCTTTAGTTCTTTGCCCAGAAGACAAGTGGTATAACACAATAAATATTGTCAGCTGGGGTCTAATCTTCATGTAACCTGACGTTTCTCTGAGCACTTCTATAAACTATGGAATCCTTAAAATCCTTGTGTATTAAAATCACTTTGTGATACTATACTTTTTAAATGTGGTGTGAATTTATGATTGATACATGGAGAAAATCACTAGGGTCTCTTCTAAGATCCAGTACCTTTTTTCTCTTTTTTTAAATTTTTATTTAAAAATTTTATTTGTGATTTGCAAAGTTATTCATAGTTAGTTTTTATGCATACAATATATAAGGACCATCCCACCACCAGAGTCAAACTTCTTCCACCAATGTTTCCAGACTCCATTCCATTCCATGCCTCAGACTGACATCAGAACATTTTTAATTTTGGTAGTTGAAGTTTTGATTTTATGGTTTCATTGTTGTTGAATCTGGCTTAGGTATTTAGTCTTATCCTTTGAGACCCCTTAGCATCTGACCTTCATCATTTCATATTTGTCTTTCTTATCCCCCACTCAATTTCTTTTCTTCTCCTTATAGTACTCTGGGGCCTAAAGTGCAAAGTTTGTCCTTAATTGCATTATTTCCAGTGACAGGACTAGTTAGAAGTCAAATTGGAGATACCATAGGATTTGGGGGTATTGACATTTCTATCCTATGCTAATCAATTTACCATTCAACATATTCAAAATACAATTAAAAATTTCATAGCTAAAGATAACCCAGCAGAGACCTAAGATATAACTCAGATGCTGGTTAGATGGTGTCTTGAAGAAATATTTAATAGATATGATTTGTCCTACATTATAAGAATCTGAGCAAAAATTTTTTGACCTTAAAGCAGATAGTTTAAGTCATGCTTGAATAGATCCATGACAAATCATTCGATTATTTGCATCTCCTACCCTCCCTTTTCGAAGTTCACACTTTTGACAGTTTGACAAACTAATAACTCAATCTTGTTATTTTGCTCCAGGGAAGTAAGAGATTATATTTTCCTGTGTTTCATTGCACTTGATACTTAGAGTTGTTGCTGGCCAGCACTGGCTATGGGAGACAGAGGAAGGAGAGACTCTTCTTGTTGTCATTGTAGTGTGGTCTAAAAGGACCCGGGCTTGACCTGTTTTTAATTCTCTGATGGCAGCTGATCTGATGTGAAAAAATCAGTCATGAAATTTGCTTATACATAGATAAATTTTGAGAGTATTATGTTGAGCAAAATGAGTTAGAGGAAGAGGGATAGATATAAAGTGATCACACTTATTTGTGTGATTTTATATATATGTGTATATACATATATGACTATGATAATAACATCCAAAGACAAGGACCAGGAGGACCAGTTCATGGTAGGAAGCTTATCACAAATATGGCGCAAATATAACAGAGTGTAAATATGGCAGAGGGCAGAGAAGGAACCACTATTAAAAAGTGATAGTTGGAAATGATCACCCTAGACAAGAACTGGGTGTGCTGGAAGTAGATAAAGAGATATGCCTGATACTATTTCAGTAACAATATTGCAAACTACAGTGTCTAAAAGGAATAAAGGAAGAGAGAGCTATAGAGACGAAAATGTCTGCCTTCGAGGGAGAAAGAAAAGATGGTAGTGGAGAGTGGAGGAGGGAAACAAGGACATTGGTGGTGGGGAAAGCAGTGGAGAAGGGGTGGGTGTTCCATGCTGTATGACTGAAACTCAACCATGAACAACTTTATAACTGTGTATCTCATGATGATTCAATTAAAGAATTTATTTTATAATAAATAAATAAATAAATGTACTGTGGCAGTACATTTGAGTGGAAAACACCTGAACTAAATGTTCAGGTTTTTCTTCCTTGGGAGAAATATCTCTAAGAAAATAGTAATTACAGTGATTTTATGTATGTGTGTATATAAAGAAAAAAAGAGTGCATATGCACAGATGTATAATATGTATGTTATTTTTCCAAAGTAGCTTCTTTTTAACTTGGCTGACATTGGCTCTATTCTTATGGCTCACTCATGGCCCGCCTCAATGTCTCTATGTGGTTGTCATGGATTGAACCTGGCTTGGCCATTGTGGGGAATATACTATCTTGTATTGTGTCTCTGACTCATAACCTCCTATTTTAGACAGAATATTGAAGAGGATTCTCACTTTTCTTTCATGTATCAAAGATAAAAGGAAGTCATTAGTTTAATATTTTTTTATATTTTATTTAAACACCTTGATTACATATATGATTGTGTTTGGGTTTCAGTCATGTAAAGAGCACCATCCATCACCAGTGCAACATTCCCATCAACAATGTCCCAAATCTCCCTCCTCCCCACCCAACCCCTGCCTGTACTTTAGACAGGCTTTCTATTTCCTTCATACATTCTCATTGTTAGGATAGTTCACAATGATGTTATTTCTCTAACTAAACTCATCCCTGTTTGTGGTGAGCTTTATGAGGTGAGCTGTAACTTCCAGCCCTTCTCTCTTTTGTGTCTGAAAATTATTATTGCAAGAATGTCTTTCATTTTTCTTAAAACCAATGGATGAGTGAGACCATTCTGCGTTTTCCTCTCTCTCCCACTTTTAATTGAAGAAAGGGGCTTTGTACAATAGCCAATAAAATATTTGGGAAGCACTTGGGTATTTTCTTACATGTCTGGCCTTCTAATATACCTTTACATGAATATAACATTTTCTGGGCTGTACAGACTTCTCATGTGTGCATAAGTAAGTACCATTTACTTTTTTGCTTTTTGTAAAAGAAACATTCCTGTGGTTTAGAGGATGAAGGTTGGGTTTGAAACTTTAGCTATTGTAAGCATTGGAAACAAAGATAAGATATGAAGTATATAAAATATAATGATTTTTTAGAACTTATAATTTGAATTTTAGCTTTATATACATGGAGCAAGACAAATTTGCTTTGGTTATAACAATAGATTATCTATTACTGGTTTTTTTTTTTTGGCTTTTGGGCCACATCCGGCGGTGTTCAGGGGTTACTCCTGGCTGTCTGCTCAGAAATAGCTCCTGGCAGGCACAGGGGACCATATGGGACACCGGGATTCCAACCAACCACCTTTGGTCCTGGATCGGCTGCTTGCGAGGCAAATGCCTCTGTGCTATCTCTCCGGGCCCCTATTACTGTTTTTATAGGAAGAGTTGTGAGGGGTAGAGGCCTAGTTGGAGTGGTAGGGAGACATTGTAGCCAGCAGTGAGCTCAGATAAGCTTCTTGATCTTTTTCTTTTTTTCTCTAGTTTTTGGGTCACACCTGGCAATGCTCAGGCAGGGGTTACTCCTGACTCTGCACTCAGAGATTACTCACT
Source organism: Suncus etruscus (assembly GCF_024139225.1). Taxonomy (NCBI): domain Eukaryota; kingdom Metazoa; phylum Chordata; class Mammalia; order Eulipotyphla; family Soricidae; genus Suncus; species Suncus etruscus. Next base: position 24,165,529 of record NC_064858.1, read on the forward strand.
GTGCTCAGGGCACCACATAGGATTCTTGGGATCAAACCAGAGTCAGGTGTGGGCAAAGCAAGCACCTTATGCATTATTCTATTTCTCTTTCCCCTTTTTTGATCATTTTCTAATTTCAGCAAGTGGCTTTGCTTCAGAACCATCTTCAGTGTTTATTCTAGGTGACAAACAGGCAATTATATTTAGTCCTCATTTACTTCCTTTAGCAACCTAAACATCCTATAAGAGAGTTTGTGTTGTTTTTGTTAATTAAAGAAACAAAGTAGAATGGTTAATGAAGGGGATAAATTAGACATAGTGCGGCAAGCTATCAGCAAGGCATTTGTAAATGGCATGGAAAACCATGACATTAGAACCAAAAAATGTTGAGAATGGGACACATAAAACAGAGATCATCAGGTTTTTTTTTATATATATAAAGTCTCTGTTCTAGTAACTCATTAGTCATGTGTGTAATTCATTCTCCCTGGAAACACCCTTTGGTGGACTGACCAAATCAGCAGAGCCTGTAGGCCTGGAAAAGATAGCAGTATGAAATGGTTCAGGATCCATTTTATCTCTGTAGGATGGAATAGATCATTGCTATTGGGATCTACATGACCTCCCCCTACACAAAGAGATAGCAAAGAAGCTATTTCACACTCTTGCAAGCCTCATAGCTTTGGAGAACCTCCATGTGGGTTCACATGACTGTGTCCTTAGCATTGTCCATGATGTTTCCTACACTCCTGCGCTTTGCTGTTACTTTAACAGAAGCACATCTGTACAAGAGCCGTAATCGTGACACAGAACTGAAACTGCACCGCAACATCCTATAAGTCTTAGTTTAGTTTGAATTAATTTTAAGTTACAAACCAAAAATATTATCTAAAGCAGAAAGAAATAACAAAAGAGAGATTCTGGGGGTCAAGACCTGTAGACAATAGTGAATTTAATTAAATTCTTCTTGGGCCTTGAAACAGATATGGGTTGAATCAGTCAACAGAAAACTCTTTTTTCATAACTGCTTAAACTAGACTGAGCATTCATCAGAAATCAGGTTTTCTTGGTCCTATTGCACAGTGGTTAAGTTAATTATTTGTTAGGGTGTTTGACAGGAAACTTGTGTTTGCGTTTGCTATTGATACATCATTTCAAAGTTTCTCTTTGACTTGGAGATTCTTGAATCTTACCTTATTTGTTGAAAGGGATCTGGGACATTCATATATATATATATATATATATATATATATATATATATTCATATATATATATATATCACCTCAAAAAATTACAAAAAAATAAGAGAGGATGGGGCCAAAGAGATAGCATGGAGGTAGGGTGTTGCCTTGCATGCAGAAGGACAGTGGTTCGAATCCCAGCATCCCATATGGTCCCCTGAGCTTGGCCTGCCAGGAGCGATTTCTTAGCATAGAGCCAGTAGTGGCCCCTAAGTGCTGCTGGGTGTGACTCCAAAACAAAACAAAACAAAACAATAAGATTAGTTAGAAGAAAAGGCATCTAGCACACTCAGATATATAAACATGATATGTTGAACTGTGTTTAAAAGTATGGAAGTAAGAGCTACTTAAAAGACTTGCATAGTTTTGAGCACTGGAGAAATGAGATCTATTGCAGGGTTGAGGTAGAGGGTAATAAAAAGAAAACACATTCTATGACTTTATACTACGAAGTCTGATGACAGTCTCAGGTATTGCTTATACATATCAAATGTCAGCTTGTTTTCTTATAACTATATTTTCCTAGTCATGAATGAAAGGGTGTGAAAAACAAGCTGAGTACCTGGAAAATAACTTCAAGGGTCATGCTTTAGAAATGCAGGAGACCAAGGCTGGATGCCTCCAGCAGCACTAGGATTAATCCTTAAGCACTGAGCTGGGAGTATTCCTAAGCAAATAAAAAAGCAATACAAGTGTAGAATGGTTATAATATAAAAAACCAGTGGCAAAGACATGGTGAGTTGAATTGCTGCTCTAATGTTATGTGCCCAAAAGATCACTGTTTTCTTTGTTGTCTTGCTTATAATTTGTTTGGATAATTTTGTGCTTTTCATGCCAGTTTTGAACTACTCATACCCTAATCTGAGTCACTTTTAAAGTTACTTTTTCAGAGTCTCCAAGATTGGAGTTTTGATCATGAAGGCAAGAGAAATTTTGGAATTGTTAGTACAATTTGATGCCAAGAAACCCCCCATTGTTATTTTAATTATCTGGCCTATGTACTCATTGTTTTTTGTTGGCTTTTGGTATTCACATTTTGCACTCTTTGTTCTGTCCTGATATATTATTAGTATTCTGTTTAAGAACTTGTGTTTATTTCCTTCTATTTTACTTGAATCTGTCTCAGCTTTTTGTACAGGACATTTCCCCAGTACCTAACTGCTTTCATTCTCTTCTCCATCTGTTCATAATCCTGAGAGTCCTCTGCTTGATTCCAGTTTTGGAATCTGCTTTAAGTCTTCCTATTTATTTATTTTTAGTTTCTTATAACTCTCAATTTAAATTTGCCCCCAAGGTTTTATCTTCAATAATGTTTCTATATGTGATATCTTTAGATTTATACATTTTGGACTCAAACATAGAAATCAGTAGGTTGAGAGGAATACAATTTTATTATGACTATATTCATTTGATAGACAGAATGTTATCTATTTTGGCAAGAAAAATTTCTGAATGTTCACTGGAAAGTGATTTTATTAATCTTTCTGACATAATTTTTTTTTTTTTTGGTTTTGGTTTTTTGGGCCACACCCGGTGGTGCTCAGGGGTTACTCCTGGCTGTCTGCTCAGAAATAGCTCCTGGCAGGCACGGGGGACCATATGGGACACCGGGATTCGAACCAACCACCTTTGGTCCTGGATCGGCTGCTTGCAAGGCAAACGCCGCTGGGCTATCTCTCCAGGCCCGACATAATTTTTTTTTAAAATTTGGGGGCACATGCAGATAAACTCAGGGCTTACTCCTGGTTTTGCACTCAAGGACCATGTGTGGTTTTAAGGATCAAAGCTGGGTCAGCTTGATGCAAGATGAGTGCTCTGGTCACTGTACTATCACTTCAACCTGACACAACGATATTTTAAATACATATTTAAATAAATTATTTAAATAAAATTAGGATGGCTTGTTATGATTCATGCACACTGTTAGTTCTCAATGTAAAATGTAATTCAGCTTCATTATGAGAATTATTTTATCACAGATATTCAGTAATCCCCCCTTGCACACACAGAGTTCCTTTATAGTGTGAAGTCAGAAGTTGCTCAGCTGTGATTCATTTTTTTCCCTAGGAGCCATAACGTGGTGTTCCTAATTAATATGATTTAAAACATTGTCAACTAGAAAAAGGTAAGATGATTCAAGATGGTCTCCGAGGCATCTTATTTCTCCAACTTATTTTTAATTTAATAAAATATAGTCCTTGCCCTCAAGAAGTTTATAATCGTTTGAATGAAAATATAAAGAGGGGGAAGGAAGTCTTTCATAGCATGTTTTTCCCTAAGGCAAATAGAATCAGAGATAAGGAGCAAGAACAATATATGACTTGAAGGAATTGATTTATAAGAACAGATGACGAGAACTACATACAGCTTTTCCGTATATAGCTTGACTAAATGAGTACTGTAGGAGACTTGATAAATAGACAACATTTTGTCTTTTACAAGGCTTTTGAGACTAAAGATACTTCATATAGCAAGATGATACTTTTCAATACAGTAAACACTGCACATTTCTTACAGCTCTTTGAAGCCAACAACAGATTCCAATTTTAAATGTAATGGACAATACAACTACAATTAATCTCTGCTGTCACAATAATATATATGTATGTATATATATAGTTGTGATTCAGCATAATATTCGTTTTTGTTTTTGTTTTTGTTTTGGGGTCACACCCGGCAGCGCTCAGGGGTTACTCCTGGCTCTATGCTCAGAAATCGCCCCCAGCAGGCTCGGAGGACCATATGGGATGCCAGGATTCGAGCCACCGTACTTCTGCATGAAAGGCAAATGCCTTACCTCCAGGCTATCTCTCCAGCCTCTCAGCACAATATTCTTACATGGAGAATAAATTATTTCTGGCGGGGGGGGGGGGGCAGGCAATTGGGCCAATCTAGCTGTGCTCAGGGGCTAGTCCTAACTCTATGCGCAGGTCCCACTCCTGGTAGTGATCTAGAGATGTGGGGTCAAAGGCATACAACCTTAACTCCTGTTGCATCTCTTTCACCAGTTTAAGAATTCTTTAAAAACAAATAATAAGTAACTCTTAAAAAGGTGTGCATTGTCTTGGGACAGGTCTCATATAGAATAAGCAAAATATTGATCATAAAGTAAGTTTTATATGGTCTTTAAAATTAGGAAAATGCTGAGAAGGAGGGCTTATTGTATAGCCAATTTAGGTGCACTGTGTCCAAATTACTATCATCTGTTAGCTAAATGAGCACATCTATAATTTGGCTTTTGTTTCCATAAGTCTTCATTCTTTATAGTTAAAATTTATCTTGGGGCCAGAAATTTGTTACAAGAGGAATAACAAGCTGATCATTCATGCATCCTTAAAACCAGGGAGTTCTCTGCCCTTGCAAATCAGAATGATGGTAAAATACATAGGAAGCTTCCTTTTTAATTTTAAGACAATCCCCCCTCTGCCCATCCAAGTAGCTGCATTTAAATGACCGAATTAAAATGACACAAAAGGGGCATGCCCAACCCTGGGTTAGTTTCTGTGGTGAATGAGTCAGAAAAGCCCAGAACTTTCACTGAGAAAGAAATTTATAGTGGAAAGCAAAGTTAATTGAGCGAGTGCTTTCACTTTCCAGAAAAGAAAGTCTACATGTTGTGATTCTGTTTTGTTTTGTTTTATCTTGAGTAAAAAAAAAAAAAAGGTAGTGTGTTTAACACAGAGTTTGCCATTTATAAATCAGAAAAGCCTGATGATTTTATAAGGAGCATTGAGCATCTTTCTAGCTTGTCTCTATTTTTAAGCAGAAACTGTAGAAATGGCCATCAGTGTGGCAGAGACTGGGTGGCCCTGAACAGCAGTGGAATTCCTTGAGTTCTCAGTGTTTGTCATTTTTCCTTTAGCTCACTGCTGCAGTGATGGGTAAAACATTTACTTATTTAAGTTAGATTTGTATATAGATTTATGTATTTCCACACAGACACGATAATAAAAGCACCCCAAACTTACTTTTCACTGAGAATTTCCATTGATATAAGTGATGTGCAATCAATGAGATGATTTAAAGCAATCTTTGATTCAGCATATTGTTGGTGGACATACATATGTTATGTGTAAGTTATCTGCATGTATGTGATTTCCTCTATTCTGGGTTTTTTGTTTTGTTTTGTTTTGGGGCCTCACCAGTGGCACTCAGGAGTCTCTCCTGGCTCTGCCTTCAGAAATTGCTCCTGGCTGGCTCAGGGTTATCTGGGATGCCAGGTATCGAACCGGGGTCTGTCCCAGGTTGGCTGCATGCAAGGCAAAAGCCCTACCGCTGTGCTATCTCTGAGTGGTCTTTTAAAGACACAGTCTCTACTCATTTAAAAGCAAATATAATGAGAGACAAAAAAAAGTTATTCTGAATTATAAATTTGGGGGGAAGCAGAACTTGGGAATATCTACTTTGGGGTCATTTGGCTCCTAAAACTACTTGTGGACGAGTTGGACAAACTAGAAAGCAAATTTCAGGGCAAAGGTGTGAAGTTTCTTCTTTCTTAGGAAATCTGACATTCCACACCCATCAGCTATGATTACCTTTTTGCTCTGGTATCTATCAATACAGAAAATGATAATAGTATTGGGGGCAGGAAGGGGGGCATAATTTCTGATAACATAAGTGTCAGCATTTCAAAGACAGGGAAAAATCTATGAGTAAAATTGTTCTTAATATGTTATCATGGCCAAATGAAAGCTGTCCTGATTCCCCATTCTCTCCTCGGGGGAATTACACTTATCTTTCATTCTGTGTCAAGAGAAACTGTCATTTAAGGGCAATTTTGTTCCCAGGATGGCATATTTCTTTTGTTTATGTTCGTTCTTTTTCCCATATGGGACTTGCTCTCAGTAGGCGAGTGTACAATTTACCCAAGCATAAATGGCAGTACTAGGCACTTCTGATGTGTGTGTGTGTGTGTGTGTGTGTGTGTGTGTGTGTGTGTGTGTGTGTGTGTGTGTGTGTAGGGTATTGTAGGATGGGCACTGAAGAGAAAGGCAGTTTCTCTGAATGTCAAAAATTGAAGAGGTTTTTTTTCATATGTTTTGTTTTTCTACTTAAAAGTTTTTCACCTGCTAAAATTTTTCATGATTTTTTTTAAACTACAATGGTTGGGTAGAATCAAGAGACTCAGCCTCCCCCGCTTTCCCATCCCTTCCAGATCCCTGTAGGTCAAGTATAAGATGTTTCCAGGGTCAACTTAAAATTTTTTCTGAATTTATGAAAGATAAGAAGATGATTTAGAAAGCACTGAGATCCTGAAGGAAAGATATCCATTTAGCTGCTATGTCAAATTGCCAGCCTGGTATACAGAATAGAGATGGTGTAGAGAAGGAGACTGGATCTGTAAACACAATTTACTTAGTTGGACTTTTGCATCCTAATTTTCCTATAAGAAAAATAAAAATCATGAAGCATTCAGAATCAAAACTAACAGTTTGTATTTGCCTATATATAACAGTGGGTAGGCTAGCTATCGATCAGCATTAGTCATGATTTTTTAACTTTTTTAATTTTTTGGTGGGGAGGTAGAACTTTTTAATATCAATCAGTATAGTTATGATTTTTTGGGGAGGCCACACCTGGCAGCACTCAGGGGTTTATTCCTAGCTCTGTGCTCAGAAATTGTTCCTGACAGGCTTGGGGGACCATATAAGATGCCAGGGATTGAACCTGGGTTGGCTGTGTGCAAGGCAAATGCCCTATCCGTGGTGCTATCACTCTGACTCTAGTCATGTTTTTTATAGTGAATTTTCCAACATCTAGCTCAATATTTTATTAGGTAATCCCATATGCAAAATTAAATACAGATATGGTTATCCCTTGGATATTTCCCAACCTAAATTTTGCTTGCTTATTTGGGGGTCATCCTCAGTGGTGCTGGGAGATTATATGTCTTGCCCAGCTTGGGGGCTTTCCTCAGCAGTGCTCATGGGACCAGGTAATATTGAGAATCAAATCCCCAGTTTTCACAAATCAAATGTTTCTACTTACTCAGCCATCTTCTCAGTCTCCCATAATAAAATTTTAAAGAGCTTTTTCTTTAATCTCTCTTTCAGGAAATGATAATCTGTGTACATGTTTTGTTTTATGTCTTATCAATGCACTGCAGGGTTGGAGCTCTTTATTCCAGGCTTTTAAGATTGGTATGTCTGGGTAAATTCTTTATTCTCCCTTTAGAAATTTTTCTCTCCGTTTTAAATGAGTTGTTACAAAATATAAACACAACTCCAATATATAGCTAAATGAATGTAGAAAGCTTAGCCTGGCCAAGTAAATACTTCCTAGATGTTAGTGTATTTTCACTACATGGGCTGATATTCATAATAGACAACTATGCAGGAGAAAGTGATATGTACAAGAGAGAGGAAAGTATTAGTTCTGCATATTTCCAGCAGCATATCAGTGTGTGGGACGGTGGTGGTGGAAAGGAGTGGTCAAGAGACATTAGGTGGAGTTGGCATTTGACTTGTGCATTGAAGAATGTATGGAATTTAGCCATCTGTGTGGAGCAATAGCATTTTTCTGCAAATCTCAGTTTGTTTAGATGGAACAAGGAGAGCATTCAGGCTCTCAATACTAGGGGAAAGGTAGAGTGGGAATTCTTTTTTGTTATTTGCAAGTCATTTTTTATTCTTTTATAATTACTTTATTTAAGCACTGTGGTTACAAAATTGTTCACGATTGAGTTTCAGTCATACAATGCGCACCATCCTTCATCAGTGCACAATTCGTCCCAGCAATGTCTCCAGTTTCCCTCCCACTTTCTCCTATCCTCTCCTCACCTGGAAATTCTTGAAAGGTTTTCAAGAGTCACTGGGAATATTGACAATATTTATTAATTCCATGATTGGAGTATTTCCAAATTCATCCAGGAAAGACAGATTTAGCATTTGTGGGATGCATAGAATAGTGGTGGAGAAAGTAGCAGCGAAGACCTTTAGGAGAAAGTATAGTGTAGTGAAAGAGCTGTGGGAATGGTTCAAACAAGATGAGAATGGTTCAAGCAAGTCTTAAGCGAGAACTCATGGGAAGGACTAGATGAATAAAATATAATTCAGTAGAGGAATTATCAAGACTCGGCAACTGGTTTTGAAAAACAATGAAAGGAACCATGTATAATGGCCTGATTCCAATTTCAAGGTAACTGGGAAGATATTGGTGCCATGAATAGACGTTGGGAATATGGCACTGGGTGTAGGTTGTACAGTGCAGAGAATAGCTAATCTGCATCTAGGGTGAGATATTGGTCTCCATGTGGTTATTTGGGAGGCCGCACTTAAAGTAAGTGAAAGGAATACTGTGGATTCTGTGAATGGCAGGGGGCTGATAAACATTGAGTTTCAGCTTCCTAGGAAAGCACCTTTTTTATTCTCCAGACAATAATAAACAGGAAGGTCAAATAGAAAGAATGCAGATGCTTCTTCAGAGCTCCTAATAGTAGAAACCGAAGTAGATATTTGACTCTTCATGAACACTGAGTTTTCATTTTAAAGGTAATACATTGTGGCTAAATAGTGAAGAGATATATGGAACAGATGAAAGAACATTCTAGATTAATCGCCAACGCCTCAGTAGTGATGATTATAGATACCTGATATATGATATATATAATGACAACACCTCAGCAATAATAATTTTATATGTATATCTACACATACTTGACTGTGGGTAGAACTTACTCCTGGCTCTGTACTCTGATCACACATGGTGGTGCTTGGGGGTACTGAGAATTGTGCTTATATTGAACATGTGCAAAGCAAGTATCCTCTCTATTGTACTATTTCTCCAGCCCCACCTCACTCATAATTAAAAAAATTCTCCTAATTACTGTCAGCAATATTTTGGAGTGACTGCATTGATGTGTATTCCAATTCCCTAGGTATTGGGCAATTGACATTTTGGGTATTTATTTGATTAGATTTAAAATGCAAAATTATTAATTTTGAAAAGTTCTGCTTTTTTTCTAACAAATTTATAAACTACTAAAATGCACTATTGATGCTTTTTTTTGTTGTTGTTTTGTTTTGTTTTGTTTTGGGGCCACACCTGGTGACGTTCAGGGGTTACTCAGGGCTATGTGCTCAGAATTGCTCCTGGCTTGGGGGACCATATGGGACGCTGAGGGGGGATGTAACCACAGTCCGTCCTAAGTCAACCATGTTAAAGGTAAATGCCCTACTGCTGCACCACTGCTCTGGCCTCTGATGCTTTTTTTAATCTCATATTTCTGCATCTTTCTACAAATTGAGAAAAAAAAAGTGTATGGGGCCGAAGGGCCAAGTGATCTGAGGTGCATTGGTAGAAAAAAAAAAGTCAGAATTAAATACAAAGCCAAAGTCAACACAATAGAAACAAGAGACCCAAACTATAACAATCTAAACTTAAAATGGGCCTGTTACACTGGCAGCCCAGGCAGCTAAGGGTGGTGGTATAGGATGCATGCTAGGAACTTTGGTGGAGGGAGGCCAACACTGGTGGTGGAAATGGCCTTATTAACTGTCCTGTATGCCTAAAATACAACTATGAAGGACTTATAAAAAAAAAAAGAAGCTAAAAAACAAAGCACAATTAGAATATTCTCCAACATTTCAAACTATTTGAAAGTGACTTTGGTTTTATTACTTTTGCTGTTGAATTGGTTTTAAGAAAAAACAGAAAAAATGAGGCTGAAAAGGTAGTACAGTGAGCAAGACATTTGCCTTGCATGCGTCGCCCCAATTTGATTCTCAGCATCCCATATGTTCTCCAAGTTCACCTGGAGTAATTCTTGAGTATATAGACAAGAATAACCTTTGAGTACTGCTGGCTGTATTACACACACACACACACACACACACACACACACACACACACACACACACACACACACACACACACACACAGTGAGAAACTTATGGTACTTTGAAACTGGTAGACTTACACCTAAATGATTTATCTTTGTTTGCTTGGGGGGGTCACTTAAGGCAATATTTGGGGGAACATGCAGTGCTGAGGATCGAACCCAGTTACTAATATTTGTACCTTGAGTATAAGTTAAGTTCAAATATTAGCAAGTATATATAGAAAGATTAGGTGCCAGGAAGATGGCTCAAAGGGTTGGAGTTTTGCATAGAGGAGGAGCTGCTTTGATTACTGGCATTGCATGGTGACATGAATAAGAGCTTGAAGTGTAGCTACTGAACACTTCCAAGTCCCCTCTGCTCCCAGTAATAATAGATAAATACAGTTAAAAGATATCTTACTGACAGTAGTGCTTGATGTAAGAGTGAAAATGTTGATCTGATTTCAAACAGAGGTTGAAACCCAGAGAACTTAAGCAATTTTCTCTATTTCCTTCTATGGGGCTAGAATTATAGTGCAATATGTAGGGTGTTTGCCTTTCACATGGGCAACCCTGGTTTAATACCCAGCATTTCATATGGTTCCTGAACCTACAAGTAATTATCCCTGATTACAAAGCCAGGAAACACTCCTGAGCACTGCTGGATATGATTATAAAGCCAAACAAATCATATATAGTAGTTATAAATTATCTTTTCAGTATAGATCCCTGGCTCCTAGAGCAAATATTCTCTCTCTTTCTCTCTCTCTCAAGCTTACAGTAATACTTTATTTTCTTTTAAAGCTTAATACTTTAATCTGTCTGCCCAAAAGCACCCCCACTGGCCTGCCAGGGTCATCTCCTGAAGGAAATGAACCCAACCCAAGATCTTAAGAAGATTATATAGGGAAGGGTTATGGAAGGGTTCATTTTTCTGATGATCTTTAAAATGATTGGCTATTGTCTAGGGGTACCTTCCTACTGCTCCCTTGTCCTTCCCTGATAATCTGCCTAGTACAACCAGGGAGTTTGCAGTGGTTTCTATGGAAATAGGCTTATGGAGACCTAGTGTGTGCCTTTCACCAGGAGCTTCTTACAAAATGGCATCTCTCCCTGCTCAGAACCTGAGAAAAAGCCTGCCATGTGGCCTTTACAAAATGACATCCCTTCTTGTTCCCTCCTTTTCTTATGAACCTGAGTCAAATCTTTGACTCTCCTTGAAGTATCTTATTCTTGTCCCTACTGGGACCTTAGCACAAGCATCTTAATCAGGGAGGTTTTCCCGGGTGATTGGATTGAACCACTGTTCATATGAAGTGGCAGAGTCTTTTCATCATCTTTCCAGCTCCGGCAAACTAGCCTTCATCTGCTACAATGTCTCATGGCTGACCCTTGACTAGTTAGTATAGAAACAATATTGTTTTCCCAGTGCCTAGGTCTAGTCCCTGACTGCCTGGAGAGCAACTCCAGCTAGGGAGGCAGCTTGTTCTTCTAACATCCTGATAGAAAAATGATCAGTGTCCATTTTTGGAAGAGTTAAAGTTGCACATCTCCCTTGACAAGGGAGGCAACTCTCACACCCATTGCTACAAGAGCTGGAATAAGGGTGATGGCCCTCTCCTAGTAGGGAAAACACTGCTCAACTTGCTTCCACCCACCCTCTCCCACCAGGTATGACACTTGGGGTGGAGAATGACCATGATAGAAAACTCATCTGAGTTTGCAAAAGCAGGGGCAAACACACAGGGGCCAGTCCCTTGATACATTCAAAGCCATGTCCCATTCGGTTCCTGATCGAGATTACTTCCCCATGCAGCTATATTGGCCTCCACAGTCTTATGACAATAGTCCAGGTAAAGAGAGGTGACCCTGGTGGCCTCTCGAGGGGTGAGTAAGAGGCACATGCCCATGCCATGTCTTCTCTCTGAAGTGGTGGACCTCCTGGTGAAAGTCCAGGGACATATAGAGTCTGTTGTCTGGATCACTGTCCCCATTATTATGGTCCTGAGTGCCTCTTCTCCAGTTTTTGGGTCAAAAAGAGGTCCAGGGTTGAGGGGTTTACACTGGCACCTTAAGGCAGTGTTGAGCTTCGGACTCTCTCCTTCTTATTTGCCTTAACTGACAGAGCATCTACTTCTAAAAGCTGATGAGCCTCATCCATTTTTAACATTCTGACCAAGAAACTGTGGTCATATATAAATCATATTTAAATTCATTTACTGAATCTAATATGTAGCAATATATAAGTATATACCCAAACTCCAAAAAGATAATTGCATTATGTAGTCGTATATAAAATTAGTTGATTTGCAATACAAATAGAAGTGATATTGAAAGTCTTTAAACCCATTAAGTATGAAATAGTTAACCATATTTTTGAAATGTGTTGTCATTTTCCTCACCTTAGAATTCTTATTAATTCAAATTCATCCCCATCACAGAACAGGGTTGATGTCATTATATTTAAGATCTATGGTGACATTTCTCTTCTTTATCATCTTTTCAGTCAATAATCTTTGTACTGCTGTCCTTGTTCTCCTCTAGTAGCTGGTGTTCCCCTTTTCCTTTATTTTTTTGGTTTCTGGGCCACACCCAATGATGCTCAGGGGTTACTCCTGGCTATGCGCTCAGAAATCGCTCCTGGCTTGGGTGGGGGACTAGATGGGATGCTGGGTGATCCAACCACAGCCCATCTTAGGCTAGGGCATGCAAGGCAGATGTCTTACCGCTTACGCCACTGCTCCACCCCCTCCCCATTTTCCTTTTTTGACTCACTTTCCTGTAATGTCCTCTGCTATGTCTGGCCCTGGATCCTGGCTGAGTTCTCCAGAGAAGAACTGGACCTGATACCAGAGTTTTGCAGAGTCTCTGTGGTGAGTGACAGATTTATTTAGTGTTTTTCTGATCTGTTATTCAATGACTTTGTAAGACACAGGAAATAGCTTTGGAAAAATGGGGAAAAAAGAGCTCAAACCATGCAGAGCCCAAACCCCGATTCTTTGTTGTTTGCACTCTATAGGCTTAAAAGGCACTGCCAAATCTGTGGCTATTTCTCTGGATCCCTCTGTGTTTCCTACCTCTTTCCTCACAAATCTACTTCAAATAAGTGGTGGATGGACCCCACCCAGCTCCTGCTTATCCCTGGCCTCTAGGTTTTCCTTTCAGGAATTGATTCTTTCTTCTGCTCATAGCTAAAGTAAGTGTGAAATTAGACAGTTGACTTTGTGCTAATAAAGTTATTTATTTCTGGCCTTGAAGAAATGCAGACTGACTCTTACCAGGCACTCATTGTTTCTGGTATCTGGATAATAAATGGCATGGCCAAAATCAGGAAAACAAGTGAACAACTCTCCTATAAGTCTGCTTAAGGGGTTCTTAACCTCTTTCCACATAACACTCATCATGCCTCTTGCCTCTTGCAGCTCAGATCACCAATGCTGATTTTGTCAAGGTACAGTATGGCCAAGCTGGACATTTCCTTTGATAATCTTGATAATCTTATCCAGGCTAGAGGAAATTAATATTTATACTTTGACACCTTCTTGACTTTTACTACTTTTTTTTTTTTTTTTGGTTTTTCGTGCCACACCTATTTGATGCTCAGGGGTTACTCCTGGCTAAGCGCTCAGAAAACGCCCCTGGCTTGGGGGGACCATATGGGACGCTGGGGGATCGAACCGTGGTCGAGATCTTTCCTTGGCTAGCACTTGCAAGGCAGACACCTTACCTCTAGCGCCACCTCGCCAGCCCCGACTTTTACTACTTCTTATGCCAAGTGAATTATAGAAATTTTAACAGGTAAAGGTAAATGATAGGGAAATAGAAAGTAATCTGTATAGGGAAGGCAGATAACTGGAAGTAGCTCTGCCTTTGAACCTAAAGAAAATAGTCCATTGTGAATTTTCAGTAATAATTTTAATTTAAGGTAGGATCGTGGCCCACATCGTGTGATGCTCAGGGCTTATCCTGGCCCTGTGCTTGAGAATCATGGCTGACAGTGATATGGGGAGCATCTATGATGCTAGGGATCCAAACTGGTTGGCTGCATGCAAGAAAAGCATCTTCAATGTTCTCTGGTCCACTTGTTAATGTTAATAAAATAATCATTTAAATAATTGAAAAATATTATAGAGTCTTCCAAGTCTTTCCTACTGACCTCATTTTCTCCAGCACAGGAATCAAGACCTACAATGATGTTACATTGGGTGTTGCAGTTAGGTGAAATCCTTCAGACATGATATATTGGTTTTTGCTTTTAATGACTTCATTTTGGGGTCATACCTGACACTGCTTTATGTCTTTGTTCTGTACTTTAGGAGACTATGTGGTGCTATAATCCAAACTCAAACCTTCTGCATGCAAAACATCCTGCTCCTTGAACTCTCTCTCATACCTGGTTTTTAGAAACCAAATTTAGGCAACCAATTTTTTTTGGTATAGAGGCTAAATTATTTTTGTTTGATAAGTCATTTTAGAAGGGTTGTATCTATTAAAGCTGGTTAAACTAAATCATAGTCTCAGCCAAAACCAAATACATTTGATAGCATTTATGTATGTTTATGTAACTCTCTCTCTCTATAAAACCTCATTGTTTTATTTTATATTTTAAAATTGTCCTTCAAATCTGAGGGTTTCATGTGTCTGATTTCTGCATAGTTTCAGCAATTTAGTCCTTCAAACTGTCAGTATAAATAGCCTCTTGACTCAAATAAAATAGTAGAGAACTGCTTTTGTAAAAGTTTGATAATCTCAGATATGATCAAATATTATTGAACAAATTTTTGATTTATGAAGATTTTTATCACGTATTAACAACTTTTTTATTTATTTATTTATTTTTTTTGGCACATACCCAATGGTGCTTAGGGGTGGGGCTTTGGGGATGCCAGGGATGGAACCTTAGTCAGCCACATGCAAGGTGACTTCCTTATTTTATAAACATTGTTCATAACATTGGATAACATATGAATATTATAATTTTTATGTTTTTTTCTGAACATTAAATGTTTTGTTTGCTTTGTTTTTGGTTTCTGAGTCAATGGTTGTGGGGTCCATCTGTGATTCTTGGAATTGAACTGTTGACTGTCTGCAAGGCACGTGCCTTACTCACTGTACTATCTCTAGGGCCCCCAACATTGTTTTTATCTTTTATATTTTTCCTAACAATTATAAAGTAAGCAGAGTAGGTTGAAGAATTAACATTAAAATAAATTTAATTAACATTAAAATAATTTTCATCCCTACCGTGTTCTCAGGCTCTCTTGAACTCTCAGATCTCAGCACCTACATGAGAACTCTTTGCTAGACTAGGAACTTGCCTCTGTCTTGTGCTCGCTATGTTCATGATGCAGTGTCTCCTCTGGATCAGGTCCAGAGCAGTGGGACATGATTATTTTTTGTTTCTTCAAGAGAAGGAAACATCAAGACCACATGTAGGGTGTTTTGAGATCAGAGTGCAAGATGAAAACATTTATGTGGTGAAACCTATTTTGGTTGGGAAACCATAATCCATTGCAATTTTGTTGCTGGAGATAGGCTGTCTTTGTGTGTGTGTGTGTGTGTGTGTGTGTGTGTGTGTGTGTGTGTGTGTGTGTGTGTGTGTGTCTATGGGCAGCCTAGGGAAGACACCTGCCCTCCTCAGTGATTGTGTTGTGTGCTAGTGGCTGCAGACAGGCAGCAGTAGTAGAAGTTCAGTATGACTTTCCCGAAGGCTTCAAATCAGGTGGTTGTTTCATTCCAGAAAGTCAGTGTTGACACATGGGTATAGCACTTGCTTCATTTAAGCCGTAGGAGATGAGGGCAGATATAGTAGTAGGTGCAGCATCTCTGTTTTGTTTTCAAAGTGATTCCTCCCCACACACTTTGGAAAGCTTCTTCTCTTTTAGAGTCCACGTCTAGAAACCTAAATGTAAAAGAATGAATAGAATAGTTGGGGCATTCAATAATCTGTGATTAAACACAATGGGAACATTCTTTACAGGGCTAACACCAGGTAATGATTCTGAAAACATGATTTTATATTCTAAGGTGTAGACACTGAAGATCGTGGCAGTAGGTTTTGTTTATCAATTGGTTATATTGATTGGCTTATGTTGCTCTGTATAGAATTATATAGAAATGTATATGTAAATACTGACTGTCTTTTAGTTAGTTCAAATCTGACCAGTTCTTGTTCAAGGATCAGGCAACTGTGCAAATGCTTGTTGGAGTGTCTATAAAAGTGCTTTTATAGCCTTGGGCAGCATTCAGCACAATCAACTGCTGGTGGCTAAACCAAGATAGATCCCAAGAATAATCTTCTTTATATTAATGACCATTTGGGGACTATCTTAAAAAGCGCAGGTCACAAGTCATGGACTAATTTGTTTGGAAACTAAACACAAGTTAAGCAGTGGAAACTCAGGGAGTTCTTGCAGGTTCTGTGTTTTGAGTGTGCAGGGCAGCTAAAGAGAAGGGGTGATCTACTACTCTCAGAGATTCTCCCTTAACTAGAATAATTGGCCTGCTGATATTTACTCCAATTACCAAGGACAGCACTGCTTTTGATGGGTGGGGAGCCAGGGCAGACCCTTCTCTGCTCAGTTCTCTTTAACTTTCCTGGTGACTAATTCCCTTGCCTCCACAGGGCTGTGGATCCAGAGAATTCCCAACTTCCTCTGTGTTCCTTTCACACACACTTTGCTTATCTGTCTGAGTGGCAGTTGTGTTTGTCTGATCTTGCCTTTTGCATGTTTTTACTTTTAAGATTTTCTCTTTCTTATGTAAAAAAGGCAATTAGACTTGTATCTGTTTATTTTAAACAAAATGGCTGTTAATTAGCATGATCAAAAACGCTGCCATTGTAGACTCTGGGTCCCACTTTGTAGTCACACAAAATTGAGTATGGTTTGGTGCCCATTGACGTGATAACAAGTCAAAGACTGGCTTTTTAAAAATTAATGAACAAACACATTTATGAGGCTTTGTTTTGTCTGGTTTAGATCTATAGGCGCTGAATGCATCAGAGTTCTTATGTTTCCCTGACTAATTCTGTTGTTTATTAAAAGTGCATAAACTTATTGAGAAACTTTTTGATATGTGAGTATAACTGATGTGTGAAAGCTACACCATTTTCATTTAATTAGTTTGTGATTTATTAGTTGGGGTATAAAGTAGGTTTTTATATTCCTTTAAAAATACAGACTAACATTTCTTTTTATTAAGTGATCAGTTTACCCAAACTTGGAAATATCATAAATTATTAGCCCCTTGTATTCCATCTTCTTATATCAACATTTAAAAGAACTGAGCAGGGGCCAGAGAGATAGTACAGCCAGTAGGACATTTTTCTTGTGTGTGACCCACCTGGTTCTATCTCTGGTTTCCCAATAGGCTCCCCAGAGCTTTCCAGGAGCAATTCTTGAGAGTAAAGCCAGAAATAACCCCTGATATACAGAAATAACACTGCGTGGTCTCAAAACCCAAACAAACAAAATCCAAGTAGATTTCAGGTATGTGTTTAGTATGATATGAAGCAAAATATAAAATGGCTTGAAGAGCATGGGTAGAGAGGAGTAATTTGGTTTTACATATCTTTAGCATTCTGGTATCTTAAGGTGATAATTAATGTTTGAAAAAAAGATCCCAGGAGTAGAATGTCTTCTTAATAGAAAGATTAACCTATGCATGTAACATGTTAGTTGTGAGGCAAAAACCATATTGATCTATACTAACATAATTGCCTCTACTGAAGATCTAGACAATTTTTTTGTTATGAGGTCAAAATAATTCAATCAAAATAAAATGGCACTCACCAGAACACCCCAGCATCTTAACATTGTCCTTAGCTGAAGTTTTACAAGTGGATTTTACTTTTCACCTTAAAAAGTATAGAAGAGTGCATTAGTCATCAAAGGACCTAGCACTAGGGATCCACAAAGAGTAATTTAAGTGGGTGCACCTGGCTTAACCTCATGTACTTAGCTGTCTTGAAAGACTTTTAATTCAAAACCCAGCCCTCATATCATCTGTAAATGAAACCTGTGTTTTGACTGCTCTCTTTGAAGGAAAATAAATGCTTATTTGGAAATAACAATGGATCAAAATGACTCCCTGAAATTATTTAGATTACAGCAACGATCAGAATACAGATAACCACCATTCATTGGAGGTTGACAGAATTGCAGACAGTGTTCTTTCCTCAATGATTAATTAATTATTGGATTTATTGAGTTTGTTCCCTCTTTCAACACTAAAAATTCAGCCTTCTGTATTCATTTTCAGTCATGAAAATTTAGATCCCAAACAGTAAAAATACCTTGTATAGTTTTGAGAGGTTAAGATTTGGATTCAGATCACTTTGAGCCAGTGCTTTTCTTGCCAGTATTTCTTCACTTTTGTCAGAAGTTATTTTGATAAAGCCCATCTTCTTATTTTAGGAGGAACTCTCATTGTGATCTTATTTCCTTCCATTTCAATTTTCCACACTAAAAAGTGGGCACCCGCCTTTTTCTAGTTCTGCCACCACTTAGGATCCATTATGGAACATCTTTATGAATGGAACACTATTCTGAATGGACAAGTGTTTCCCTGATCTTTCTCCTCTGGGAAGCTTCCTGCCTTAGTCTATCCTCACTGTTGAACATTCTTGGTATTTAGCCTAAATTTACTTCCCTTGATTATACTCATTACTCCTAGTTATCTCCTTTATTGTGGAGGTGTCAGTAATGATCTATCTTTAGCCAACTGGCCTCTGTTTATAGTCCTTCCCACAAGATTGAGGCTGATGCTGCTATGATGCTTAGAGATGATATAATATAGATGTGGGTAATTGGGCAATCAAATTCAAAGTACATTTAAAACCTAGAATTAGTTGGAAAGTAATAAATGGCACATCATGTTGACTATATGGTCTGTACTATTACTTGCTTTTAAAGACATAAGTCTGTGATGCTTTAAGCTTGTAATCACTTTCTATGGCATATAAATTAACATGTAGCTAGTTTAATTAATAATTTTGAAGTTTCCTCCATATGCTTATAATTTCCTATGACACCAATGTTTTAAAATGATTTTGCCCTAAGTCAGCATCACATATGATATAACCTTTGATCATATTTGCTTACTGCTTCCTGCCCTCAAGTCCTTGATTTCCATTTCCTTTTCAGTAGTAATGAGACAAATTATCAAACAAGCTCATTTGAGAAACTCCAGTTGTAATCAGTTAGTTTGATGGGGGAAGGATTTTTGGTATGTAGCCGTCACTCTCCCCTGTGGATACCCAGCACAGTAATTTAAAGCTTAGCAGAGTGAGCTATACAAAGCAAAATCAGATTCTTCTTCCCACAAAACATAGATAGCTATTCATAAACTGCATGGGTCTGAGGAGTTTTATTTCTTGTTAAATGTTTTTGTAATTTACTAACCTGGGGCATCACAGTAACTGGTTCTTATTATGATGTGGTGGAGAACTGAATCTTTCCAAGCCAAGAAGTGAACAAAAAAGCATCACAAAACTGTGAACCTCGTCTTTGCATACAAAGGGCTCCTAGAAATTAAGAGCCCTAGGAAAGGAGAAGCCAAGATGGAAAGACCTACACTATATACATCAGGAGCCAAAGAAGAGAGAAAGAAAAACATGGAAATGACAAAATGGGGACCAGGCATGTGGAGCATGTTGGATAAATAATTTCGAAAACCTGGTTGGAATCTTCAAAGACATGGAGTCATGGAAATATAAAATAGGACTACTTGAAAACAGTTCAAGTGGTAGATGAAGACCAATATGAACACAATAAAGACTTTCAAGGCAGAGATACTAGACACAGAATAATAAAAGAAAAACCAGTGCAAACAAAAGAAAGTCACAGTGGGAAGAAAAAAGATGACCTGGAGAAATATTTAGGGACTGCCTTTGATGATAGCCTTCTGACATAGATATCTAAGGAAAATTCTAGACTCTTTCAGGTCAAGGATTGCTTTAAGAACTTTTTTTAAGACCATACATGGGTTGAACCTAGAAACTCAATATAACCCAGTGGAGAAGTCACATTTATAAATGCTTATGCTGACACATTCTTGCTAGTGTGCAGGTACTGTTCTTAGTACTTGATACCTTAACATAACCTTCCCTGTATGCTACCTAGGAAAGTGTAAGAAGGGAGCAGACCTCAGGAAAAGCAGACAGCCTACAAGGAAGCAGCTCCTTGGGGTTGGATGTCGAAATTCCTTAGCCAGCACCTTGGCCTAATCCCTTTACCCATTAAGGGTCCTAGATCAGTGGTCCTCAAACTTTTTAAACAGGGGGCCAGTTCATTGTCCCTCAGACCATTGAAAGATCGGACTATAGTGAAAATAAAAACTATGAACAAATTCCTATGCACACTGCATATATCTTATTTTGAAGTGAAGAAACAAAACGGGAACAAATACAATATGTGGCCCGCAGGCTGATGCCCCCAATCCCAGTCAATGAGTCAGATTTGAAATAACAGTAAATTTTACATTCTCCTACCCCCCACCACCTTGGCTACTTGTGTTGCCTTATTCCCATCTACTTTTCCAAAGTGGTCCATCTGACCATGTAGTTAGTTTTCCATGATGATGGTTCAGTGGCTCTTTATCAGATCTAGAAGTTCAAAGCTCCCCCTGCTCAGGGGGTACCCACAGCTGTTTAGATCTGTTCACTAGTGTTTGGAGCTGAGTTTGGATCTGCTCACTTATATATTTCCTCAAGAAAAAGCAGGGGATGTGCAGTGTGGTGTTCTATCACTTTCATGTCTCCAGGCTTGTGTAAAAACCCATCCCTCTGCCCACACTCTTGGACTTTGATGTTTCAGGTGAAGTTATGAAACAGTGTTAGTCTCTGTTTTATTGTTCTAAACCAGATGATAAGGTGCAGCTCCTAATTCTGTGGAGAAAATAAACCAAAATTTTGGATTTGATTGACATATACAGGATTTAGGTGGAGGAAGTGAAGGTTTTCTTGGCAGATTTTGGAAGTGAGAAGCATTTTAAAGTAGAGTGAGTATTGAAGGCATGCTTATAAAGATGGGATGTAATTACTATTGGCTTGTGAAAAATCCAGCACCACAGAATGTCTTGGGCTTAGGCTCTCTCTAACTGTACATTCAATGATATGGGGAACTTTCAAAATGACAGCTTTCCCATACTGAATTTTGCAGGTTTTCATTCAATAGGGTTTGTACAGGAATCCACCCACAGGTTTCTGAGAAGCATCTTGGGTAATGTTGATGATCAGCTACAGCTGGGGGCTTGTCCATGGAGATTTGAACTGCCCAAACCTATGAGATATAGCAGAAAGAGACCAAGCCTATGAGGCTGGGTTTGGGAAACTGTTGGTCACACACACTGTGGGGACTATTGCTCTATTCCTTTCAAATGAAAGCCCCCTTCTTGTCAGCTAATCAGAGGCTGTTCTGTATTTCTGTGCCCATGTTAGAATCATTTAGGCCCAAAGAAAACATACTCATAAGTGACAGAAGTTCAGGAGAGGAGAGTAGCTCCCTCATACTGATGTAAAAACTTGTGCAGTAGGCCAGGTTCTGCAGATACCTTAGTTACTTATTATAATACTCCTCTCCACTTCCTCTCTTCTCCTCTTCATCACTGGGTAGAAAAGAGATGGTAAAAGATCCAAAGTTGAAAGACAATTTCACCTGGAGTGTCAGAGAATGAAAATAGTGTATAATCAGAAAGAGAGCTCTCGTAATATACCATGCATGTTCGTCTAGAGAGGTTGTAAGAAGCAGTAAGAGGATGTTGACAGGGCTCTGTGCTTCACTATTTTCTGGGATTGGATGCTATTTTAGAACCCTCCAGACATTTTGAGGATGTCCCTCATGGTCCAGGAATGATTTCTACTCAGCAATTAACTTATATGAGAATTTTGAGTATTATTTTCCCAATTGATTCTGATCTTGCATTCATTTGGCCTCTAACTTATGAACTGTTAATTTGCACATGTGCGGTTTGCTAGGTTTTCTTTTCCTTTTGTGCCCATGATATGTTAGGCAGAAAAGATACAAGTTTAGCCACGAGCTCAAATTTAGATCTTCACTGTACCAGTAACCAGTGTTTTGACTTGGACAAGTCTCACTTACCTGGCCTCCTTATCTCATTGAGTTATGAGAAGAAAAGGGCAAGAAACTGAATTTGTCTAGCTTTTTCTTCATGTCAGTTTTTAATCTACTAAAATCAAATCTGACTCTAACCAGGCTTGCTAAAATGGTTGGTAAAATCAACAACTCTCTAAATTACAACATGATGTAAAATGTCTTGTATTTGTTCAGAAAAAAAACTCAATGTATATGGTCAGGCCACTTACAAATAGTGTCCAGTCCATAAGAAATTAGCTGGTATTATTGACTTAAAAGTCTAACATTGTAACTATCAGGAATGATAGTTTTTGCATAATTTTGCATGGAATTCTAGCTCTATCCCTAGTGTGAACTATTATACTATGGGTCAGTGATGTATCCTATCTTAATTTGATGCTCTGACTAAGATTAGATGAATAAAAATAGGACTCATGTCCCAGAGTTGCTGAGCATTACATGGGATCAAGAACTTTATCATTGTTACTGGCACTTGTTTTTTCTTCGATAATTGATATTAACATTGCATCTATTTTTGACTATGCCATTATTTTTTATTTAAACCCAGTAGTTACAGGGTTGTTCATAATACATTTTTTAAAAATTTTTATAATAATTTTTATTTTGACCAATGTGGATTACATCTTTCATATTTTAGGTACATATTGACATTGGATCAGGAGAATTCCCATCACCAAAGTTGTCCTTCCTCCACCCTTGTTCCCAGCATGCATCCCATATTCTTCTCCCTGACCCCCTGGGCTGCTAGTATCATCTCTCTGCCCACACCACCACCATCGCAGCATCTTCTCTGGATTTCTTAGAAGTGTACCTTAATCTAAACACTCCATTTACTAGAAAGTCAAGAAAGAAATGTATGTCCTCATTTTTGAGCACCTGCTCACAGGGTTCTCTTTGGAAACCTAATTTTTTAGATGTGAGATTTCAACAAGGAGTTTAGTTCCTCCACCTTAGTCTCTCTCTGTATGTTGGTAGGGGTGGGAGAGCGTATGCTCGTTTGCCTTATAGGAATTTTAGGAACAAATATAAAATGATTGCATACTAGAAGTTGCAATAGAAGTCAATGGCAATATCAGAGAAACCTAAGCTCTATCATTCCAAGTGTTGTCCATCTGTATGTGTGTACTTAGAAATTGCACATTGCACTGGCACGCCTACACTTTCATGTAGAAATACTTTTGTGAATGCGGATTTCCCAGGCTACGGATTTCACATTTCTTCAGAAGGAGACCAAAAATCTAAACATCTTGTTCAAACCAATCCTTTGTTTGTACATGATTCCCAAGGGCATTACCCCTATTTGTCAACATGCTTTTCAACGTTTTTTGTTTGTTTGTTTGTTTGTTTGTTTGTTTTTAAATCAGCCAATGTGGAAACAAACTTAGGGAAAAGTATTCCATTTCAGCAGTGTGAATGATGAGAGAACAGTTTGTATTTCTGGTCATGTAAAGAAAAAAATAGCTGAGGAGTATAGAGTTCAGTGTTCCAAAATAAAAAATGACGCCTGGTCAGGACTAGAGGCTTCAGATCAAAAGGGCAATTTTAGAAAATTGTGGTGAGTGAATGAGAGCACTAGTTTATTGAAGAAATCAATTTGCTATCTTAACCAATGGCACCCGGGCGATCCCTATAATCTCTGGAAATAGACAGACACTTTGCGGTTCACCAATCCGAAGATCACATCTGTTTCCTTCCACCTGGCATACTCGCACCCTTTTCCAATCAGATGGGATTCTGGAAGCTTCGTGGGTTTATGAAGCCACAGGTTTATTAGGCAGATAATATCTCTGAGCATTCTTAAGTTTTAAACTGTGCTGTCAGAGCAGAGTTCAGCTCGAGTGGCCATTTCAAAAGTAAATAGAGCACAGTGCCTTGTAAATTGTGCTGCTCCATGTCCCTGACTGTGCTGCTGGTGACAGTGTCCGGAGCTGCTTCCTGTCTTTGTTTGTCCACTGAGCTGTCTGCAGAGAGTAGCCATGGAAATAGGGATAAATCACCTCCTGTGGCCCTGCAGGCTGCTCTGGAGGAAGACCAGGCAAACATTCGGAAGGGAAAACAAACATGGCTTTTCTCCATGAGGTGAGGCCTATGAAACCCGCACTCTGTCTTGTTTAAATGCTCAAAAAAAAGGGTCTGTGAAGGAGAGTAAACAGAATCCAGTGTCAGAGTCCTAAATGAACTCACTTTCTTGTAGCATGTGATGATCAGGAAATAGCTAAATAAGGACTCCCCTAGTTAGTGAGAATAGAACATTTATTCCTCAGAAACTTTCCCAACCCACAAGGGCATAAAGCAAAGTAGTTGCCATTAACTTAGGTAAATTTTTTTCCCCTTGATGTTACCTAATTCCCAGAATATTCTACTATAGCATGCGGAGTAACCAAGAAACACTGATGTCACGGTGATAAACAATGATGTAGCATCATTACAGTAATGCATAATGGCCACTCTGTCCCTCGGCTGATGTCCAGGGTCTATTGCTAAGAAGAGAAGTACCATCTCTAGATCTGCCACTGCAAACATTTGTGCGTAATTTGGACCTTTGGTGGTAAAAGCAGAAATCTCAGCAATATTTTTTAGTTAAAAATATCATTATTAGTGCAACATTCCCACCATCAATGCCCCCTATCTTCATCCTTCCCCACCCCCTGCCTGTATTCGAGACAGGCATTCTACTCTCACTCATTAATATTGTCATGGTAGTTGTTTGTGTATTATTTTTCTAACTGCACTCACCAATCTTTGTGGTGAGCTTCATATTGTGAGCCTGTCCTTTCAGCCCTCCATCTCTGGGCATTATTACATTAATGTCTTTTGTTTTTCTTAAAACCCATAGATGAGTGCACTGGTGAAGGGGGTTGTTCTTTTTATGACTGAAACCCAACTACAATTATGTTTGTAGTCAAGGTGTTTAAATAAAGCTATTATTTTTAAAAACCAGCATTGACAAACATCTTTTTTTTTTTATTTAAAGCAAAGTTGCACCAAATGAAAATATAGAGATACCTGTAAACTGGTAATAAATTTGGAAAAAGCAAATGAAAGGATGCTCTTTTACATCTTCATAGTTCTATCAACAGAGATGCCAAATTGCTTAATAAGAATGAATTTTTCCCAGGAACCAATGTAGGTCTGGAGTCAAGAAAATCCGTGGTGAATCGCGCCTTGCTAATTGTGACCAAAATGTAAATATGAGTATCAAGATGTGTTGATAACATTAAGAACTGGTCTCTGCAAAAGAGTAATGATAACTCTCTTCAATAGTGTAGCATGGAGATAATATCTTGCAGATTGCCAGATACTTTCCAGAGTGCTTCCACATGCATTATATCATGGCATTCTCAGGTAATGCTATGAAGTAAGAAGGGCCAGCTGAGTAAGCTTCATTTGCAGCTAAGTGTATTGGCAAGAGTGAGGAAAATGATGTCACTCCCAAATGCAATTAATTAAGATCTCAGTTGAGATTAGAAACTTTTAAGAGACGATTGTGTCTTATTCAGTTTGAGCCCAATATTATGGGAATGATATGAAACAAAATTGGTCTGACATCATTATGAAATCTTAACACATAGGTGTTACCTGGGAGAAAGATATATGACAAACTATAAGTTTTTATTTTTCTTGGCTATCATCCCTGTCAGAATAAGTGGTCAATGAAGATTAGGTTTTAATATTGCTATTATGACATAGTTTTAAAGATTATGTGACATGCCATAATTTGCCAAAGCAAATTGGTGTGCTGCTGAGGAAAAAGGAAAATGACTGATGCATTTCTGGTAAAGGACCTCTGTTCTCTATAGTTACTTGTAGTGCTGGTTTTTAATATTTGGAAAACCATAGTGTCCTTTTAAATGGTCATCATCCCACTGCTCATACCTACATGTGAACATACATAGCATGCAGACAACTACCAACCAACTTCTTAGGATGTCATCCTTAGGTCAGTTGAACTCTCTCCATCTTCTTACTTAAGATGCAAGAAGTATCTTCTTGCCTCAGTGCTCCTTGTTATGTTCAGTACAAGTCACTTGACTAACTAAGGAATACTTGGACTTTTCTCCTTACTACTATAGATGCATCATTTAGTCTTGGGCACTGCACTCTCCAGTCTAATAGATCTAAGAATGAATCTAGGCTGTCTCTAGAGGCCAAGACTTGATCATTATTCAGCTACAGGAGGAGTACATTTGATGACATCTCTCTAATTTCTCAACAAAATACAATTGCAACAGAAAACCAATTGCATGTTACCCATGCTGTGTGGTTTCACACCTCTGGGCCATAGGGATGAGTTAACTGCTTTAGGGAAATGTCTGAACTGAAGGGCTTCCAGTGAGAAGGATTTCTCTTCTCCTCTCTCTCTCTCTCTCTCTCTCTCTCTCTCTCTCTCTCTCTCTCTCTCTCTCTCTCTCTCCCTCTCTCTCTCTCTCTTTTCTCAGGTACATGCTTCTTAATAGCAACCCAGGACTGCTTTCTCAGATCTCCAGTTCAGCTGTTCTTAATGCATCCCTCAAAAGAGGTAGAAATGCATCTCAGAGGGAGTACTTGAGAAAAGAAAATGGAATGGCCAGACAGAGCCCCATACAAAGTATTCCTCATGATGTGAAAATGCTTTTACAGGAACCAGGGATATTTCTGAAGGGAATAGTGCCAAGTAAAAACAATTCTGGAAAACACTACAGTTTGAACCTAATCCACTTATCTTACTCAGTCTTTATGTTGCTCACTCAGAGTTCATTTTTAAGAAGTTAAGCACCTCTGTACTCAAGGAAAGGATGGATGAAATGTGTATCCTACTTAAGTGTGGGCCCAGGTCCACTTTTTGTAACTTCTCATGTAAACTACCAAGTCCAATGGCAGTCACTATCATATTCAATTGGACATGCTTTCTACAGATTCGTTAAGGATTTACTGGACACATCTGTAGTGTTCAGTTGCCATGGAGACGACCTCAGTGGTAAGAGGAACAGCCTTTGGGTTGGACCTCAGATTTTCCTTTCATTTCCATTTAATTTGATTTGACTGCAAAATGTCACTTCCATCGCATTGATTAAGCGTCATTGCTGCCACCAGCTCTGTTAGAAAGGTGAAAGGGCAGGCCGGCTGCTGTCATTTGGCTCCGACCCTTTTCTGATATCAATACAGATGGGGCTTTGGAGATGAGAAACTCCTTCACTCCATGGATGCAGACACAGTTTTTCTTGCTCACTTGAGGAGATATAATAAAACTAAAATTATACTCAGAAGTCTTTATTCACGCAAAAGTACACTCTGTATAACCCCAATTTTTCTGTTTCCATCCCTGATCCCTGAAGGTGGTAATCTATAATATATGAAAATTAAAAATTATGATTCTTGGGTTTCCCTTTAAAAATATTGTTCAAGATCAACTCAGCAATTAATTATCATCTTAATA
Source organism: Suncus etruscus (assembly GCF_024139225.1). Classification (NCBI taxonomy): domain Eukaryota; kingdom Metazoa; phylum Chordata; class Mammalia; order Eulipotyphla; family Soricidae; genus Suncus; species Suncus etruscus. The sequence continues at coordinate 24,193,099 of NC_064858.1, forward strand.
TAGTTCTTCTCTGACAGTTTAAATGCATTAGAAATAAATGATTCAATGCAAAGCATACATTTTGGCAAGATCATCCTTAGATATTTTGCCAAAGAATATTGGAAGGTAAATTTTCCTTTCTTTTTCTTTTTTAAAATTTATTTTATTAAAGCACCATGACTTCTAAAGTTATTCCTCTTTGACTTTTAGAAATACAATGTCCGGGCCCAGAGAGATAGCACAGCGGCGTTTGCCTTGCAAGCAGCCGATCCAGGACCAAAGGTGGTTGGTTCGAATCCCGGTGTCCCATATGGTCCCCTGTGCCTGCCAGGAGCTATTTCTGAGCAGACAGCCAGGAGTAACCCCTGAGCACCGCTGGGTGTGGCCCAAAAACCAAAAAAAAAAAAAAAAAAAAAAAGAAATACAATGTTCCATCACCCATCCCTCTACCAATGTTAACTTCACACCACTAATATTTCCAAAATTTCCCCCTATGTTCTAAATTTCACATTATTTCTCCTTTAATTTTTTGTTTTTGGTTTTTTGGTTTTTTGGCTTTTGGGTCACACCAGGCAGCACTCAGGGGTTACTCCTGGCTCTACACTCAGAAATTGCTCCTGGCAGGCTGGTGGACCATATGGGATGCCGGAATTTAAACCACCATCCTGCATGCAAGGTAAATGCCTTACCTCCATGTTATCTCTCCGGTCCCTTCTCCCCTAATTTTTATGACAACAATGTGATTTACTAAGTTGTTAATAATGCAGTCATTTCAGGTATTAAATGTTCAAACACCAATCTTACCACCAGTGTGACCTTCCCTTGAATAAAGTCCCCAATCTTCCACCCACCACCACAATAGCCTTTGTCTTTGCAGGCACAAACAAATATACTTATTATTGCTTGTTACAACACAAAGACAAATGCAATGATCAAAACTTAGATCATCATCGGTCAATTTGAAATGATTGTTATATCTCTCCATGGTGTTACAAAAGTCAGTGTCTAAGGATTTCTGGTTTGTGATTGGAATTAATTGAGTCTTCTATGTTACTGCTTAGGTTCATTGAGGTTGGTAGATGACTGTTACTTTCCTGTTAGACTTCCTGTGATTCTATTCGGAATGATACTACTATAAAATATTGAGGTGCCCCAATACTTACTGTGCCAAGGCAGGAGGGAAAGAAACAAAACACAAAATATTATTTATCTCTTTATATATTATTTTTTATCTTCATTTATTATCATTATTATTATATTTACCTACCTATTTTTGGTTGACTTCTTTGCTCCGGTGTGGTTATTGAAGCTGTTGCCCCCATTTACACTTTTTCTTTTCTTTTCTTTTCTTTTCTTTTCTTTTCTTTTCTTTTCTTTTCTTTTCTTTTCTTTCATTATATGCTCTGTCATGTTTCTTATCTCAAGACTGTGGCGGTTTTTTTTTTGTGGTGCTTAGCGTTATTGTTGGAGTCCTCACTGGATATTTGACACTTCTTTTTGTACTGGTGGAGTGTTTCACCTTTTTCTCCTTCGTCTCTCTGAGGAAGAGACCCTCTAGAAGAATTCCGCTTATTTTCTGCATATTAGACCTTTACCCCTGTTTATTACTATCCCCTTCTTCAAATAAAAACACGTAAATTGAACTAGCTACTCCTGCCCCTCAGTTAGAGGGGGAAATAAGGGAGGCACCAGGACCAAACAAGTGCAAGACTACTAAGTATTAGGCTAGATACAGAGGGAACAACATATTCTGACAGCCCTAAAGGTGAGGGAAGAGCATATGGGAGGCAGGACAAAAACGGAGGTGTAGGGAGGACAAATTGGTGATGGAAATCCCCCCTGATTTTATGTAAATATGTACCTAAAATATTATTGTCAACAATATGTAAACCACTATGATCAAAATAAAAATTAAATTAAAAAATATTGAGGTGCCATGTGGCCACAGCTCAGGATTTTAGGTCTACAACAAATTTGTTGTCTTTAAAATTTGATAAGGTTAAGTATCTATTTCTGTTGGGGGGGGGTCTTGGGGGTATCATTGGGCTGCTGTAGTTCATGCAGAAAGGGAAAATCTTTCCCCCTTCTGAGAATGCTACAGAGGTATCAACCAGAACTGGAATACCTGGTGGTATTGGTGGCTATTATATTCTTCTGGAGTTTGGTGGAAGAGCAGTCTATTTTTTCCTTCCAGGAAGATAGTGGTGGTAGCTGGTGACCTTTTTATTTGTTTGTTTGTTTGTTTTAAATAGGGGCTGCTACTAGCAGTGCTCATGGGCCTCTGTGCTGCTAAAAGTTGAAGTCAGGGTCTGGGAAAAGTGTTTTCTGTGGTTGCCTGTAAGTCTTCATTCCGCTTTATTTTCTGTTCCCTCTTCAGTTTCTTCATGCTGTCAGTGATTCAGAAATTACCATGCTCTCCTTTTGGATTAAAATCTAACTGGCTAAATCAATCCAATTCCAAGCTCTGAGAGAATAAATGTATCAATATTTTAGGAATACCACTGTGTATACTTAATTGAGAAGCAGGGGGCATTGTTTACTGTAAAGGGTATTTTAATGGTAGAACCCCAGTGTAAGTGGGGAAGGCAATTTGAAAGGAAGCAATTTGGAAGATCCTTGTTCAATGATAGCACTTCAATTCAGCCTTGACTGGAACACTTGTTTTTGTAGTGCTTAGGAGGCTGCATTGCAAGGCATCTAGAAAGATTGGATCATTTGAAAGAAAACCAGGTTTTCAACCTGGTCACTGTTTGGATGATGTACCTTAACTTGGAATTCATTCATGGCTGGAAATCAAGTAAGTCCATAATCTCTGCACATACCTGAGCATTTTGAAGCCAAAAAAAAAATTAAGTGTGGTATAATGATTTCACAGTTTTATAGAAAGAAAACTGACTAGGATTGGGACTAGGGTGAAGGGAGGCAAAAGCAGCTACTACCCATATTGCTTTTTTTGGCTTGTGGGGGATTTGGTAGGATGGGGCAGCATGGCCTTTGAGACCACATTGGTAAAATTTGGTATCCCTTTGAGATCTCAGGGGATGGGAAGTGCACAGGATGTACCTTAGGAGAAGACTGACATTTTTAGTTTTGGTTTACTCTTGGCTTCAGTAATTCTGCTCATTTAGGCACATTTTGCCACCTTGACAGGTTCTAGAAATTCAGTTAATAATATGATAAAAGTTGTAAGTGTGATACCGTTTAGTTGTTATCTGTAGTGATACGGAGAGTGTTTGTCCAACAAAAAAAATGTGAATATGAATCACCTGGGTGTCTAGATAAAATTCACGTTCAGATGCAGAGGCCTGGGTGCTGCCTCTAACTGCTCTTCCAATATGCTGCCACCTGGAATAGAAGTGGGAGGATCTCAGGCCACACTTTGCACAACAAGAGCTTGAGGTTCATTGGGTTTACCCAGATGATTGTAACCCCTTTTGCCTGCTCTCCATGGATGCAGAGATGAATAATCCAGCCAAGTGAAGGATGTAAGCTTCCCTAGAATGGTAGTGTCAGACATGGGCAGACTGAGCTTGGAAGTGAGAAACAGCTTGAGAAGACTGTTATATGTGAGAATTTCCAAACTTTCCTTAGAGCTCTTGGTTTTGTGCTCTTCATACAGTGTTATGGGCAGACACAGAGCCATATGCCCTGTGTCAATGGTAACTGATTCTTTCCTCTCAATCACCATACAATTTCAGCCTCTAGCCAATATTGGGCATTGTCCCTGGCAATTTCTTCTTTTATCACAGTGCCAAAGGGATAATAAAAGGGTTAAATCACATGCCCTTGCCTATAAACCACCATATTTTTGATCCAACACCATAATATCCTTGATCTTCATAGAGTCGGCCAGAAAAGCCTCTGATCATTTCTGGATATAGGCCCAAAGGGTTATGAGCTTTCAAAGGTTCAGCCCTGCAGGTCCTCAAACACCACAGTCATATTCTGGGGCTTCCCCAGACACTTCAGGGGTGAACAGCACAATATATTTGGACCCTTGAATTGAGTCACTTGCCTAGTTGGCAGAGAATGGTTGGTCAGGTAGTCCACTCCCTATATTCCCTCATGGTGTCCTGAGTACAGTTTGGTAACCCCCTCCAAATAATAGTGGACATTTGGCAGATTTAGAAGATAAAAATACAGATGGAATTCCTGGACCAAGCATGTGGAATTAGAACTTGCATTTCAGCAAGGTATCAAAATGATTCATGTATAGACTAAAGAGCACGTGGGATCTGCTCTATGAAGTTGCTGTTACCTAAAATTCAAATGAGCCTGGGTCTGCTGCTGTTGACCTAGCAACCCCACTTAGGAAAGTACCAGAATTGATTCTGGAACAATTGATTATAAAGCATTGATTATGGGCCACAATAGTCTAAGTTTAAAGTATTCGTTTGAGTGTTAATCTCATTTTACTTTCTCTGTTCAGGGTTTGTGGGGACCACTGGTTTTGAAGCCCAACATAGAGTGGAACCAGCTTGCAGAATTCAAGATAGCCACAATGTGTGGAAACCAGTAAGACATACTGTCCTGGTGTGTCCCGCAGGCCACATATTGTATTTGTATCTGTTTTGTTTCTTCATTGCAAAATAAGATATATGCAGTGTGCATAAGAATTTGTTCATAAGTTTTGTTTTACTATAGTCAGACCCTCCAATGGTCTGAGGGACAGTGAACTGGCCCCCTGTTTAAAAAGTTTGAGGACCCCTGTTAGCTTTGAGCATGATAATATGATAAGGTTCCATGAATAAAGTATTTTCTTCACTTTGGTTTATTCAAAAACCCTTAGAATTATGGCAATCAGAAACTAGTTCTTAGTTGTTTTTCATTTGAGGGTAGAAGAATACTCCCAGCTTGGGGCTTGGGGCTTGTTCCCCACTGCTGGGGGAATGAAGCTGTGTCTCCCCAGATGCAGCCTGTTGACTCATTTCCATAGTTCCAGAAGATGCCTCGTTCTAACTAAGTATATCAGCAGCATCTACTCCTAAAACTGCCAACACCAATATTTCCCTTGAAAGAAAATGATCCACAGGCTTATCTTACTATGAAAATAGAGTCCCACAAGGTTAAAATCTGTTGTGTCTAACACCGAAAAAGAGGCACTAATCTTTTTAAAAAATTACTTGGATTATTGAAATGTCAGAGACTAGCGTTGTGAAAAGCCACAGCCAATGCTGTGAGCTCAGGCTTGACTATAGCTGAGCGTGACTTGACTCTCAGCAGTTACTTCTGAATCCCACATAACTGAGAAACAGGTTCGAAAACCTGAGTCCCTCACCCCACCCAAATTAATTTTCAGGTTGAGGTAAAAAACGATACCCTACTGGCATCATTAGATTTTTCTTTTAGCTGTCTCCTCTCTGACAGTCTTTGTTGCACACCTGCTTCTCTATTAAGGAGACAGGCATATGCTGGTATTAAATAAATACAGTGATTCGCGCTTTCAAATGTAGAGTTGAGAAGTCTATTTGGAATGTGTGGTTGTATAGAAGATTGAGCTTTAATAGTGTTATATTTCAGTCTATAAATAACTTTTTGCTTCCTATCTGACATTAAAACAATGTATGGCATTTGGCAAAAAGTAAACTGCCAAATGTTTTCTTAAGTGCCTCATTTGAGGGATGCCATTGTAAATTCTTTATCCTGGCAAAACAAACAAAATAACTTCCCCAGCCATGTATGAATGTGTCTTTGTTTTCTCTGTGTCCCAATAAATGATTTACTTTGACACTCTGAATTTATAAATGCTAATCACATCCCACCAAGTGTGGCATTGTTGATGGTTATTTATAGAGAAGTAACAGGTATAGAATGGAGTGAAAATGGAATAATTGTTCTATTTGGGAAGGCAAGAAGGATCTACGCCCTGGTACCCATGCAGATGAGGATCCTGGGAGGAGAATATAAGTGTCTAAGGAGGCCTTGGGTAACTAGCATCAGCAGGCCTCACCCTCAGGCCTACAGAAAAAAAGAGAATGGGACATTTCTTCTTTCCCTTATGAAGTAGCATACTGAGTGACTAGTGAGTCCACAAGGTACATTTGGAGCCTTCTTTCTTGGTGGAGTCTGCAGAATTTTTATGTGGCATGGAGGATGCAAAAAAGAGGTGAATGATTGCTTATGACTTGGCCAGATTTAAGTTCAGATGTGAACTTTGAAGGAAAACCAGTTTCTAAGTAAGATATGTGTGTGCAAAGATAGAGGCTCTAATTCTGAGATTCAGTAGATCTCTCTCTCTCTCTCTCTCTCTCTCTCTCTCTCTCTCTCTCTCTCTCTCTCTCTCTCTCTTGACTCTGTGTTTAGGATTAACCCTTACTGGTAATTGGGGGAACCCATATGTGGTGCTTGGGATTAGATCTGAGACCAGATACAAGTCCCCTATATTCTGTCTGTGGCCCTCCACCAGACATTTGAGCCAGTGGAATTTGTTTTGTTTTGTTTTGGGACCACACCCAGTGATGCTCAGGGATTACTCCTTGCTATGCCCTTAGAAATCGCTCCTGGTTTGTGGGACCATATGGAATGCCTGGGGTCAAACCGCGGTCCATCTTAGGCTAGCGAGGGCAAGGCAGATGTCTCACCGCTTGTGCTACCGTTCCAGCCCACCAGTGGAAATTCTTGATTGCTCTTGGAAAGGATTCTTCACTCTGAACGGAGAATAAGGGTTGAACTGTGGTTTGGTTTTTTGTTTGTTTTACCTTTTGGACCACACCCTGTGATGCTCAGAGGTTACTCCTGGCTATATGCTTAGAAATCGCTCCTGGCTCAGAGGACCAGATGGGACCCCGGGGGGATTGAACCAAGGTTCGTCCTAGATAGGCCATGTGCAAGGCAAATGCCCTACTGCTGTGCTATTGCTCAGGCCCCTGTGTTTTATGTTTTTTTTTTGTTTGTTTTTTTGTTTATGAATGAGTCCCAGAGGTACCAAATGAGCTATGAGGAACTATGAGGAGCTTCTCAGGACCATTACCCATGAGCAACAAAGGCCTCTGAATGTTAGCACAGGGAGTGGAACTGCAGTGTGGGAACCCCTCTGACACAGGGAATCTTATTGTTTATGGTGGGGCCAGGTTTCTGAGCTGTTCTCTCTGCAGACTTTTCCTGGGGGGCACTTGGTTAGGATTCCATCAGAGATTATCCATTGGCAGCCAGATGTCTTGGCAGGTCTCATGAGCATCTCTGTCTTGTAGGACTTTGGTCTATATGCCTGCCCCTGGAACCCATGAGGAGTTTATTCTGGTAACTGAAGGCCTGGGCTTAACTGTTGGCTCAAGAAGCTCAGTTTTTCTTGGAGTGCTGTCACTTTCAGAGCAATATATGGGACAAGACTAAGCTTCTCAGGGGCGTGATGGAGAGAACTTGGGCCTTTTCTATACTGTGATGAATCAAAATCTGTAGAAGTGAAGTCATAGAAGAGATGGAAGAAAGACTTTGTTTGCTTCTTCTCACTCAGGAAAACAGCCCTTTCCAGGTTGTTTCATTGATTACAATGACCCAAACAAAAAGCCCACATGTATTGGTCACAGCAATGTAGGAAAAGCAAGAGATGAGCTAAGTTCAGTTGGAACTTTGGAACATTTTTGATTGATTCCCATTTCTGCATTGATTAAGGATATTCTTCTCTTCTGCACACTTTCCTTCTCATCTCTCAGGTTGTAGAAGGCATGTCTTACAGGCTTTGGGGGTCACACTATGGGCTGGACCTTGCAGGGATGTTAGTGTATTGTTAGTAGGAATAGAAGGGACCAAAGATCAGACATTCAAAATGAAGTTAATACTAGAGTGATAATACAATGGGTAGGGCACTTACCTTGCATGTGGTCAACTTGGGTTTGATACTACCACCATATATGGTCCCTTAAGCCTACTAATCTCTTAGCACAGAACCAAGAGTAATCCCTGAGCACATCCAGGTGTAGCCCCCATACTGAAAACTGGTAAGTTTTTAAAGATAAAGATAAAGATGAAGTGCGGGGTCCTATAAGCCCCCCCCCGGGGGGGGGGCCGGCCAGCGGGAATCGGCTGGGAGGCTCTCGGACGTCCGCACCTTTATTTGGCTGGGTTAGAAGAATAACCACACCTGTAAAAAATCTGAGAGAGGTTAGTAATAATGGCCTCAGGCGATATAACCGGTCTAAGGCAATCTTTATTGGGGTCCAGCATCTCTTATATAGAGGAGGAGAAATGGGCAGGTAAAAAGACGGTGTCAATCATACATTTTGGCGCGAAAGCCATGAGACAAAGGCAGTAAATCGTCTTCCAGAGGGGAGGGAGAAGGAGTGACAATTTTACAATCATTCCCAAGTCAGCAGCTTTCAAAGGATTGCCCTATGACCCTAAAGTGGGGTCTGCAGCTCACTACCCGGAACTATCAGTAGTTTGTGATGGGGCAAGTTTTGTAGCATAGCCATTAACTCCGGAATGAAGCTAAAGGGAGTAGCCTAAATCTGGGAATGGTATCGGGGTGTTTGCTTTCTCTCCGGGGCTTCAAAGAGAATATCCTGCAGCTGCAAAATACCTTTCCTGTTAGCTCAAGGACGCACAGCAGAAACTGCACGTAGGCAGCTTTTAGATGAAAAAAGCTGCATAAAGACAGAAGACAGAAAAATTGATCTCTGACAGGACACTGTCTCCAACAATGAAGCAAGCTTTATCTAAGATCTACAGCAATTATGAATTACTGGGCACCAGAATTGAATAGTCTGTCTAGGTTATTGAGGATCACTGAGCACAATTCCTTCAAGTTCCAGGCCCCTTGACATCCCTCTAAAATAAATTATAATTTGTTTATTTAGATAACAAAATATTCTCAAAGTGGTCCTCGTCAGTGGGAAGAGGAACTTGAAGAAGAAAACATGAAGAAGAAAACGTGAATCTATAAATCCCTTAGTTGAACTGAAATGAAAGGTCAATGGTATATAATCCTCTTTCTTATTGAAAAAAGTAGTGAGAGAAATAACGTTTTGTGTCATATTGTAGATATCTTATATTCCTTCCTATCTAATTTTGAAAAAGTGATCCTAGAATTTCTGTCAAATTGGTGTTTGTAGACTTTCCAGCTATGTCATATAAAACCAATAGTTATTATGACCATAAACACAATTCAAATAAAAATTTAATTGTTATAATATTATATTCATTGTTTACTTCCCAAGCATATAATTTTATTCATTATAAGTACTAAAAATTCAGAACAACAGTGCATTGGGGATGTCTTTGTTTTTATGTGGATGTTTTTGAGTTAAGTATTTTGCTTCTGAAGGTGAAAGCTCAATGTAAAATTTTAAGTGGAAAATTGGGATGGAAGTTATACCTATAAAGAATCATGTATTTCTCATGAAACCCAAAACTCTTTTTTGAAATTATATAACTTGCTTTTACCTGAAAGGCAGAAACCTTTGTTTCTAGTATGAGTTTTAGGTAAAACTGAGATAGGAAAGATGCAAATGGAAAAACCTCTGTCACACTTCCATAGAAGGATTTACAAGCAAGTGATAATTTCTGATCTTTCAATAGATCAATAATAAGAGTCTGTTGTATTAGTTTACTTCACAAAGCAGATTGCGAAATTAGAAAATAACACTACGGGGCCAGTGAGGTGGCACTAGAGGTAAGGTGTCTGCCTTGCAAGCGCTAGCCAAGGAAGGACTGCAGTTCGATCCCCCTGCATCCCATATGGTCCCCTCAAGCCAGGGGTAATTTCTGAGCGCTTAGCCAGGAGTAACCCCGAGCATCAAATGGGTGTGGTTCAAAAAATTAAAAAAAAAAAAAGAGAAAAAAAAGAAAATAACACTAGGTCAATCTTCAGAATTTTTTTGACCTTTATGGAAACTCAGGACAAATTCAACTAGGTCATTATTCTAACTTTCAACTTTGCAAGAACTTCCTTGTCCAATCCTTAAGGTTGAAATAACAAAACAGGTGCTTGTGCGTGTGTGTGTGTGTGTGTGTGTGTGTGTGTGTGTGTGTGTGTGTGTTGTATGTATGTATGTATAGATGTAAGGATATTTTATCCACCAATTTATTATAGCAACAATATGGATATTAGCATGAGAGAGTGTTTAGCAGTAACACCAAACTAAGCCACACACCACCATTTTTATTTGCCTACTAATCTCTGGGTTTATTTGGAGAAAGGTAAAGAGACAACCTTTTTTTTGGTTTTGGATACACCACAAATGAAATGCATAGCCTTCTAAAGTGTATGGATGTCATCACTTATTCAGAGAGACATGGACTGTCTCCCTCACAAGCAACTCTGTTCAAGCACGCTTTGGTACCCCAAAGCAATGGTACTAGACAGTTTTTTCTGGTTTACCCTCAAAGCTGACCCCACTTGGTTTCCTTTCACCAACCATCACATCTATTTACCAGAAATTGGTTGTTTCCTAGCTGCTGGTGTAGGAGGGTTTTACTTGGATGAGTATACTTAGGACTACACCTGCAAGAAGAGACTTAAAGACATCATTATTTTTTTTTTTAGAAAAATGACTAAGCCCATGTCTCTGATTATGCAGATACTGCTGGGAATTGCAAAACTGAGAACCCACTAGAGTTTTCAGTGAGTTGTACTCATTTTTCTGAAAAAAAAAAAAAAAAGTATTAGTCTTATAGGGCCTAGAAAATTTCTGGGAGAGCTCTGCTCTCTCAGGTATTATTAGGTTCATTTTAAAGATAATATCACAGGGATTGGGGAATAAAAATGTGGCCTAACTCTTTTACCTAATATATGTGGATAGTTTAAAATTCCACACCTTAATGCTACTTGGAGCAGAGTGCTTTTATGCTCAAAACATAATCACTCAGAGAACAGTTTTGTTTAACATTAAGAAAACAGGCTTACTTATGTATTCTTATTTGAAATATTAATGATGTGGAGGCATTCTTGGGCCACAGTGAGCAGTGCTTAGGGCTTATTCTAGACTCTGCATGGAATCATGTCTGGAGTTACCCTGGGTCCACTTGTAGTGCCAGGGATCGATCTGGGATATCAAGGTGCAAGGCAGGGATCTTAATTCCTGCACTATCTGGCTCCCATAATGACGTTTTTGTTGTTGTTGTTGTTATTGTTTTTGGGCCACACCCGGTGACCCTCGGGGGTTACTCCTGGATATGTGCTCAGAAATCGCCCCTGGCTTGGGGGACCATATGGGAAGCCAGGGGATGGAAAGGAGGTTTGCCCTAGATTAGCCGCGTGCGAAGCAAATACCTTAACACTTGCGCCACCACTCCGGCCCCCCATAATGACTTTTTTAAGAGAAAAAAATCCTATGCTTAGCTTTGCTTTTTTGAACAAACAAGCATGTTAATTAATTACTTTTAGCCATATTTTAGCCATATTTTCCTTACTTAGTGCTTTTAACCACAAACCCATATATTCTATTTTTGAAAACCAAATTTTCTGAACTTGATCAATTTCCACTATCAGAAGGAAGTTGAGGTAAATCTTGAATAAATTGTTTTAAAATATTAGAAGTGGGCAATTTAAATGTAAGGGAAAATAAATTTAACATTCTTCTGAAACAAGTCTCGTAAGGATTTTAAGTTTGAAGACTTTCTATTTAATCACATTGCACTAAAGCTAGTTAGTTTAGTAACTTTCATGACCTTATATTCCCTGAATATTCTCATAAATCAAAGAAAGAATATGCTCAATTCTAACAGTAGTCCTGGGGAAAAATTCCATATTTGAAAACAGGAGAATAAAAGGTAGAATGAAATTAGCCTTGGGAATTTTGAGGTCCTTGGTAAGGTTAATTGGGAGGGCATCCAGTCCTTTATCCTCATATTTTTCTTTTCTTTTCTCCTCTCTGCCCCTAACAAGTTCTGCCCTCTAACCCATCCATTTCTTTTGCAGCTGGTGTCTTTACACTTCACCGCAGAACCTAGAGGCATTAAAATATTCTCACATGCAGGGGGGATGGTCTTGATAAGCTCTTAAAGGTCTTTTTTTAGTATTTAACTTTAAGTTTCAGTGATTTCACAAAGACTCCAAGGTTGAAATGCCTGCTTCCCTCCCCAAGTCATAGGCAATGTCCCTTCTTGGAGAAACATCCCCTGACTTTTGGGAGTTGGCACTGATAGTTTGTAGGAAGGAAACTCTCTCTGAATTTCTGCAGACTGCCTCATGACCAAGTTCAGGAAAGGTGCAGCCTAGATTGGAGAAACTTTCAAGCTTTCCTTTTTATCTTCCTTATGACTTGCCTTTTCAACCTAGGAACCATTGTCTGAGGGATGCCATTTGAATGAGATCTCTGTTGCATGTCTGTGTGTGGTTTTTGCATGGGAATAGGATTTCTGGTGGGTGATGATAGCTCAGGAAGTCAGGAATCATTAACGCTGAGCAGTTCCATCAACAAGAGTGACTTGGCTTCTTTTGAAGGGCCTGTGAATTCCTTTGCTTTGAAGGATAAGGCTAGAGGCCATCTCTGAATGGGAACCTGCAGGAGACAAGGGGCCTAGTGCCAATGAAAAAGTTTGTGAGAGTCATATTTTGCCAAAACATTTTTGTTAGCAAAACCCAAAGGTGCTTGTTTTGCTTTATTTTGTCCTGTTTATGGCTGGGTATCTATTGGGTCTTGTGAAGATTCTCTAAAATTCAGGGGTCTCAAACTCAATTTACCTGGGGGCCGCAGGAGGCAAAGTGATCCTTGAGTGCAAAGTCAGTAGTAAGCCTTGAACATTGGGGTGTGTGACCCAAACAACTAAAACAAAACAAAACAAAATTACTCTAGGGCAGGGCCACAAAATGTTGTACAGAGGGCCGTTTGCAGCCCACGGGCCACGAGTTTGAGACTAAATGGACATATAAGACTTCTGATCTCATGGTGGGCATATAGATTTCTCTTCTCATAGGAGCTGCATTGGTAGATGGTTGCTAGTTTCCAAAGGTCTCTCATTTAATTTTACCCTAAGTTCAGAACCAAGTTATCAACTCCCTTTTAATAGTGGAGAAGTGGGAGGGCAAGTTTCTTCTTCAGAAGTACCCTCTTAGGAAGCACAAGCTAACAATTCTGCAATGTGCTATCTACTAGTGCACTTAGCCTCAGTTCAGCCCATTCCCAGATTGGCTTAGAATATCTTTATTTTCAATGACAATGTGTTTTCCAGTCAAATAGCTGAGTTGCAGGAGGCAAAATACCATATATTACTTACTGATGGTCTCTTCCCAGCATTTTAAATGCCACTTGTGCTGTAATTCCTTCAAAAGGATAGATTTTTGTCTTATTTCCTAAGCTTATAGAGGTATTCCAAATTGTCTTAAGTCCTAGCAGTCTGAGGAAGCAAACTTTGGGAAACTCTTACTCAGGAAGCCCAGTCCCCTGCCTGAGAAAAGCGTTGTTACTGAGAAGCAAAGGATTTGTGTTACCCACAAGATAGTGTGACAACTGACACCAAGAAAGTGTTGAAGCAGGTTGCTTTTGGAATTGGGTCTTAGACATAGATCCTCTTTCCACAGATAGTATTGATGTAGGAGATGTTTGAAAGTAAAATTCCCAGGGAACCTTGTGTGTGAGGCATAGTATGAATGTGCCATGATAGACTTAAAGAAGGTAGTAGGTTCGTAGAGAGAAGATGGTGCCTTCATTTTACTGACACTTACATTTGAAAAGTGTGTCCTTGGAGCTGAAGAATAGTATAGCAGGTAGGGTACATACCTTTCATATTGCCAACTGGGTTTGATTTCTGGAAACCTGTGTGGTCAAAGCCCTTCTGGAGAGATCCCTGAATACAGTGCCAGGAGTAAGTTCTGAACACAGTCAGGTGAGGCCCCCAAACAAAATAAAGCAAAAAATCCATCACCCCCCCCCCACAAAAAAACCATGAACAGATAATAGAGTAGCTTTTTTGTTGATCCAAATCTGAGAAAAGCTCACTCTGAGAAGATTTCAAGTCAGATTGCAGGGGATGTAATCTTTACTTGTCTTTTTCAAATGATAAATTGATGGGGTAGATATTAACTGTTTATTATCTGGCAGGCCCTGTTGTGGATACTGAGAGTGAAAGTGGCCAGTTGGAGTCCCTATTGTTAGATAATTCAAAGATAGTAGCAATGACACGATTATTTGGAAAGGCCCACAAGTTTCAGGTTCTGTGTTGATGGAAAGAATAGATAACTGTTTGGGAATATCAAGAAAGACATTTGAAGACCATGGTGACAGCATGTCAGGCAAGGAACAGTGCTCTGCAAAATTCCCTAGAAAGGAGTAACTTGACAGTAGGGAGGAAAAGAGAAAAGGTTGGTGTGGGTGGAGTATTGGTGAGGAAGATCCAGAAGGAAGGAGAGCACAAAAAGGGTGGACAAGTGGTGGGCCCCAGAGTGAGGAGGTGGGAGTTTTGTGAGTGTTCACCATTACAATCCATTCTAATTAAATTGGGGATTTGTAAGAAGGAGCTTGATGAACAAGAAAAACAGAGCCATGCAAAGAAAGTCCATCTCCAAAGCTGTTTTATGGAGAGCAAGTGGCCTGGGATTAGCACTACAGTGTGGGGCCAGGATGGATGATGCCCATCTAGAAGGATAGAATGACAGAGGGAGGTGGGTATAGATAGGTACAAAGAGATAGGTGTATGGTATTTTCCGGCGTATACGACGACTTTTGAAACAAACAAAAAAAAAAGTCAACCGAAAATCGGGGGTCCTCTTAGACGCTGAGTATATCCCAAAAAATGTTTCAATATGCCGCTAAACGAACATTGTCTGAATATTGCCACAAAACGAATTTTCCAACTCGATCCTGCACCAATCACTGCCAGGCTGCTCAGACCGCCTCTCTAACTCAGCCAATCCGAGCAGGCTTTTTATGCATGCAAATTAGACAATGTTCTGGACCCGAATCTACACTGTCAAAAGCCTGCTCAGATTGGCCAGAGTCAGAGAGGAGGTCTATTACAGTATAACTTTTAAACCTTTGCTTGTTGTGATTGGCTCACTGTGGTACATACAGTTGCAGCACAGGAACAGAAGTTCTGTCTGATACAGCGAATATAGGCCTAAACCTATATTTTAACTGCAAAATTAGTGGGTCGTCTTATACGCCCAGTCGTCTTATACGCCAGCAAATATGGTATGTCTTTAAAGGTGTGCTCATGAAATGGGGCTTGGAACCAGCACAAGGAAATTGGTCAGGGATATTTGCTAATGAGGAACACTGGGGGTATAGATCTCCCTCAAAGATAGAAAAATCGCAGATGAGAGATCAAGAGTGTCACTTTGGACTTTGAATCAGAAATTTCCTTTGGGTTTTGACTATGGAACTACAGTAGAAATGTTCCTTAGACTTGCAGGTGTGGAAGTACAAAGGACAACTCTGGGATGGACAAATCTGAAGTGAGGTCTGAGGTGGACCTGCAGGGGGACACTCATTCCCATTATTCAGGTTGCAATGTTGAAAAGTTTCACGAACAGTTAAAAATTAACCATTTTATGAAGGTTAACTAAATTAGCACATAAATATTTTTGTTCCTCATAAAACACTAAAAATAAATAATAATGAATTAGTGTTGTGTCACATGGATTTGGGGGCTTCTCTGTCATTACAGAGTGAAGGAAAGTGGGATGATTTCATGTTCAATATGGAGACATTATTCTAGTATTCAGATCTGCCTGGTGCACACTGCACCTGTCCATGCCTTTCCAACAGGACTAGCTGGTCAACAGGACACATAGGGCTGCCCAGAACAGTGGTTTTAGGCTGGTAATAAAATTACCCTATCTTGAACAGGTATTTATTTTGTCATGTCAAGATTCCTCCATTTTTTCTCAGATGCAATACTTTGATAAATAGAAGAAAAAGAGCCAGTCCTTGCCCTTTGGCACAGTCCCTCAGACATTTCTAGAGATTTGTTATAGCCTTCATTATTTCTTGGATGGGCCCAGCCAGCACCATCAGTGGATTCTCTATTGATGTAATGCTGAACCCTCTTCCTAGAACATGGCTATTGATTTCAGAGAAGCTTTTCTGCTGACCTCTCTAGCTGGGCATCCTCTTCCTCCTGTGCCATGGCATTTCAGATACCATTCTTCTGTGGACAGTAACTAATGCAATATTCCTGTGGCTGTTTTCTATTCGATGTTTTCCCAATCAGTGCACAGGATGTCCTGGGACACCCTCTCCCCTCCCCTCACAGCAATTCTTAGCTAGCAGAACCAGGGGTTCAATGCAAGGGTTTGAGGATATGAAGTTTGTTTCCAGAGGCCCAGGGATACTCATACATTGCCCTAGTGGTGTGGATAGTACCAATGCTTGTGGGACTGTGTATTGCTAAGACTACAACCTGGGTCAGGTGCCCTAACTGCTCTACTACCTCTGGCCTGTTTTATAAAGTAAATTAAATCTTTCTTTAGTTATTATTGTTATTATTTAGGTGACTACAACTGGCAGTACTCATGACTATGCTCAGCAATAACTTTTTTTTTTTTTTTTTGGTTTTTGGGCCACACCCGTTTGACGCTCAGGGGTTACTCCTGGCTAAGTGCTCAGAAATTGCCCCTGGCTTGGGGGGACCATATGGGACGCCAGGGGATTGAACCGCGGTCCGTTCCTTGGCTAGCGCTTACAAGGCAGACACCTTATCTCTAGCGCCACCTTCCCGGCCCCTCAGCAATAACTTTTGGTATTGCTTGGGAGTTCATATGTGGTGCCAGAATCAAAATGGGTTAGTTGCATGTAAGGCAAATGCTGTACTCTCTGTCCTATGGTCCTGCCCTAAACCTTTGCTTGTTTGTTTGTTTTTTTGTTTGTTTTAGGGCCACACCCAGTGACACTCAGGGGTTATTCCTGGCTATATGCTCAGAAATCGCTCCTGGCTTGGGGGACCATATAGGACGCTGGGGGATCAAACCACGATCCATCCTAGGCTAGCACAGGCTAGGCAGATGCCTTACCACTTGAGCCACTGTGGTCCTCAAACTATGGCCCGCCGAGGACATTTATCTGGCCCACTGGGTGTTTTTGACACAAGTGCCTGTCCTGCTTAGTAGCTGAATAATCTGAGGTCCACAGTGCACATGTGTGGAATGTGAATTGCACTCTCATATTCTCCTCCTCTCTGTTACCTGATTTCTCTCAGGTGGGCCACTATTATTCATAGTTGTTTTTTTTTAAACTATAGTCTGGTCCTCCAATGATTTTATAGACAGTAAACTGACCCCATGTTTATCAAAGTTTGAAGACCCTTGTAGACTGTAAGGTTGCAGAGATTTCTCAGACTCCCTTTCTGCTTTCCTCCTCTTGCCCCCTCATGTCACATGAACAGTGCTGAACAGTGAGTAGACCAGTATTGGCTTTCAGGTTCCACTGCATCCTGTTTTATTGAACTTTCTGGAATTTTCAAAGACATAGTCTTTGTGTCTGGGTTCCAACTGGGACTTAACCTGGCATGGTGTCATCTCCCTGCCTTCTGCAATTTTGTGACCATTTCTCACCTTTTCTATCTCTGCCTTGATCTAGTTATTTTGTCATTTTTGACCTCCTGAGCCTATATTTGCCTATTGTTATTTCTTGGTTAGACACTGAGACACAAGGGGTCAAGATGAAATGCTATTCTTATCACACCCTCTCCAAGGTGCATCCGGTCAATTAAATTTTTCTCCAGGTGGCCTTGAGCTCTGGGAACCTTGAATCTTGACTCTGTAAACTAGCCTTCTCCATGTCCAAAACTCATGCTTTGAGGATCAGCCATTCATCACACTCCTTAAGGAGTATGAAAGAATAAATGATGTTTATTTGTGCAGAATATCTGCCCTTTTCTGCTACTTACTTATCACATCAGTCATTCATCCATATGGACCTAAAGATATTGGCTTGATATGTTGGATGATCATTTAGCAATTGATTGCTTCTTTTTGGTGTTCAGATTGTCTCAGTTTGGGCCATTGAGAACATCTTCAGATTAGATTCTTGTTCCAGAGACCTACCACCATTGTGTCAATTTTCTCTGTGTTTTTGCTATCTGGGCAGCTGTTTATTCCTTAAAATACCGTTTTCTCTCCCACTCTAGTTTGGGGATGGGGAGCCTTTTTGTTTGGTTGGTTGGTTGGTTGGCTATGGGCTACATCCAGTAGCGCCCAGGGTTACTTCTGACTCTGCACTCAGAAATCATTCCTGGCTCAGGGATCGAACCTGGGGGATGAGGAGTCTTTGGTATAAAAGATTAGAATTGTCTACAGTATGGTATTTCATCTTCCCATTATTCTCATTGCTCATTGACATAATAAGTTTCTTTCTGTTGCAGCCTCGGAATTTCCACACTAAGTGCCGTGCACTTATGCTCTCTCTGGTTCTGGGAATAGCAGCTGACTGATCTTAAACAAATTACCCCTGAATCTGGACATAATATCAGTGCACCATGTGTTATAGGCTTGACACTTGCTTACTCCCCTTCTAACCTTTGTCTTCTTTATGCATATATTTTAGCCACATAATAATCCTTTCTGCTCCTTCAAAATGCTGAGCTTGTCCATATGAGGTGCTTCTAACCTCAGCTCCTCTGCCAGCAATGTTCCTCCTTGTATGTTCAAATGACTGCTTCTCCTTTGCTTTTTAGATCTCAGCCCCAGGGAGTCCTTTCATTGCCCCTAACCTCAGTCCCCTACCTAGAAGACTGCAATCTCTCCCTGATATCTTACAATGCTTTATTTTCTTGATAGCAATCATGTTAATGGCACATTTTCTTAACAGAAATGCATTAGCTTTTCATTTCTATTTCTGCCACCATTAATGTTTGCATCTGTGAGTTTGATTTTTCTCTTGGCACAATTCTCATGAATATGAGAGGTGGGGTATGTGGGTGGAGAGGCAGTTTGAGGGAGAGACTGTAGGTACAAGCAACAGGGGCCTCCACCATCTCCTCAGGTGGGTGAAGATCTCCAAAAGCCTCATAATTAGGCTTGAGGTCAGAGTGTTCTTAGGTGTTCTTCAGCCAGCACTGCATGAAGAAGGATCTTGACCTTGAAGGCCTGAAGAAGGCTCAGCTGTCAGTGGTGTCTAGTGCAGACATTGTGGTATTGTGTCCATTCATGATGGTCTGGACCCTGTTTAAGAATGCTTCCTATAGATTATTAACTAGAAGTGTGGCCCAATCTTCCCATTCCACATGTTTGCACCCACTCTCCAATCTTGTACTTGCCGAAGGTCCTATGTCTGCTCTGAACATCTTTTTTTATCTCCTCTGTAGGATAGGGGGTGATGCACCCATTTACCTATATACATCTGATGCACAGTTGAATGCTTTACAATATTACTTTCTTATCTTAAGACCTTATATGCATCTTTAACTCAGCTAAAACCCTAAGAGTTAGGTCTTACAAACCCTTAGTCCTCCCATTGAAAGAAAGAAAGTAATCACTCTTCTTGCATTCTTTAGGCATTTTTTTTTGGTTTTTGGGTCACACACCTGGCAGGGCTCAGGGGCTACTCCTGGCTCTATGCTGGGATTCAAACCACCATCCTTCTGCATGCAAGGCAAATGCCCTACCTCCACGCTATCTCTCTGGCCCCATCCTTTAGGCATTTTAAGAAAGGACACATTACTGAAAGAGAAAATATGACTTCAACAATCTCCAGTGTTTAGGCAGACTTGGCTCTCTCCCTCCTATCTCTCCATTGCCACCTCCTTGTTAAACTCTAGATTCAAGAAAGCAGGTTTCTGGAAGATTCTCAAACTTCTGAATGTTAGCAATTAGTGGAGTAATAATCTAAGGGTGTATTGACCAAATCCTTTATTTATAGTTGAAAAGAAAGTCATGTGTTTTTGCAGTTATTTTATGTAGCAATCTGCTAAGATGGATGTTGGGAAAAGCTGCTTTTCCTTCGTCTTCCGAAACGTTTTTCCTTGTGAAGGAAATACAAGTCTCAACCTATTTCATTGATAATGCACACTGCCATCTGGTTTGATTCAGCACTGATTTTTGTGCAGCATGGCTTGCCTGAGATGTTCTCCTTCCACCAGCCAGTCTTAATGCTCCTTGATCAAACATCTCTGAGACCTGATGGCACAGTCTTGCATTTGCATCTCCCAAGTGCTGAACAAAACAGACTCAACCCATATCAACAATGCATGCCTTTCTATTTTTTTATAGGAGGCACATTTACATAAATAAGTAAATTTTCTAAGCAATCTTGGGTTTGACTTAGTTCTGGGAACCAAATGATTAACATTTTATTGGCTGATACCATGAAATCATTCCATACATTTCAATAGGGTATGACAGAACATGGCTGAATTCATGAAGCTTCTGAAATATTCAGTAAAAGGGACAGTCTGAAATCACAACCACCACCATACAGTATTCTCAATTTTACCTTTATTTCCAGGCTTATCTTCTTGTTGGGCTGGGAAGTGGAAGAGGGGCAGGACTGTGAGACAATGGAGTTTGGACATACCTGGCAATGTTCCGGACTTACTCCTAGATCTGTTGCTCAAGGATCATACCTTCAGGGCATGAGGAGCCAGAGACAGTGTCCATCCGGGATGGAACCTGGTTCTGACTTGAACTAGAGAAGCACCTTATACCTCCAAATATCTCTCTGCCCCTGCCCCTGGCTATCTCACCCTTTTCTGTTTTGAGACCTAAAAAATATTTTAAAATAGTGTTACACAATCTTACAAAGTTGAAAAAACTTCAACATAGTAATCACTTTGGGGAAAACATGATTGATGATGAGACCTCTCTGTGCCACTGTAGAATATATGTATGGCTCATGAGACCTTAATATCCTGCTCTTTCTACTCTCTGCCTCTCTCTAACTTCCTGAGACTCACACCGCCTCCTACATTTGCTTGCATCCCATCAACCAACTTGTTTAGTGGAACCTCACCAGAAGATGAGGGCTGTTTTGTTGTTTGTTGTTTGTTTTTTGTTTTTTATTTGTTTTGTTTTGACTATACTGGATATGCTCAGGGTTTACTGTGGGCTCTGCACTTAGGAATCACTCTGGCAGGGCTTGGAGAACCATGTGTGGTGTTGGGGATTGAACCCTAGATGGACCACATTCAAGGCAAACACCCTACTCACTATACTATTTCTCTGATTCTCTTGCTAGACTTAAACTTACTCTTTTCTACATAATTAACACAGCTAAGTGAATGACTTGCCCTGTTGTCTTCCAAGTTTGATCAAATATGACCTTTTCCTGAATATCATTCATGTTTAACACACTGGAACAATAGACTAGTCTCATCTACTATTCCTGATTCTACGAAGCTCCATCTTTGAGCTTCTCTTTTTTTTTTTTTTTTTTTGTTTTGTTTTTTAACATATATGATTTCTCTGCTCAGAGACCACAGGCTTATTGCTTTTGTTTATAGTGCCTTCAAATGCAGTATTCCTGGGAGCAGGGACTTTTGTGTGTTGTCTGCTCACTAGCCCCTAGAGCCTAAAATGATGCCTGAGATGAAATGAGAGCGGTTGAGTGAATGCACGGAGTGCAGAGACGCTGAAAGGACATCGTCTACAGTTAAATGGACTCAACAAGACATCAAATCTGAGCTGAACTGCAGGGCAGGGTTGCATGCTAGCAATATAACCATTTGCCCTCTTACAAATCACTGTAGCCCACTTTGTTTCTTAGAGGTCCCTTTAGAAAGACAGCTCTAGGAAAATATTTCCTTTTCTCTATTAGTTGTTTTTTTGCCATTTCCTGTGTGGCAATGATGGGCCTAGTTATTTTACACTTTGGTGTTTTAGATGTTTACTAAACTCTACAGTTTCAAGCTTCCTAACTCCTTAAATCCACAAGGCATTTCAAAAAAGGATTTCTACGTATCATATTTTACTTAGAAAGCCTTATCACAGTCATGTTTACCAATTTTCTTAAATGTGTAGGTGTATATATATATATATATATATATATATTTAATCATTAGACATGCAGAGTGCTGGTTGGGCAGACCAGGCTACTATCTTTCCCATGAAACCACACATAATAAACACAGTTTCAAAAAGGGGGGAAAAAGTTAACAATGCACAAAATGCTGATACAGTATTTCAGAACACTTAATTATTTCTTTTCCCCTCATTGTTTATCATTGTTTTGTCAACTTTCCATATCACTACCCACAATGCTCTGGGTTGGGTTTTCTTTGAACATTCCTTTCCTCTGAACTTACCATGACCTTATGCCTGCAAGCATGCCACCACAGAATGCCATAGGCGGTTCATCAAGGGAGGGGTTGGGGGGAACACTTCTCTGGCCAAAGGTGCTGAAAGCATGCTCAGATCTTATCCAAAAGTCAAAGACCTAGTACAGTTGCTATTGTAGGCTGAAGGTTGATACTGGCTCCAAGAGAAAGAAGATTAGTGCACTCATTTGCACATACTTTGGGAGAGTGAGGAATTACATTCATGTAGGGAGGAGGAAAAGAGAAGAGAATTATGCTTCCTAAGATTAGGTGGCTTGTAGGAGGAGAAGATTGCATAAAGCCCAAATGGGGTCCTGCAGGAGGGTGAATGCTTATCAGCTGGCTGTGTGGGATGAAGTAAAGCATTATTTGTTTTACACAGAAGAACAGGAGGGAGGGCTTGGTTTGTTTTTCATTTATAACTGTTTTTCTATGGATTCTATTAGGAAATCATTGTTCCTTCTTTTACCTTCTTGAGAAGGTCCCCGGAGAACACATTCAAAGCTCTTACCCCAGACATTGCAGTGGATAAAAGGGACCTGGAATGTTCTACGGGTATGTTCTCGCCTGATTTGCAAGCTCTAATAATTAGGATTCTAGAATCAAAGAAGTTTCCATGTACACTATGAGATGTGGCCCAAGTCTTCTATTTGTTCCTTCTGTGTGTGTGTGTGTGTGCGCGTGCGTGCGTGCGTGCGTGCGTGTGTGTGTGTGTGTGTGTGTGTGTGTGTGTGTGTGTGCAGAAATGGAGGTGGAGGTGGGTATCACAGATTGTGCTCAGTAGTCTTGTATACTCCTCTTGGCAATTGTCAGTCTACTAGGTTGGCAGTTCAATATGAGGGTCCCAGAAAGAGTAGACATTCAGGTCCTGCAGTGATAGGGATCTCCAGAGACATGCCCACATTACTTTGGGGGATCTGTTTCCAGCAGTGCCTAGGTGGTGCCAGGAATGAAAGTGGGGCGGGTCATATGCAAGTCACCTACCTTAATGCCTAAACTCTGTCTCTGGGCTCTAGGTCGCATGTATAGAGATTCCAGATGTTTTGCTTCTCACATTGTCCAACTCTGCCAATGGACTTGCCAGGTTTTAGCAGGCCTGCTTGAACCAAGCAGACTGTGGCTTGCATGGCCAGGAAACCAAGGGGAGTCTGTCTCCACTGAAGACGCTGTGGGCTGAGGATCACAGTGAGGACCTCAGCCAGCTGAATAGTTGAGGATCCCAGGAAAGCACAGAGCTGGGGATACTGACTTCACACCCATGAAGCACCTCTCCTGTGTTTCTTTTTTCTCTTTGATCCAGGCCTGCCTGTAATCCGAACAGGTGTTACAGGTGCCTGAGAGGCCATTTATCACCACAGTAGCATTTCTCAACAGGTGATGCTGTGCAGGCTACCCCACTGGCTTACACATTTCTTCTCTGTAGGAATTGAGCCACTGTCTTTGTTCTGAATACAGCTTCAAATCTTCTCTAACAAGAAACTGAGGACGAGAGTGACAGAAGGGTGATTGCCTTGCATGTGGCCAACCTGGGTTTGATCCTCAGCATCCAATATGGTCCATTGAGCCCCTCCAGGAATGATTCCTGAGTGTAGAACCAGAAGTAACTCCTGAGCATCACCAGATGTGACCCAAAAAAAACTACAAATGAAAAAGAAACTGACCCTCCCTAGTTGCAGCATTGAAAGAATAGATTGTGGGATGGTGGCTGTAGGTAAATTTAGGAAGATAAGTACAGGGTGAAGCCTAGGTAGGTGGTAAGGGGGAGTTTAGGCTGCCAAGCATATCTTGGAACACTATACTATTCTCTTGACCTTGCAGCATCACTTCGTTGGAGCTCTGAATGTTACTGTATAAAAGAACTTTTGCTTTTTTGCCTTGTCGGTAAATATTTATTAGACAGGTAAAGAATGGCAGGCATATAATTCTTAGAAGTGTGTGAGATAGTGAAGTGGAGAGATGCCACTAGGATGGGTTATTTTACCATTTAGTAGTGAACAGTTAGTGAGGTATCCTAGTATTTGGCATTTTCTGTTGCAAATGATGAAGACCTGCCCAGTTTGAAAAATAACATAGCTGAGATGACTGGCTGGTGTAAATCAAACTGCAGGAAAGATTGTGTCCATACCAGTGCTTGGAGTAGGACTTTGCCTCTTCCCAAAATTCTTCTTTGCTCTTCTCTTTCTTCCATGCTCACAAAGATTTCTCCTGGTGGAGCCAGGATCTGGGAGATAGAGAACTTAATCTCTGGATTTTCCAACAAGCCCAGGAGTTCTCTTATGACTAAATCTTCTTTGTACTCTGTATCTTTTCTGAGCATGTACTATGGCTGAGGTGGGGACAGTCATCCTGGTGAAAGGCTTTATTCACCTCCCTCTTCCTACTTTAAGTAATGTGGAAGATGATCTGAAAATAAGCCAGATATTCCAGCCAAAGAGCAGAGAAAATGGATAGCAAGCAGATGGGGGTGAAGGGTGCTCCACAGGCAGGGACTTTCTAAAGATTAGAGGGACCCCACGACTTGGGATTTTTCAGTAGAGAATTAAGTGAAACATGAAAGGTTTGCACTCCCTCAAAGGAGCCACATAACCACCTTTACAAGACTTAAAGCCAAAGAACTCTGTAACTGGGTCTATCCTGGCACCTGGCACTGAGTATTTTCTGTAAGGGTTTGCTCCGTTCTCTACTGTTTCCTACTCACTCTGGCCACGGAGCCCTTCAAATCATGTGTTTCTGCAGTTTTGACAAAGATCACTAAAGATTTTTTTAACTTGTGAACCCTTTCTTGGGGTTCTTGACTTGATGTTGTAGACTTAGGGGGCACACCTTTCTTTGGGAAATTGCTCCCAGATTCTAAGCCTGCTATTTGTTGGCTTCTTTTCTATTATTTTTTATTTCTTTTTAAATATACTTATTTTTATCATTATTTTATTGAAACTTCATGGTTTCAAATTTTTTTATATTGACTTTCAATCATAGAATCTATACTATCTTTCACCAGTGCACATTTCCTGCTACTAGTGTCCCCAGTTTCCTTCCCCACCCCTCGCTTGCTTCTCTCTCTCTCTTCCTTTTCGACTCTGTGGTTTGCACTATTGTTAATGAAGGGATACCATGCATATCACTTTCCTTTTAGGCTTTGGGTCGCACCTGGCAGTGCTCAGTAATTCTGGCTTTGTACTCAGGGATCACTTCTGGCAGGCTCAGGAAACCATAGAAGGCACCTAGAATCAAACCAGGTCATCTGCATGCAAGACATGTACCTTACCAGCTGCACTATTGCTCCAACCCTTTTTCTTTCTTTCTTTCTTTCTTTCTTTCTTTCTTTCTTTCTTTCTTTCTTTCTTTCTTTCATTATTCTTTCTTTCTTTCTTTCTTTCTTTCTTTCTTTCTTTCTTTCTTTCTTTCTTTCTTTCTTTCTTTCTTCTTTCTTTCTTTCTTTCTTTCTTTCTTCTTTCTTTTTCTTTCTTTCTTTTCTTTCTTTCTTTCTTTCTTTCTTCTTTCTTACTTTTTCTTTCTTTCTTTTCTTTCTTTCTTTCTTTCTTTCTTTCTTTCTTTCTTTCTTTCTTTCTTTCTTTTCTTTCTCTTTCTTTCTTTCTTTCTTTCTTTCTTTCTTTCTTTCTTTCTTTCTTTCTTTCTTTCTCTTTCTTTCTTTCTTTCTTTCTTTCTTTCTTTCTTTCTTTCTTTCTTTTCTCCCCCTGCACATCAGAACCTTCTCTCTGAGACTTGTTCTTGGCTCCTCTCTTACTGATTATTCCTTAAAATTAAAAATATTGAGGAGGGCTAGAGAGATAACACAGAAGTTAAAAGCTGCTCACTTTGTACATGTAGATTCTGATTGGATCCTGACACCATATATAGTTCTCTGAGCTCTAGTAGGGGTCATTCTTGGGTAGACAGCTAGAAGTAGTCTCTGAGAACTGTTGGGTGTGGTTCCCCAAAAAAGAAAAAGAACATAAACAAAGATTATAGACATGACTTCTTTCCCCAGAGCTCCAGTTTCAGCTCATTCCATCCTGCATGCCTTCTTGGGCTAACTTCATTCTTCCTTTGCAGCCAGCTCTGCAGTAGGAACTCAGTAGGCCTCTCTGAATCTGAGGCCCTTTCAGAATTTCAACTTCTCTCCATGAGTCTCAAATGCTAAAGGGTCACATTATCCTAATGATATCCTAAATGATAAAGGGTCCTATGTGGAGCCGTTCCTTTAGCGTAGCTGCCTATCAAGTCTGTTTTGTTCCTTCTTATTGCTGCTGTCATGCAGAATTACAATTTGTAACTCACATCAGTAAAAAATCAAGAAGGAGTTGTGGTGTTCCAGGCTCTGGTTAGGTTTCAGTCCTGAATTCTAGCTGGTGCCCCAGAATGATCTCGGGTCTAGTTCAGTGTTGCTGAAAGCACTATGGACTTGTCATGGAAGGAGTCAGCTAGAAAGATTAGAAGTAGTTAGGGAAGGAAGTAGCCAGCCTGATGGCCTACCTATGAAAGGTTTTAGCTTCTAAAGAGATGGGAAGGGCCACATGGTCAAAGCTGCACAGTGGACTTTGGTTCCTCTTGCCACTGATTTCTTCTTTACTCTTTTATTAAAACTTCCAAGAATTCCATGCAAATTCTACATTGCTGCCCTTCTCACTGCATGTGATAATGTCACGACAAGCAACTCATTGCTGCAACTCTTTTACAAATCAGTGTCTGCATCAGTGAATCCCCCTGTTGACCACTTCAGAAAAGCACTCTCAAGCATGCATTTGTCAGCTGTCCAACTGCCCACAGTTTTTCAGGGCCCCCCTCCCCGTTTATCTCTGTAGGAATGTTACAATTCCATATAGCCATCTGTGAATAAATGATAAACCATTCATGATTACCCACTGTAAACCAGTTAGTGTAGTTTTTGGAATTGTTAAAAGATGAGTTTGAGGTCCGGAGAGATACATGGAGGTGGAGCATTTGCCTTGCATGCAGAATTATAGTGGTTTGAATTCTGGCATCCCATATGGTCCCCTGAGCCTGCCAGGAGCGATTTCTAAGTGCAGAGCCAGGAGTAACCCCTGAAAACTGCCGAGTGTGAACCAAAAACAAAAACAAAAACAAAAAAAGATGAGTTTGATATTTCACCCAGGAATTATTAAGTGGAAACAAATAAATGTTGAATATTAAGAGTGATTTTCAATAGGTCCAGGATATTCAAAGTATTTTGGTTTGTTTTTGTTTTCTGTCTTTTGCTTTGGTGACCACTCCTGTCAGTACTCAGGGCTTACTCCTGGCTCTGTGCTAAGCGATAATTTCTGGAAAAACGTGGAGGAACATATGGGGTGTTAAAGGTCAGACCTAGGTCAACTGCACGCAAAACAAGCACCCACTATACTAACTCCCCAGTCATTAAACATGTTTTGAATCAATACTATTTTATAATTTTTGCTCAAGACAAAGACTATTGATCATTTACATACCTGAGAGTCTTCTTTTCAATTTTGAGCCCTTCTTAGGGAGTGAATAAAGAAATAATACCATGGCATTGGCTTCTGATACTTCACTATATGGCATCAAGTTTTCTTGTAGATTGGGTTTTATTTTGACCTTTTTTTAGATGGGCCACAACTGTGCTGCTTATTATTATGGTGAATTTTGTGCACAGACATGGCTGAGCTAGGTGCCAGGAATTAAACTCAGGGCCTTATACATGCCAGGCATATGCTCTTAGCACTGAAGGGATCTCCTGACCCTTATTTAAGCTTTGAAGAATTAACACAGTCCTTATTTTTTTTCTTTTTTCTTTTTTATGGTTTTTGGGCCACATCCGGCGGTGCTCAGGGGTTACTCGTGGCTGTCTGCTCAGAAATAGCTCCTGGCAGGCACGGGGGACCATATGGGACACCAGGATTCGAACCAACCACCTTTGGTCCTGGATCGGCTGCTTGCAAGGCAAATGCCACTGTGCTATCTCTCCGGGCCCACACAGTCCTTATTTTAAGATAATTAAAAGACATATTTTTAGTGAAAATGCTTGGTATTTA
Organism: Suncus etruscus; assembly: GCF_024139225.1. Lineage (NCBI taxonomy): Eukaryota > Metazoa > Chordata > Mammalia > Eulipotyphla > Soricidae > Suncus > Suncus etruscus. Next base: position 24,221,211 of record NC_064858.1, read on the forward strand.
TAGAATTTTTAGATTTGGAGTGAGCAAATGTTAAGCATATAAAATTTTATACACATATGCACCATTGAATACATCTAGACTATCCAAGCTTTTATATTTTCCTACACAAAATGCGTATTATTGCTTTTGAACAAATAACTAGACAGTGTGCATTGTGTTTATGTGTATGCTTTCTCTTTTTAACATAGTGTTACACAGGCTAGATTCTAGATGCAATTTGTTTAGAAATATGACTTTTTTATCCCAACCACCTCAAGAAGTTACTCATAAGAGATCAATTTTGACATCAGAGTCACTCTACAAATTCAAAATGACTGAACTATAGCCTATTCTCTCTCTCTCTTTTCTTTTGGGCCACACTTGGCATTGCTCAGGGTATACTCCTGGTGTATGCTCTGTAATCATTCCTGAAGATGATCAGGAAACCATATATTGTATCAGGAATCAAACTTGGGTCAGCTGCATACAAGCAAGTGTCTTCCCAATTGTCTTATTACAGCCTTTTTGTTTATTTTATAGAGCTATTTTTCCTGCTGATATTTTTTTTTTCCCTTCTGATATTTATTTATTTATTTACCCTTCTGATATTTATTTATTTATTTATTTATTTATTTATTTATTTTTTTGGTTTTTGGATCACACCCGGCAGCACTCAGGAGTTACTCCTGGCTCTACACTCAGAAATCACTCCTGGCAGGCTCCATACGGGGACCATATGGGATGCCAGGATTCAAACTACCTTTCTTCTGCATGCAAGGCAAATGCCCTCTCTCCATCTATCTCTCTGGCCCCTATTATGGTTTTTTTTTATTTTTATGTTGACCAAAGTGGATTACAAATCTTTCACAGTAATTTTTTAGGTATAGCCTATTTATTTATTTTTTTTTTAATTTTTTATTTGTAATTATGAGAACAAGGATGCAAAGAAAGAGGACAAGGTAAAGTTACAGTGGAAGGACAATACATAACATAATTCTCAGAAGTCCCCTTGCTGATATCCCAACTTTGAAATTTCATCCAAAGAACATTAAGATTGTAACACACTATAATATTTCTTAACAGCACACAAGGCAATCTAAAGTCATAAAACTTACATAACTCCTTAAACATTACAGGCATAGCATTTTTTTTTACATTTCCATATTCATGCATATTAGCTTAAGTTGACCTCAAATCTTAACTGGGTTCTTTTTAAGGATTAGAGTCAAAGGAGCACAGCAAAAATGGTGTTAGAGTGGCAATTGTTGTTTGCATAGGCCCACCAAAATATGAGGGACATGGAAAGAAATAACCTTGGCCTAAATACAAAAAGACCCGACCCCTGAAGGTTCCTGGCACAAGACCAACTCTAGGCTCCAGGCAAGCTAGATCGTCCAATCCAAGACATTGTCTGTAGTGCCAACACACTTATATTTTTCACACAGTCTCTGTTGTTGGTATCAAGCTTCTGTATTTAAGATCCTGGAATCTGTATATCCAACATTGAAGTCAGGATGTGGAGCGTCCTCTGGTTTCACCTTACAATCAAAGGGCAATGCAGGGAGCCCTGTCCTGTAAGCAAATCGTTGTTGTTGTTAAGTCTTCTCAGTGTTAATGGAAGTCTCTTTTGAGCAGGACAATGTCTGAGCAGTGTAGAGTCTTCCTTGGTAGAGGATTGCTTCCAGGTGATGCTATAGACCAGCCTGGATGTTTTGTGGATGGCTTCCCTGGTTCAGGGGAATGCCCTTTCTTCTGAGGTCTGTGCCAGGTCGTTATGTCAATGTTCAGGGTGTAAGGTCCCTTTGCACTATAAGATTAGTCTGTACCAATCTCTATTTCATAGGATCTTATTTATATGTATAGTATTTTCCCATTTTAATGTGCCTATGCAAAAAAGGAGCAATGCCACGTGGTGTTCTTGGCCCATAAGGGGGTGATAAGAACAATTATGGTTCAATCATAAGCATTAATCTGGGAGACTCTTTCTCTAAGATTCCTTGTTAAACAGCTCAAAGAGAGAAGAAGAAGAGCGGTTAGAATCGTCACTATATAAGACAACATTTAGTAAGAATTATAGCTGTCAGAGAAAAAAAACCAAAATATTCTAAAGAAATACGTGTCCATTTTATGTATCTTGAAACAGTTTGGGGTTGTTACACACAATGCACGGCTTTGGTCTGTGATAACGCTTGTACACTACTGATTAAAAAGAGTAATGTAGATTAGAGATGTTTGGGGGGGATAGAGAGTAAAGGAATAAAAAAGAGCTTTGTAGGGATGTGGGAAAGGGCACGATACATAATAAAGATTCTGGATACGTAAAAAGTAACATAACAGTAGGATCTTGGCCCCCTGGACTAGGAGTTCAGCCCAGGGGACCTGTGGCTAGCTGTCCTGCCCAGAGCCCCCCACATACCAGTCAAACACCCAGAAATCCTGGCATGTGGAGTGGTCTGAGCCCAGCCGTGCCTCTGCAGTTTTGGGATGCAAAGGGCGGGATTTCTCCCCCGCCTCCCCCCAGGGCCCGATTAACCAGGCGTGGCCCTGAAGACCCACCAGGTTTGGGGGGATCTTGGCCCCTGGACTAGGAGTTCAGCCCAGGGGACCTGTGGCTAGCTGTCCTGCCCAGAGCCCCCCACATACCAGTCAAACACCCAGAAATCCTGGCATGTGGAGTGGTCTGAGCCCAGCCGTGCCTCTGCAGTTTTGGGATGCAAAGGGCGGGATTTCTCCCCCGCCTCCCCCCAGGGCCCGATTAACCAGGCGTGGCCCTGAAGACCCACCAGGTTTGGGGGGATCTTGGCCCCCTGGACTAGGAGTTCAGCCCAGGGGACCTGTTAGCCTATTTATTTTTAAAAAGGAAATTAACAGCAGACCTTTTAACCACGAGACAGTGTGCTTAGTGCTTTACAAGTGTCACAGTTCTCCTCACCATTATCCTGTGAACATACTAGCAACATCTGAATTTAGTGGCCCAGATCCAAAAACATAGATTTAGTCACTAGATTTATCACAGAACTAAAAGTCTTAGTGGCAGGACCAAAGTTCATATCCAGGACATTGGGCTACCATTGGTTGAAAGCCACAACATAACAAGGTGAGGAAATATGCGTTAGAGACACAGTTTTCACCTCAAATCTGCCCAGTGTTCTCAGTCTGCTAATCTTTGAGATGTCTGAGGTGTGGTTACATGTGATATGACTATGGGAAAAAACCCAAACTATAATATATAAAGGGTGAAATGTTTCTCCTATGGTGACCAAGACAAGGAATTAAAAAGTCCTCTGGAAAAAATCTATGTGGTACACATTTCAGTTATTCTCATGTTTGGTCACCATCACCAATACCTACAGACTGCTCTAATTTTCAAGAGATACCATTTTGATCAAGAAATGCATGTATCTTGGGGCCAGAGTGATTGTACAGCATGTAGATCTGTTGCCTTGCTTGTACCTGATTTGGGTTTGATCCACAGAATCCTATAGGTTCCCTGAGCTAGCCAGAAGTGACCCCTGAGTGAAGAGCCAAAAAATAAGCCCTCTGCACAATGGGTATAGTCCCACAAAGAGAGAAAAAATTGTGTTTTTCAACTAGTTGGTCATTTGTCTTCGTTTCTGACTCTCTAACCATTAGCAATTTACATGGAATACTTGAATTTGTCATATATTAAAAGTTTATTAGTACACCATGATTTAAAATGTTAATCATAGTTGAGTTTTAAATGTACCATGTTCCAGCACTGATCTCACCACCAGTGTTAAGTTCTCTCCACCAATGTTTCCAGGTTTCCTTTCATACCCATCCTTTTCCCAGCCTGCCATCTTGAGAGACACATTTGTTAAATTTGTTTAGTTGTTAAAGTTTGAGTCTCATGATTTCAATGTTATTCAATCTGTGGTTTGGGTATTTCGTTTTATCATTCCTTAACATTACTGAAAGAATATTTGTGTTATAATTCCTTGAAAAAAGATTATTATAAATCATCTCCTTTTGTAGAAAGTATAGCTGGGAACTTACAAAAGAAAATTTAAGAGTAATAGGTCTTCTCCAACTGTTGACTGTTTAATAGGCATTAGCAACAGAATTTCCTATTCTCACATTTCTCAATGAGATTGGTACTATACTAGCCTCCTAGAAAAGTCTATTTGTATTTAAGAGCAAGGCCCCACTCCTCAAGGGTCGTGCAGCTGGTTATGTTGCTTTTAACTAACTCATTTTAATACACCAAACAACTAGCTTTTATATTCCCCCAAATTAAAACTAAAAAGACATTATGTCACTCTTCAGAAAGGCAAACACCCTGAGTGTTTAATATATCTATGATCTATGACATCTATCAATGATACCAATGGGTGTATCGTAACTCTTTTTGAGCCTCTGGTTCATCATTTGAGATAGAGATTTATAGATGTATACTCTGGTCAATGAATATGAAGTTTTCTTTTAAAAGGCCATCATGGATCCAGGGAGATGATCCAAAGGGCTAGTACACATGCCTTGCAAATGGAGATCCCAAATGGATGCCCAGTACCTTATGATCCCCCAAGCACTACATTTATAGGCCTGGTACCCTTGAGAACTGCCAGGAATGATTTGATCCCTGAGGCTTTTGATCACTATTGTAGAGGTCAACATAAAAAAAATTAAAATAGGGGCCAGAGAGATAGCATGAGGTAGGGCATTTTCCTTGCATGCAGAAGGACAGTGGTTCGAATCCCGGCATCCCATATGGTCCCCCAAGTCTGCTAGGAGCGATTTCTGAGTATAGAGTCAGCAGTAACCCCTGAGCACTGCCGAGTGTGACCCAAAAACCAAACTAAAAAATTAAAATAAGCTTCTACTATGTATTTGTTCTTTTGTGGCATATGGGGAACATATTTTGATCATTTTGTCTGCAGTAACATTGAATTTTGGTGAATTCCTATATGAAAAAAGAATGACATAATTATCAAATGATCAGTCATACAGAGATGTCAGATATAAGTCAGTTCAACTTTCTGATGTTAATGTTGAGTAAAATTGAGGCTCAGAATGGGGAAATAAGAAATAATTCTTTACTGTCTTACCCAGCATCTTTGCAGAATAACAGAGTTACTGTGGGTACAGGTGGTTGACAAAAGAGATACAATTAGAAAGTTTTATTTTATGAATGGTTCCTGAAAGTAAGTTAAATTTGACATATATAATCCAAATGAAGACTCAAGTCTTCAAAATGTAGTTGCTAGTATTTTGACAAAGAGAATGAAGTAATATCAGAAAATGATTTCTTAGTTAGGGGTGGGTCTTTGTAAAGAAGCATACCTGTCCCAGCAAAAGATTATTACTACATATGTGTGTATGTATGTAGGATTTTTTCTATTTGACAGAGAAAAACCTAACAGAAAGTTTAATTTAACTGTATTGATACTCTCAGGTATAATGAAATTTACATATTACATATACATTCTCAAATTTTATACATGTATATTTTAAAATACTATACATGTGTTTTTAGGTTATTTAATATATTCTTGTTGTGATTAAAATTTTTACTTTTTATTTAATTAATTAATTTAATTAATTTATTTATGTTTGGTTTTGGGCCACACCCAGTGATGCTCAGGGTTACTCCTGGCTATGCGCTCAGAAATTGCTCCTGGCTTGGGGGACCATATGGGACCCTTGGGAATAGAACCTTGGTTTGTCCTAGGTTAGTGCAAATGCCCTACCATTGTGTCACTGCTCTGGTCCCTTACTTTTTATTTTAAAATAATACCCTGTCTTAGTCAATACCTTGTTTTAGTGATAATAAAAGGTTGAATTTACCACTTTTAATAACTTTGTTTTGAGGGTACATAGTCTTTTAGAGAATGGATTCCTATAAACTTTGCCAGTCAGTAAACATCTACGATTAAAAACATGAGTGATTAGATTATTTTGGGCAACTTTAAAGGAGTATACCTTTGGTATTCTTCAAGGAGACACATGTCTATTTTTTACTATCAGTTCTTGAGCTTTCACTTCAGTTTTAATAGACTACTGGTATTAGTTAAATCACTCCATCATTCTAAAAGTAATTTGCTGAATGATGATGTAATTTCAAAATAAAATAAATAGTAAAGTCTATGTTAATAGATTTGACTTTTTGTTTGTTTGTTTGTTTTGAGGCCACATCTGGTGATGCTCAGGGGTTACTCCTGGCTATGTGCTCAGAAATAGCTCCTGGCTTGGGGGACCTTATGGGACAATGAGGGATGGATTCGAGGTCCATTCTGGGTCAGCTGCGTGCAAAGCAAACACCCTACCGCTGCTCTACTGCTCCGGCCCTAGATTTGACTTTTGAGGACAGTTTTGGTTTTTCTTGTACACATTCTAAATTTGCATCAGTGAAAATTTGATAGCTAGTAACTTCTGTTGCACTTTGTCCTACTTGTGGGATAGGCGCAAATACCAACAGTGGTAAGTGTAGGGTAAGAGCATCTCATTATGAGATTTATCTCCTTTATTGAGTTGCCTTTTGTCATGTTGTAAAAGAAACCTGTAAGACTGTTGCTCTGTATATTAAAGCTTATTTAATCACATGAAGTTATTCAGATGTGTGCTGACAAAGAAACATATGTATTTACCTGTTTTGGATGTGAGAAACATATTGGATTATCTACAAAATATGCCTTTTTATAAATATTGTATTTAGAAATATATATGTACTTTACCTATTTTATGGAAATATTCATATATATATCTGTCAGAAAAACACTCAATATTAAATCATTTTTCCTTATAGAAGTTTTTCTTATTAGCTTATTTTTCATCTATTTGAGAAACAATGAGCCGATTGATTCAACTTTAAAGACTGGGTGCTTACTAGGTGTTAGGGACATTTCTAGTGATCAAAATAAGAAGTATGTTTTGTTTTCTCACTACACGATATGTACAGTTCTAGCAACTTTGTACATGCAGATTTAATTATTTCTCAAAACCACACCAATGAGTTACCGAAAGTTCATTCGTCTTGCTTGTGAGTAGTTAATGGTGGACTGGGAACGGAAGCAGGTTTTACCTCCCACATTATTAGTCAGAAAAACTGCCCTGCTGCTAACTTGCCAAAAAAAAATACTATTAGAATCAAGATTTCCATACATTTATAAGACTACTGACATGGTGAGCAAATTAGCTTTATAAAAGAGAAGTTCAATGAGCCCATTCTACAATCCACCCCTCCCACCCCAAGTCTCATCTATCCTATCTATGAACAATATACCCTTGTCACACCCACTTTGGAAACAGGCTGGAGCCTTGGTAGACAGCCGAGTTTGCGTTTTTCATCTTTGAAATTTTCAGTAGAAAAGCAGACATTCCCATGCTGCTCTAACTGATCAGAAAGGTCAGTACAATCTATTCTCCTGGAAAGCCTGGGTCTTTGCCTTTTCTGATGCTAAGGTGCTCACTGCTGCCCTGAAGTGAAAGGAAGGTTTTTGTGTTAAGGTGGAGTGGATGAAGAGTAATAAAAATCATTATCCAAGGCACAGCTCCACCTCCACCACACACACCAGTTAAAAGATTAATTTTAACTTTTTCTAAAAATGTCTGCAATGTACTATATTATTCGGAACTTATATCAGCACACACCTCTGCTGTTTGTTTTTCCACCTCTGCTCAAATCTCTGCAGTCAGCAACAAAGCTCTGAAAAAAAAAAATCAATATTTAGGCTCTTAGACTTCTGCTCAGGGGTGGAAGGGCAGAGTTTTCTACCTTTTTAATTTGCCCCCCTGGTGTTCCTTCTCTTCCTTGCCCTTGCTTTTGTTGGAGCAGAGAAGGAGGAAAGTTTGATCACCCCCAATGGGTAAAACCACCATTGTGGATTTCTGCCTGTTCGCCTTTTACCGTTACACTCATTCACACCTCATCTATTTTTCTCTAAAAGCAGAACATCTGAGATGATTCTGTGATTGCAAAAGATCTCAAAGAGATGGGAGATGGATTGAATGTTTCCATTTTTAGATGATGCTGTGAATAGAATGGCAGCTGTCCTCAGATGCATGACAGATATACAGTACATATGCTGAATAGAAACAGATAAAAGATTGCACTCAATTAATCCTCACAAGAAGTAGCATTTTCGCCCTGCCCTTAGTCATCAAGCTTCAAACTCTCATGTGATCATTCCCATGCTCTGAAGAGGGACTTCAGAGAGGAGAGAAACTAGGTTTCAAGTGGTCTCTAAGATTTTAATTACTTGCCCTCCCTCTCTTACTTTTAATCCTGTAAGCAATCCAAATGTGCAGATACTTCTGGAACACCTATTAGGCACTCTCCTTGGTGCTGGGAGGTGAGCAAAGGCGTGAACACTGCTTCTACAGACAAAAGCACAAGCCAGAAGTGTTCGATGCTTGTGAGAGGATGGTTATTGTTCTCAGCTTTAGAGCACTGGTTGAACATTTATAAAGTGCTTTAGTTTCAGGTGCTTTGCTCATAGGTGATGTGGATACTGAGATGAATTGAAATCCTTTCCTCAAGGGTGCCAGGGAGCACACTAATAGTTGCACCAGTATTGAAGATGGAGTTGAAATGCTCAGACTTATCAGAGGACAAACAATAAGTTCTCCTGGCAGTGATTAGGAAGAGGCAAGCTTCCAGGAAGCAACGAGTGGCCTGGATTTGCAGCATGATCAAAAGTTCAGGAGCTAAGTAATAAGGGAGAAAGAGGGAGTTGTGTCCCAGAAAGAGGTAGCATGTAACTTCCTGGTAGCCATGTTTTGGAGTTGCCCCATCCTTCCTAGTTTCTGGGCAAGTATGTGGGATGTGTGTGTCAAAGGACTGTGTACACATGACAGCCCATGTGCTCTGTCCTGACAACAGCCCTGTTTTATGATGCCCACTTCGCCTTTTTGCTTGTTGTTTTCATAGGGCCACACCAAAAAATACTCAGGTGTCACTCCTTTGCATGAAGTGGTCACTTCCTGCTATGTTGGGGAACTAACTACAAGGTATTTGGCATCGAACCAGAGTTGGCCACATGCAAAGCCAGCATGTTAGCCCTTGAACTGTCTCTCCAGCCCCTGGAATACATACTTTGGGCTACCAATTCTGTGAATTTGGTCAGCCAGACCTCAAATCTCCCCCACCCCCAGAAATTGGCATTCTAATGTTTACTATGAAGAAGTACATTATCTGACATTCTCTATGTTTGTTGCCTGACTTGGGGTGGCATTGTCATGGAGGGGGGAACTGCTCTTAATCAGTGTGAGGTGATTATGATTCTTGCCCAATGCCTTGTGAATGAGGGGGCAGAAGATATCCACAAGAATATCCAGAAGATATCCATGGAGCAGGGGCAGGGGGAGCACCTAAATTTGAGTTCTCTCTCACTCTCAAATTGAAACAATTTGTGATCTGAATTCAAGTACATACTGTGAATGGATTTTTCTTAAACAGGGGTGGGTTAAAGGTCCATGTGACGCACATCCTCCTTTAGTTTCAGAGCAATTTTCAAAACCAGTGACTTGCAAGCGATCAACCTCACAACTTAATTTCGGTCAAGGCTTACTAAATCAGAAAATTTGCTTAAACATTTTCTGTTTGTGGAAGTGGGTGGGGGACATTGTCCTTAGCAACTTAATTCTTGTAAGAGGATTGTGGTTTTCCCATGGTTGTTAGGGAAAAAAGAAAGTCATAAGTGACAAGATAATAACCCTTAATATTTATGAACCAGATCATCAGGGGGTCAGGGGCACCTGGAGAGGAGAGACTGTAGGGTGGGGTTTCATGCTGGTTGGTTTTGGGCTGTGGCGAGGGATCTTTGGGGCATCTTACTGACACTACTGACAGCCTACTGACACTCTATGCATCAGAATTTGGGGAATAACTCCCTTGAAGCAGGCTAGTGAATGGTGAAGTTCACATCTTGGGGAAACTCATTTGATGCTATGCTTGCTAAAATGTTGGAGCTTTTTTCCTAGTGATTAACTGCAAGGAGTGAGTTCATTCACAAACCACCACAAGGGGCACATCCGGAGGGAGGCAACATCAGTGGGGCCCAGTCAGGGAGTGTTAACTCCGGATTCCTTTGATATTACTTCCTCCCATGACCAAGCCCAAGTGCTCTTTTCACTGTCCATTAACTTTGATATCATTCTGAAGTAATAGCAAGGACTGTTCTGTCCACACAGACAGTCCTGTCTCCAGGTCCCTTTGCCTTGCTTTGTTTCCACCAGTTAATCTGGTAACCAGCCACATATTGTCTTGATTATCCTGTAATTGAAACTGTAAACGCCCATGGCAGGTAACCCTCTGTGGGCTGGCAGATGGTCCCCCCAGTGTGTCAGCTGTCTCGATGGGGGTTTGGTTGGTTGTTTTTTTATTCATACTACAATGTGGTATGTGGGGGGGTGGGAGATGGTGGAGGGAAACCAACACAAAGAGCCCAAATCATACACTTTAAAATTTAACAGAATGTATTTGCTAACACTTCCAAAGTTGCCTTAAGACCCAAATTCATTATTGAAGCATCTTTTGTGAAGCATGGAGTGAAAGAGGGAAACCCGTGCTGCTGAAAGTGTCTGTTATTCCAACAGATTTGGGGGGCTCTGTTTGTGCCTTGGTCTTTTGGTGGACTACTCTTTAGGGGAGGGATGCAGAAATGCCCCTGGCTATTACTTGCTTCTGTTTGTTCTCATAGCAGCCTGAGGGAAAGAGCTTGTTTAACCACTAATATATTCCATAAAAAAACAACAATTATGGCAAGGTTTTTACAAAAGAAAATTACATTAAAGATGAATGAGAGTATATTGAAATAATTATGTTTTAAGGTGTGTAACATTAAAAAGATATTGAATAGAATATTGACTGTTTTGTGGAAATAGCAATAATGAGATTCCTGTCACCTAATCTTACAATAATTGGGTTATTACTATGCAAATGAAGGTATTACTTTAAAAAAGTAAGGAAGCAAGGCAGATCCTTGTGGCAGGCCTTTATCTTTTCTTAAAGCTGTGCTATCAATTCCTCTTAGATGGAATATCCTTTTCTAAATAACTGAGAGATGTTCATTTCACAATCGGTCCCTGAAATTCCACTATAATATTTTTAGCTGCCCACTGGTAGCAGATCATGGCTCATGTGTGATGTGTGTGTGTGTGTGTGTGTGTGTGTGTGTGTGTGTGTTAGCTCTGTGTGGGACCCCAAGGTGTACTTAAATGATGATTATTGCCCTCTGTCTTTGGAAAAAGAAAAGGTTATGCTATGAATTTTTCCTGCAGAAGGTACTGGCTAGAGTCTTATCTCTACTTCCCATGTTGCTCCATCATTACTGAGCACTGCCAGGTGGGCCTAGTGCTTCTCAAAAGCCATCAGGTTATTGGGGGGCCAGCAGGCTTTTTGGGACATGTTGGGGACTGTGGAAGCAATTATATTCATTCTCAGAGCACTCAAACCAGTTGCCAACCCATTGTTGTCACTACCTGTTTGTGCAAGCTCTTATGGCACCTATCAAATGAAAAAAAAATATTGGGGACATTTGCTGTTTTAGTTCTCAACCCAGGTGAGTTCTGGTGTGTCCAGCAGGGAATGATATTTCAGACTGATGACTGTTCTGTTTCCTGGGAGAGGTGTGTATTTTACACCATAAAAGTACATTTTAAAAGTTCCTTGACATTACTAGGTGAGAAACATGAAACAAAAGTCTTGGATTGCATCTCCTTGAAATCTCATAATACTTTTTTGAATTGTTTTAATGCTCTCTGATAATGTACTAATCAGAACAAGTCAGTTTTAGGAAATCACAAAAAACAGATTTCACTGACCAAGTGCTTTGGGTCCAAAGGTTAGGAGGTTAAGAAAAAAAAAAAGAAAGTCTTATCAGTTTATTTCAGGATCAGCTGAAACTGGGGAAACTCTGTAAATGTCACTATGATTGTTCCTTACCTCCTCCCGTGGTCGCCAAGTAGATTATAGCTGAGGGGACTCTGAGAGTCATTTCCTGCCTTTACCCAGGTAATAGAAAAATCTCAGAATCATTTCTATCTAAGGACAGATTTTTTATTTTATGTTATAAGGCATGATTTATCCAACAAAGGTGGTGTTACTTCAAGTAAGTCACCATCTTAATAATGTTTATTCTAAATTATTACTTTGGGGCCACTTGGTGGTGTTCAGGGCTTATTTCTGGCTCTGCACTCAATGATCATTCCTGGTGGGTTTGGAGGTACACTCCATATGGGGTAATGGGCATTGAATTAGGGTCAGTCATGTGGAGGACAAATAGTACCCACTATACTGTCAGACCCCTAAATCCTTATTTTTATAATCCAGCGATGGCCCCAGTAAACCACTCTAGATGGGCAGTTATTATTAGAGCAGAATTATTAGATATGAAGCTGGGGATAGTGTAGGATTCTCACACATTCTTTGGAGTTGAATTAGTTATGATCTTGTTAGAATCTGCCGACAAGTCACCCTCACAAAGCTCTGCTCTCAGTCCAGATGACTGCAGGACAACTGGGCCAACTTTGCCTGCTACATTGATGCCCTGGCCTCCTTGGATCAATGCCACTTCTCTCATCTCTCAGTTAGGAAACTAGCCATTGGGAGTTCACTAGGTTTACTGGGAAGGGAAATGTCGAATCAGATATCTGCTTGCAGTTATATTGATCAAACCCAGTATTGATCTGCTTGACTTATGAAGAATATCTTTGAAGTAGGAAACAACACTGAGGATGGTTGGGCAGAAGTGGGGCAAGAACCACGGTGAGTGACTTTCATTGGAGATGATAAGCATTTTTCTTCTCGTCATGGACAGCTCATTTTTGGAGTACATTTCCAAGAACCTTACTATTCTAGAAGAACTTTGTGAAATTGGTTTTGCCTTAACTGAGATCTCTATAGAGTCACCATTTACAGATTGCTTTAGAGTTAGTTTCTTACTGTCACTGTCTTTGGTCAGATGTTCTGAGACTAATAATATTAATGACAGCTCACAGTTTCTCAGGTTGGAAGCAGGATGGTTCTGTGATTAGCAAAAGAAGGAAATATTTGAATCAGTGTTAATTCCGATCTTTTTTTTTTTTTTTTTCGAAAATCCTAGAAAAAAAGAGCACAATTTAGTATCAAAGACCCCAGCTTATTCTTTTAAAAAATATTAGGAGGTCCAGGGTTTGGTGTTTTTTTTTAATCAATGGTAACAGTAGTTTATATCGTATTTGACTTTCTTGCACAGAGAAGAATGGGTTTGACATGACATTCTCCAGCTTTTCATCAGTTGACCGCTCTACCTAATGCCCTCAGAAAGTAACCAGTGAGTTTCTATGAAATACTATGTTGATTTCAAATGTACACAATGGGTTTGATCTATTACCCTTTTGAAGTTCAGCGTCTCATCTTTGACCAATGGGAATCTCTCTGCATGAATCCATGAGTGCTTTTCACATCGTTAGGATGGTCTGTGATCATGTCCTTGATGGCTGGTATGTCATCATATTCTAGAGTCATAACACACACACATTCTGACCCATTTAGTCCTGTGAGAAGGCTTGTTTTGGAATACTACTTTGGCTACTATTTTGCTCATTACTTAGGGGATAATTTCTGGTGTTTAGCTTAGAAGTAACACTCTAGGACTCCAACACCATTTGGGGCCATTTGATTTTATGCCAGAAGAAAGACATTAACAGTTTTCCTCCTGTCTGTGAGGGCTCTCAAAGACTTCCCTAGAATTTATCGAGTAGAACATCCTTCGGCATTTTACTGTGGCATTTGAAATGTTTCTGCTCTTGGTTTATGTCTGACAGTCGCTACGTTGTGGACATTCTTCGTGACTCCTAGTTATATTCAGGAAACTTTATTTTTCAGGAAGTAAATGTCATTTGTGCTATCTTGGTTGTCCTAGATCTGGTGCCTAGCTCTGGATCCAAATCTGTTCTTTTGTGTACTGACACTCAAAAGTTGGTGTGGAATGGGATCTACCTACCAGTGTGCACGAAGGATGAGGGGATCATGGTAGCTTAATTCCTACCAAAACCCACTTCAGTGGTCAACTTCTTTCCTCATGCTACAGGTCTCTCACCTACTGATGAGAGAAAAAACATAATATCTGGTAATTATGTCTTAGCATTTATTTGTATAGATCTGTGTATATGTACTTTTATAAAAGTGAACTATAGGGTAATTATACTTGGTTAAGTAAACATGTTTGTTTAAAAAGCATTTCTAAACCATTTATCTGATTAATATTTTTTTAATTTTGATGAAAATGATCTATAAGAGTTACCACATGTCATCTTTTTGTGCCTTTCGTGAAAATTGACTTCTGTAAATTATGATAAAACATACCTTTCAAACCTACCATCTCTGCCATTTTGTTCTTGTTGTCGAGCCTGGCTGTGGTGGGACGTGGCAGGGGTTGAACCCAGGTTCTCATACATGTGAGGAGTGTGCTTTGTGCTGGCCTTGTCGTGACCATATTTTTTTTTTAGGATACCCATTTTTCATGCTGTTTCACAGCCCCTCTTTGAGGAACATGATTTTGGCTTTGACCTTAGCCTTACAGGTTTTCTAAACCCCTCCTGGAACATTGTCTGCTTCCACCAACTTCCCAAAACTCCAGTACCTCTCAACGCCCAGTTCCAGAGCTCTGGTTGTGACATCTTTGGGTGGTGAATTTATTTGAGAGATTTTTCTGCTCTCTCTTCTAAAGATTCTAAGTCATTCTTTTCTATTCAGTTCATTTGTTGGTCAAATCATTTGGTGCCTTTTGAGATTTCTCCTTTTCTATGTCTCTAAGCTATTACCAACATCGTCTATTATTGATTATGACCTTCTTGAAAATAGAAATGCTTGATGTTTTAATGAGTCCTGTGAAAATTGTTTCTTTTCACGGAGTCATCTTGGAAAAAGAAGTTTAAAGGCTCTCTCATTGTGGACAGAAAAATAGCTCCCATTTATTAAACCTTTGCTGTATGTCAAAGCTTGAACAACAGGATCATTCCCCTTCCTAATATGAAACTCCATGTGGAGGTTAGAGAAAACCTCTCCCCACATACCTGAAGGGGATATAGGGGCTCCTATTCGAACATCATTTCTCAGATCACAGGCTCTCACTAAGCTTTTGTCTTTCTGCCTGTGGTTTGTTTTTCTTATGTGACTTTTTAGTTTTGACCGTTCCACAGAGAAAGGAAGAGGGGAGTAGGAGAGTTAGACAGAGACAGAGACAAAAGCATACACACATACATAGAGACAGACAGGCCAAGAGATAAACCAAGAGGAAGAGGGACACAAAGAAACATCGAGATAGAAAGAAAGAGTTGAGAAGACGGGGATCCCCACTTCTCTTGTGGTCTTTCAGAATTGGTCACTAATTACTCAGTACAAAAAGTGTATGCGAGTGGGGGGGCAGGCAAGCTTCACAAGAATTCGGAATCTCTCAGGGTGATGTGGTTTTCCAAGGAGATACTGAGTAATTACAAAGTCATTACTGTGTAACGATCATTTTCAACTTGTAGATTAGATGCACATTTATAGATTAAATAAATTGCCCAAGATCACACAGTTCGGAAGTTCACTCTGATTCATCCTGTGAAGTCTGAGCTAATATCCATCCTGTTCTATGGTCTCCAACTTATTCACCTGCACCTAGAGAGCTCTGCTCCACACAGGTTTGTCTTCTCTGGGGCCTTAGTCTGAGATGCCTTCTGCATATTCTGTTCAAAATACTTAGGGTTGCAGTTTTTCATCTTGTTATCTAAGCCAGGTAAGGAGCCATTTGGAAATAGTAGAGTGAGAGCCAAGGCTCTGGTCTTGTTTTCAATTGTGGGTGGGTTTCTTGAATTCGGTAGTGGCCAGAACCTTGTGGCCTCAGAGTTTGCATGCCAGCAGAAAATTCCAGAGACAGACCTGGAAGAAGGATTTATGGATAAAAAGTGGGCCTACTCCTGGGGGACAATAGGGTTTTCAAGGTAGATATATAAGCTTCTCATATGGGCACTAGGCATCAAAGATAGACATTCTGGATAGGTGCCCTGATTCATAGCACCCAGAGATGAAAGTGTATGGGTCCTTCCTGTTATCTCTGATTGTTTCCAAAATGCAGTGCCCAGTCTGCTCTTGCTTGGGCCTGCCAGCCTCTCTTGTTCTTCAGGTTCTTCCTGCCCTCCCATCCTACCTGGGGAGTGGGGAGACCACCCACCAGCTCATTGTTATGCTCAAGAAATCTTGAGGCTCTTCTTTTTTCTGACCTGAATATTTCAGTTGTCTGAGATGAGTCTTGTAAGATTTAGGACATTTTTTTGTGTTTTAGTGCAGTTTGGTTTGCTGATATCTCTTCGGGTACTTTTGTGGACTCACACACCTGGTTCCTGGTACTAATCCTTTGCTTGGACACTCTGGAATGCTCTCTCATTTCACTCCTTTCCAAGCTAATGACTTTTCCAACTTTGAAGTACTTAGATCACAGCTTCTTTATTAATATGTTTTAATGACTTTGTTTTCTCCGCTTCATCTAACAAAGTACGTTGCTGATATTGCCCAACAATTTATTTGTTTAATTTGACTGAGTCTTCGGCAATGGGCTGAATTGCCCACAACAGTCATTGAGGGCCCAGAATTTTGCCCTGGACACCATCATTCCCCTCATGCTGCGCATTAACCAGGGCCAACAGTGATAGGATGAAACTGTTGACCAGCCTAATTCACAGATTGGTATGTAGTTATTACCATCTCTCTTGCTTCAATCTTTAATGTGTCAGAGGAATTGATTTGAGATAATATTTTGTTTCTCGAATACAGCATTTAGTGTTGTTTCAAGATTTGGTCTTCTCTGGAATGATGGCTTTATGTCATAAGATTTTATAGTTTACTTTTGATCCGTATAGGTATTATAGCTGGAAGAGAAAAACATGCTTTCTTTTGTAGAAGTATGACCTATTACCTAGGAAAAAATGCATTCCTAGGAAAAGTATATTTTGGGGGTGTGTGCATGTTAAGGGGAAAGAGGTTGAAAGGCCACATTCAGAGGTACTCAGGGGATATTTCTGGCCCTGTGTTCAGGGAGGGGTCATTCATGGAGGGGCTTGGGAGTTCTCATGTGGAATTAAACAACTGTCAGCTATGCTCAAGGCTAGTGCCTTAACTCTGGTACCAATCCATGAACATCAGCACAGGAGTGTAGCTATTTTAAGGTTAATGTTCAAACCTGATAAGGCATATCTAATTTTGAGGGGCATTTGCACCCCCAGTGAATGGAGTGTGGGTGTTGGGGGCGAGGGGCAAACATAAAAATAATAATATAAACTGTCACTGGCTATTTAGATTTGATTTGTCTCTCTGGGGTTTTATACCCCTTTCTCTTCCACCCTGCCTCCATGAGGCAAACAAAGAAAATTTGCATCAACTATAGAAATGCCTCTGAGATCACCCACTCTCAGTGTGCTGAGGATTTGAAGGTGAAATCCTGGAAAGGAGACAAAGCCAGGGGCAAAAACTCTGCTGATATGTTCACTTTAGAGACTTGGCCTGAAGGTACCACATTGGACCTGCAAATGCAAATCTAACAGGCTTCATCTCTCATTCAGAAGAGAAGGTCCCAGTACTCACTGATTCTAGCTGGGTAGAGAATTGAGCATAGTAGCAGCCACACAAAACTGAAGATATTTTCCATTTGCAGCAGTTAGCACCATTCTGTCTTCCTGGCTCTTCGTTACCAGGAGTCCTAGTGGCTGAGGGAAGGGATAAATCTGCACAGTACTGCAGATACTCTCTCTCTGTCTCTCTCTGTCTCTCTCTGTTTCTCTCTGTCTCTCTCTGTCTCTCTCTGTCTCTCTGTCTCTGTCTCTGTCTCTGTCTCTGTCTCTCTCTCTCTCTCTCTCTCTCTCTCTCTCTCTCTCTCTTGACCCTTGCAAGAGTTGCATTGAAGGGTCTTTAAATTTTCACTTTGGTGCAGAGTGTTTGCTCACTTACTCGCCTAGTATCAGGTTAAAGATATTGGACACATCTTTCTCTGGAATAAACACAGTTTGTGAACTCAGCAGTGAGGTCAGCTAGCAAAAGGATGCTAGAGACTTATTTTCAATAGGATCGGGTATTTGCTACAATTTAGAAAGCATCTAAATGGAAGCAATTTAAACATTTTATCAAAGCAAAATCTATTGTGAAAAAATAGCAAGATCTCATTATAGATTCACAGATCTATGTATTTGTGTGCTCAAGGATAATAATAATATTGGGATATGTTTCAGGGGAAAGAGATAAGTAAAATGAGAAAAAATTAATGGATTTGAGCCCAACTAAATGAAACTCTATTATTTAATTATAGTATCTGACTGTGAATATAAATGGGAGATGTAGAGCAAGACATTTCCTTTCCCCAAGTATGGATCATAGCAGATTTTCTAAACTAGAAGGGGAAGTCTGTCACTCAGGACGACAAGCGAGAGCTTAGGGCCTTCATAAAAATGGATCAGGAGCACAAGTTTTTGATTTGAGTATGTTCCTTTTGGTACACGCTCCAGTTTTTATGCCTTGAGTGAAAGAAATTGGACAGTGTATGGAAAAAGCTGTTGTCCCTCATATTTACAGCTGTGATGTAGTCTGAACAGGTGGGGATAACTCATTGATCCATGATGGAGATGTGCATGCTTGCAGCCTTTTATGGGCTGGTGTCTGTAATAATGTCCATGACTGGGATGTTTTGTGGTTGGTTTGTTTTTGTTTGTGATCAGCCACTGCCTTTAGCAAATGGATATGCTGAAACCCTTGTGTCCTAGTTCTATTCCAGCGGAGGTACATGGGATAATCCACCTGCCATGGGCTGTTAGATCTTCCCAAAGGAAATGGAGCCTCCTTGCCTTCCCAGGCAGACTGTTAACACTCTGGATGGAAAGTTAGCATTTTCAATCTGTTCTGTTTGCTTCTTTCTGCCTTGTTCTGGTCTCTGTTCTTTTACACCTGCCTGGAATCTTACATAGTTATCTTCATATATCTGGACTGTTTTCTATAAAAGGGGCCCAGTAGCCTAAGAAATTGCTACTATAATATTTTTAGTAATTTAGTTTTTAATGGGAGCTGCAGTCAGTGATGTTCAAGGGACCTGGTGAGACTCAGCAATACCCCGCTGTATTGATGAGTCTCCAGGGCCAAACCTACTTGGGTTTGGGGGTACTTGGGGAGACACTCAATACTAAAAATGGAACTCAAGGCCTTGTGTATTCTGGGAAGATACTCTATCCCCTACTCTCTAAGCAGTGCTCCACCCCCTTGAGGCTAATATTTCTTTTTGGTTGCTTTTGTTTTTGAATCATGCCACTGTACATGGGATTATTTCCAGTTGATTATTTCTGTGCTCAAGGGCTATCAGGATATAACCCAGGTTTCCCACATGCAAAGCACGTGCTCTAGCCCATTTGTACTGTTTCCTAGCTCTCAGACTTATCCTTTCGACACATGAGTTACCTATGAATTGTTGAAGCATTTTTAATGTATCAATAATGTAGACTTTATAATCTTTTCAGATTTATAGTTAATGCATTAGAAAATATATTAAACAGTATCTTTAGTACCCAACCAAAATGTCATGCATCAAATGACAGAATCTCCTCACTCTTATTTAATTATACAGAATCTCCTCACTCTTATTTAATCATATGTTGTATTATCATAAACATATGATATGTCTTAAATCATATCCAGGGGCTTTGGTTTGAACTTTGGAATTCAATTTTCATCTTTCTTTATAGTGAATGTATGGATAAATATATAGTGCTATGTTGGGTGTAGAGGCCAGCAAAGTTTTGGAGAAAACCAGAATTTTTTTTCATATAGTTTTTGTTCCAGATGTTTTAATTTTTTTTATTTACTGGTCTTAGCAATTATATACATATTTAATTGATTTGGATTTGACATACTTTATTCAAACTGATAATTTTAAAAGCATGACACAAACAGATGATGGACAATTAGGTCTGTATCATTTTATACTCCTATCAGTAATGAAAAAGTTCTATAGAGACTCAGAAAGTACATAATTGAAACAAAATTGACTTCTAAGAAGCAAAAATAGTAAGTAGAAATAAAAGTAACAAAAATAAGCCTGTAGACTTAATCCCTAACATATTATTAGCTCCAGTTCTTGCAAATGGTCTGAGTTTATAAACATGAGGACATTTTTAGGATGTGTTCATGTTTAGGACCCAATTATTGGCTGTGTGAAAGAAATTCTCTTCACTTACAATATTATTGGCAGACTGAAGTAAAGGGGTAGATAAGGATGCACCTGGCAAATTTTAATAAAAGAAAACAGGAATTGCTAAGTTAATTTCAAGCAAAGTAGACTTTGAAGCATAAAAACTATCAGTGGCAAAAATAAATTTTATATGGTTAAACAGCTACTCCTCCTAAAGGACATAGCGATCTTCTAGGTGTAGGTGCTAAATTACTGAAGTTCAAAAATGTTTGAATTAAAAAAGCTGATTTGTAAAGACAAATAAGTAAGTTATTAATCATAGTTAGAGATTTCACTTATCAATTGATGGAAAGCAAAAATAGCAACAATACAGAAATCTCAGTATCTGTAATCAACAAATGATAATTGACACCCCGAGAACCCTACACCCAATAGCACAGATTCTTTTCATGTTACCATTGAACTTATGCCAAAATAGAACCAATAAAGAAATCTCAGTGCCATCGAAAAGTATTGAAGTCATGTAGAATCTATTCTTTAAGCATGGAATCAAACTAGAAATTAGTAGCATTAAGATAACAGAAAAACACTAAAACCCTTAAACATTAAGTAATGAGCAGTATAGAGAATTTATATGTTACAAAGGGAGATTCAAGAGACATAGGATATATCTAAAAGCGCAAAAAGAAAAATCCAACAAAAAATGGATTATGGGTACAGAAGTTCTGAGACAGAGGTTTATAGCACTAAATGCATGAATTAAAGTAAAAGAAAAGTTACAAATCATTCCTGGTTTGCACTACAAGAGTCTGTAAATAAAAGAGCTTGGGGACAGAGCAATAATATAAGCAATAATATAGCAGGTAGGACATTTGTCTTGTACACAGCTGACCTGAGTTCAATCCTGGCACCACTAATGACTTTCTGAGCCTTGTTAGGAGTGATTTCTGAGCATAGAGCCAGGAGTAATCCCTGAGCACTGCCAGCTGTGGCCCCAACACCCCAAACAACAACAACAACAAGAACAAGAACCAAAATAAAGCCAAGCAAATAAAAAAGAACTATATTTAAAAAAAGTATATAAGCAGAATAAGTAGTAGGAGGAGAAAACAACAATGATAGAAACAAAATCAATAAAAGTGCTAGAAAAATTAGTATAAAATTTGTTATTTGTAAAGACAGATAAAACTAGCAAACAAACAAGACTTACAGAAATAAGAAAAAACTAATTACCAACATCAGGGATGAAAAGGGATGAATTATAAAGGCTATTTCTAAATCAAAAAGATAATAAGGAAATGCCAAGCTAACTCTACATGCATAATTTGACAACTTAAATGAATGGACCAGTTTTTTAAAGAACACAAAACTCCACCCTACAGTGATATTAACTAGGTAATTTAATAATATTAACTAGATATAAGTCTTATAAGAATTAAAGTAAGTGAGCCAATAACAAAGAAGTAGTACTAAGTTTTTGCAATATCTTCTTGAAACCCATTTATTTTATAAAAGTTGCATAACTCAGATACTAAATGCAGCAAAGACAATAAAAATATCTACTAATGAACAATACTCCTTATGAACAAAATACAAACATATTTAATAAAATTGGGGCTGGAGCAATGATAGCACAGCATTTGCCTTGCATGTGACCTACTTAGGTTCAATCCCTGGCATCCCATATGGTGCCCAGAACTTGACAGGGCTAATTTCTGAGCTAAGAGCAAGGAGTAAACCCTGAGAGCTGCTGAGTATGGCCCCCAAACCAAAAAATTTATATATATATATATATATATATAAATTAATGATATTTATATATAAAAGGAACTATATATCATAACAGGTTTATTTTAGGGAGGCAAAGCTGGTTGAAAATTACTCACTGTGATTTATCAAATAGGCTGAAGAAAAACTCTAACATGATCTTGTCAATTCATTAGAAAAAGAATTCGATAGGTTGTGTTCATTTATGGTAAAAAAATATCTTAGAAAAAAAAACAAGAGAACACCCACAAGTTGTCCTAGAGTATCTGTAAAAAAACAATATTTAAAAATACGCCTAAGTTGCTCTCAATGATGAATAACTGAATTATTCCCCATAGGTCATAAACAAGATTAAAAATAGCTCTACTCACCACCCCTCTTCAACTAAGTGGTAGAATTTTTTACTACCTTAAAAAGACAAGGAAAGAAAAATTGAAAGCATAGAGATCAGAAAGGAAGAAATAAAAACCATCCTGAGTTGCAGGTGACATCTGTTTATGTAGAAAATTTAAGGAACTTAAAAAAACAAAACACCTCCCCAACAGATAATTTAGTTCAGCACACTGGCAGGATGCAACATAAATATACCTGATACAAATATCAAGTTATGCTTATGTAATAGGCATGAGTATATTAAAACTACAGTATCATTTGCAGTCACTGAAAATTTTAGCTGTTAATCTAACAAGGCATCAATAGTGCTTACATGCTGTATGACACACAATCCTGAGAGAGTTTACATAAATAGATATATCATGTCTATGTACTTGAAGACTCACCGTAGCAAAGATCTGAATTCTTCCCAAACTGTCATACAAGGTTTCATATCATAACCAGTTAAATTAAAGTTAGATTTTAGTAGATGTGCTCAAGATTATCTTAGAAGGTTTATGGACTGGCAAAGGAAAGCAAATAGCCCTAGTCATCTTAAAATAGAAAAACAGTGGGAGTTAATCTACTCAATTTCAAGATTTATCATGTAGTTACAGTAATTAAGATTGTGTGATATTGGTAGAGGGAAATACATATGTAGCAGTGAGGCAGAAACTGACCTGTACAAATGAATCCTACTGATTTTTCACAAAAGCCAAAATCAATTCAAATGAAGCAAGCATGGCTTTGCAGCAGGAGCGATAGCGCGGTGGTAGGGCATTTGTCTTACACGCGGCTGATGCAGAATGGACCCTGGTTCGATCCTCCGCATCCCATATGATCTCCTGAGCCTGCCAGGAGTGATTTCTGAGTGCAGAAGTCAGGGGTTACCCCTGAGAGCTGCTGAGTATGGCCCAAACCACCACAAAAAGATAGTACTGGAAAGGAATCTTAACCTATGTCTTACAGCTTCTCTAGAAATCAACTCAAAACATGTTGTAAACCTAAATATAAAAACTTAAAATTAGAGGCCTCAGAGATAGCATGGAGGTAATGCATTTGCCTTGCATGCAGAAGGTTGGTGGTTCAAATCCCTGCATTCCATATAGTCCCCCGAGACTGCCAGGAGTGATTTCTGAACATAGAGCCAGGAGTAACCCCTGAGCGTTGCTGGGTGTGACCCAAACAAACAAACAAACAAACAAAAACCCTCAAAATTATAATACTATCATGAAAAATAAAAAAAATCATGTGAATATTGGACTTAGTAAAGCATTTTTGGAATGTATACCAGAAGTGTGGTTGATAAAAAGAAAAACTGATAAATTGTACTCCATCAAAAATAGATTTTGCTCTGTGAATACCCTGTTGGAATAAAAAGATACATTACCGGCTAGGAAAAAACGGTTGTTTGTTTGCTTGTTTACTTACTTATTTGCTTCTTTACTTACTTTTGGGTCACATGCAGTAATGCTCTGGGGTCACTGAAGCTCTGCAATCAGAAATTACTCCTGGCAGTGCTCAGGGAATCATATGGGATGCCGGAGATTGAATCCCAGTTGGCCACATGCAAAGCAAGCACTTACCTACTGTACTATCATTTCAACCCTGGAGAAAATATTTAGATCCTTTGTCTGAGAAAGGATGAAATATATAAACTTTCAAAAGTCTATAGTGAATAAATAAATAAATAAATAAATAAATAAATAAATAAATAAAGAGTTGTGATATCCCCAAATGCTCCAAAGATATGCAGACACTGGTTCATTCATGCATTCTTGGTGGGAATGGAAATTGATGCAGCCTTTTGGCAGGATTTTAAAGGAAACAGCATACAACTATCATGCAAACCAGCTACTGCATTTCTGGCATTTTCCCCAGAGAGAGGAAAACTTATGTTTACACAAAAACCTGTATGCAAATGTTTATAGCCACTTTATACACAATAACTAAAAGTGGAAACAATGCATTGGCCTTTCATGGGTGAATGGCTAAACAAGTCATGTTATAGAATACTGTTTAGCAATAAAAGTAACTGAACTATTGGACTCACATCAACTGGGATGGATCTGAATGAAATAGATAGTATGATTTTATCTCTACAATAATGAAATTTCATTGTAAGGGGCCTGGTGATATTCAGACAACCAGGCTAATAGTTCAGTGTCTGGTCCCAAGGATGGGGTATTGCTTGTAGAGTGGTGCTAAGGAGCCTCCAGAATTATGCCCGAAATGTTTGGAGTCCATGCTATACTCAGGCTTGAACCTTTTAGTTCTATGCAGTACTCAAGTACTTTTTATGTATTCCCACCCCTGTGCTACCTTCTAACTAACTCCCCTTTTTAACTTAAAAAGATCCATTGCCCATTGATATATAAAAATTTACAATATATGATAATAGCATCACACTTTGATAAGTATAGTTACCATACCATACCATACTGGCAAAGACTTGGTACCATTTACTATCTTAATATCAAAATGATACTGGCATATTCATTGTAAGTAGATTTCTATAATTCACTGAGGAAGTAGTGTCAGAGGGCATGCCAATTTAGGGTAGGGAAATAGGTATGTGCCACTTTTTATAAAGCTACTGGAGTGATTCAAAAGGCAATGGGGAATTTCCATATCTTAGCTCTTTCAGTGTTGTCTTAGTTTTGATATTGTTCCAATGGCTTTGCAAGTCAGTAATGCTGAAGAATGTGTGAAAGGGACCTCACAGCCTCATTCTTTTTACAACTGCCTGTAAATCTGTGATGATCTCAAGCTGATGTTTCATTGAAACCAAGGACAGCCTCCAATGTTTTCTAGATTAGAACTCCAAGCCAGCTGGGTCCTTTGCTATTCCTTCCATTTCATTCTCTTTCCCTCTCCAGCAGATGTTATGATGTAGCCGTAGTTTTTTGTGCTGCTCCTGGACAGTCTTTGCACCTGCTGCTCCCTCCTTCCAGTGGACTCTGCTTTGCTTAAATGCCATCTGCTCATAGAGGCTTTTCCCTGAACCCGCTATCTCCAAGTGTTCTTATCACCACATCTACTCTTCCCTGGCTTCATTTTGTATTTTCTTTTTTTTTCTTTTTTTTTTTTCAGCCTCCTAAAAATTACAGCTTTCTAGGACAGGAAATGTGAATTCCTCTCCAGAACTCTGTCCTCCCATGTATTTTCCTTGGATCTTTAGTTACTGGTTTCAAACAGGAACTGAGTCCATTGCTCTAGCCTGTTTTCTCAGCTTTTGCTGATGGTGCCATACCTGTGTGGGTGGGATGGAGGTTTGGTCACATCAACTCAGCTCTGAGGTTTGCCAAGATTGGGATGAGTGTGGCCTGCTTCAAATCTTTCTCGGAGTGACTCTGCTTTCCTTCTCTTCCAGGCTTTGTGATCAGCCTTCCATATAAGACATCTTTCACAAACATCCTTAGAAATCTTGGACAAGCCTCCTTGTATGTGGCAGGTAAGCTTCTGTATATACGCATGCACCAAGAAACATTCTTCAGCAGTGAAATATAATTTGTTTTCAAGCTTCTATTGAAGAAGCAGGGTCAAGGTAGGGCCATCTGAAGTTGCAATTACATCCTTGGCAAGGTTAAGAAAAGGGTGTCATATCTGCCCTTCACCTGCCATTTCTTCTTCTGTCACATCCATCATTCCCTCCTGAGCCATATCTAAACACTCTGAGACTCAAATTGTTTCTCTTTAGAAGAGTTTTAGCTTTTCTCTTAAATTTTCTTGGCACTTCTGAGTACATAGAACACACATGATCGTTTCTGATGAACCCGAAGGCATTCTTGCTGCATTCCACCTTACCTCTGCCTCCCTTTCCCAAGTTTCTTGAAGGAAACAACAGGTGAGAAGCCTTCATCCATGTTTGGGTGGCTTGGCTTAACTGTGCTTGTTCAGCACATAAAGGAGAAAAAGACCATCAGACACTCATTGCTGGGTGGAGGCTGGATTCCAGGAATGGCTCTCTGAGCTGTCCTGGTACATGGACAGTTGTTACTAGAGCTCCATAGAAATGAAGCTCAGGAACAATGCAGAACCTACTTTCTCTCTCACACCCTTTGGGGTGAAATTAGTTATGCTCTTTTTAGCCATAGTCAAGTTGCCTTCACAAAGTTCTGCTGTGAGTCCAGTGCAAGCCAGCTGGGCCACGTGTGCCTGTCATACTGACATCCTGGTCTCAGTTTCATTTGGGATCACTCATAAACACTTAAAACATGAGCACTGAAACATGTATGAAGGAGCACAACACACATCCCCAGGAGCACTTAGCCATGTACCAGAGTATCAGTGCAGCCTAACTCCTTGTCTCAGTTTTGGAAGCCAGGACTTTCGGTCAGGATGTCAGCAGGATTGACTTTCTGAGTGGGAAGGGGCCATTCTAGGTTTTTTTTTTCTTGGTCTCATGGACAGCCTCTTTCTCATGTTTTTCTTCTCCATCATCTTCCTTCCGGGGAGATCTGTATGCAGTATCTTCTCCTTCTTTCTGTGTCATCTTCCTTCCATAGGAGTCTGTCTCTACCCTGTTCCCCTCCCGTCTTTATCATCCTTTCTCATGAGAATCTGTCTCTATGTCATAGTTCCACATTTTTGATGTTTAAGACTCTCACTGAATTAAGGTCCAGACTGATGAGTTTCTGTCAGCTTACAGTGACCTCCTTTTTCCAATATTACCTTCTGAGCTCCTGGGAGAGGAGCTTCCATGTGTTATTTGGAGAGACACTGTTTAGTGTAGAATTCTTGTGTCGACAGGCATAGTTATTTTGATGTCATAGACTTTGAAATGGCCAGGGCCAGGAGTATTTAACTTGCCCTCTTATACTATTTTGGGGGATGCTACATGCTAACCCTGTGCAGTTAGGAAAAGTTTATCCTTTCTTTACAATTACTAAAATTTTTTTGTTATTGGGGTAGAGGCCACACCTAGATGTGCTCTGTGTGTACTCCTGGTTCTCTGCTTAGGAATCCTTCTGGCAAGGCAGGTTGGCAAGTGCCATACCTGCTGTACTATCTCTCTAGTTCAACATATTTTTCTTAAACAATTTAATCACCCTCCAGGAGGCCTGGCTCCATCTGAGAAAGTGGGTTCACCTTTTTATGTGAACTCAGAGTAACACGCCACAGATGACGGTAAAGCAGACACCTGTTTGTAGAAAGATCTAGCCGAAAATCATCACATTCTATGCGAGAAAATTAGTTTACATCTGAATGACAGGTAGAGATGACACCAGGATTTAGATGTTTTTGAAGCTGCTAAAATGGTGCAGCATAAGTTTTCTGATAGTACCCCAATTTCGTGGTTTGGACTTGTGGATCTCTCACTTACTTTATAGTAAAGATTCTATGTGAAATGCATCACAGTTGGTATAGTTAAACATTTTCTTAGATGTCAAATAAAACAATATCTTTAAATCATGCCCCAAAAAGGGATCAGATGTTTGCTATGAGTTCCTGCAGGAACTCACTGGAAAATGATAATGATAGCTTTACCAAAAAAGGATAAAATACGACCAACTTCAGTAAAGATTATATTTAGGAGAATTATGTGATTATTGGGGATATTTTCCTTCTGAAAACAATTCCGTAGTGCATCCTGGGTGGAAGATAAGATTTATACTGATGATTTATAAACGTGGCTTGATGCATATGAACGTAATTTGAGTTTGTAGTATTCATCACTTTATTCCAGATGGCAATTTTTTTTATTCCTTTTAGTTAGTGCTTGAAATATATACCTACAGAAATAGGGCCATCATCAGATTCCTCTTGCCAGATCTCTAATAGATGTGCACTTACTGAAAAAAGAAATCTGTGTACTGAGAAATATTTAAGAAAAAATACAATTTAATGAAGCCTCACTAATGACATTTATTTAGCTAATTGTTTGCAGTGATCTAAACATGATTTCAAGTGAAGTAGTCTGTTGGCCATGTAAATAACTCTGGCACAGGTGTGCATGGCTTTAGGAGAATTAGATGGCTGAACTAATGAAAATGAGAGTAAGCCGCAAAGAACATATTATTGGAAATTAGACTTCCAATTGTAAAAGAAATATAGTCACAGTAAAAGTATTTGAGAATAAGGGTAAACAATGCTCATAAAATTGGTGACCAAAAGAAACCTTCTGTATTTTTTTTTCCTCCCCTTGTCTTTGCTCTGATTTGCCTAGCTTGGAATCACTAAGTGCTTGCTCAGTGCATACACTTAGAAAATAAATATAGAAAGGACCAGGTTTCTGCCCTGAAGCAGCTTTCATCAGAAGGGAATGAGTTCTTTTACTGCTTGCTCAATTCAGTACTGGAGGCGACAGGGCAACATGCTTGCAAGACACTCCATTGTTGGGCCTGAGGAGGCATAATCAGGTAAAGGAGGATAAAAGTATAACTTAAGTGTTAGCCAGAAGAGAGAAGATAATGCATTTCAGGTAGAGAATTGAATATTTTTTTACGGATGGAAAGTCTAAAGTAATATTGAAGGTGCTGTCAATAATGGAGACTGTTTGGAAGAGAAGTTATCAGAGAAGCAGGAAGCAGTGATCTAAGGAATGGATTTGTGTCAGTTCTTTCCACTGGCAGAAAAGTTCGCACATGGGAAAAGAGCACGTTTAGAATTTCATTTTGGAAAATTAATTTTGATCATTGTGATTGACTTGACTTAGAAATTGCACATCTTGTAAATGAAGGGCTAGACTAAGAACATCTGATGCAAAGGTCAAATAAATACTATTTGCCTATTTGCTCTCCAATAATATGTTGGAAATGTTGCTAATGACCAAATACCATTCTTTGAAAACACACTCTAAAATGTATTGGGACCATGTTCTCAATCCCTGCCTGTTCTCCTGTTGTCTCTATCATTTTCCCCTCTGGCATGGGTTCCAACTATGGCAGGGTAAAATGGTCTGAAGAATCACTTAGCTGCTTCCTGATAAAAAGTGGTCAAAGTTTCAGTTGCAGTTCTTTAAAAGGGGCCTGCCCTTGGGTTTCTCTATAGAAGTCAGATAGAAAGAACGTGCAATCCAGGCTGTATCAGCATCTGTAATTTAAAGGATTTGGAATAAGGAACAAATTTTATTAAGGTGTATAAGAGCTCAGGGCCAAACATTTCTAGTTGGAGTAAGAAAGATTATTCAATGACTTATTACTTAATACTCCGCCCACCAATCATTAAAATAGTTCTTCATTTGAACACATTTTCTTTGAGGGTCCCTAATTGGTTTAAGCTTTGACCCACCCTTTGCAGATTCAATCTTAATACAGTATTGGAATCATTCAAATGACAAGTGACAAATTGGGAGTAGAGAGATAGTACAGAGGATAACACTTACCGTATTTTCCGGTGTATAAGACGACTTTAGAAACAAAAAAAGTCAACCAAAAATTGGGGGTCGTCTTATACGCCGAGTATATCCCAAAAAATGTTTCAATATGCCGCTAAACGAAAATTGTCTGAATATTGCCACAAAACGAATTTTCCGACTCGATCCTGCACCAATCACTGCCAGGCTGCTCGGACCACCTCTCTAACTCAGCCAATCCAAGCAGGCTTTTAATGCGTGCAAATTAGACAATGTTCTGGTCCCGAATCTACACTGTCAAAAAAAAGCCTGCTCAGATTGGCCAGAGTCAGAGAGGAAGTCTATGACAGTAGAATCTTTGAACCTTTGCTTGTTGTGATTGGCTCTCTGTGGTACATACAGTTGCAGCACAGGAACGTTCTGTCTGATACAGCGAATATAGGCCTAATCCTATGTTTTAACTGCAAAATTAGGGGGTCTTCTTATACGCCCAGTCGTCTTATACGCCGGCAAATACGGTACTTGTCTTACATATGACTGACACTGGTTCAATCACCCCATTCCATTTTATTACACAGCTATTACCCATTTGGTACCCTGAGGACTAATTCCTGAGTGCTGAGATAGGATTAAGTCCTGAACACCATGGCCATAAAAAAAAATTAAGAAAAACATTATTAAATCAAGATTGGTTTAGAGAAAAAGGCTCATGAAAGCAGGAGGGAGAATTATTAGTTATGTTGTGAGGGAAAATAGTTCCCACTTGAACGACTTGGTTGTTCAAAAGAGAAAGAGACAACTCTAGGTTACTCTTGTAAATAACAGATTACTGAACATCTTTATGTGTTTGTTTTTGTTTTCAATGGATCTTCTGTATAAAAGTGTGAAAATCTTTTAATGGATCTTGATATCTTTTACCAAACAGCTTTCCAGAGAGACACTGCCATTTATCGCTGCTACACTTAATGTAGAAATGGGTTTGCTTGTTCATGGTCACACTAGCATTGGCCATTATAATTTTAATTTTTTTCAAACTAAATTATTGGGTAAATCAGTGCGTCCTTTTCATTTTACTCTAAGTGAGATAAATAGCATCCATTATTGTAAGCTCTCCATAGGAACCTATTTTCAGAGTATTGTTACTGTGGTCTTTTTCCTGGTAGTGATTTAGGAAGCATTAGGAGGTAGTTGTAAATCTTTTATACAAGGAGTTATGTTATATGCTGTAAATGCATGCATTACATACATATTATAAAAGCTAGAAATAGAAGAGGCCAAAACAACTTAGTAGAACAGAATGCTTTAGGCCAGGTGTTGGCAAACTCTTTTTGATAAGGATCAGATAAGTGTTTTAGGCTTTGTTGGCTGAGAGGTTAATCAAGGATATTATATAATTATTTTAAGAGCACAAAGTTTTTCACATATTTTTATTGGCATAGTTCAAAGTGCAATAATGATAATTGAGTCTTTTTTTCATGACAAGTCTAATAATGAGGAAAATTGAATTATTCTTTTGGGGGTAGGCATTTCACATAATTGTGGTTCAAAGTTAATGTTCTCAATCATCAAATTGATTCTAAAAGTTCATCCATAAAGCCATTCAGATTTCACAGTTATTGAACTTGCATTCAACTACAGGCTATATTGCCACCCCTCTCTGACCAAGACAGTGACATTTAAAAGCCATTTTCTCATTAAGCTCTGTTAAAATACTTTGATAGTCCATTGCAGTTGTATGGCATACAATGGCACTCTATAATCCACAAAATACCAAAATGTGGGTGTTTGTTTGTATGTGTATGGCACTGTGTGCATGTAGCTTGTTCTGCATTGCCAGTGTGATTTGGGACCTAATGACATGGTAAAACTTATACATTGAAACATTTTGTCTATTTAGATTGGTGAACAGAGAAGTGAAACTGGAAACTTGACTTGGTGGGTTTAGCTTTGCTCAGTTGGTGTACGCATTGGGAGAACTTTAACTGTTCCCGCTTGTTGACAGTGAGGCAACTATAATTGGTTCTGTCCACAAGTTTCTGCTTTTACTAAATTTTTTTGTGGGGGGGGGGTCTTTGATTTTTTTTTTAGTCTCAATGTTGCTCAGCAACTTTTCAAAGTTTTGATTCTTCTCTACTCTCCTTTACAAACTGAATGCCTTGAAATGCATTTTCTAATACATGTCATTAATGAGTTTTGTGGCAAAGCCCCACAGTTCCTGTAGTTTCAAGAAATAAGAGAGGGGGACAAATAAACAAATGGAAATATAGGAACATTTAAAAAAAATCTAAGATATTTATCATTTTACCCACATCAGAGATTGAGAATTTCACCCACATCTGTCTTAAACATTTCTACTGGAGTATAATTCCAAATTCCAAAATGATTTTTCCTATAAACTCTGAGTTATTTGGTAAATCAATTAAGACTTGGGTAACTTTTGTGCCTTTCATGAGTGGATTAAATATATTAAGATCTGAAATTTATGTTTTTATCTTATGCATGTGGGAGTAAAGAAGTGGTATCTTTCTGATACATAACTAATATATTTGAAGGAATTCAATATGAAAAACTTAATTTAAAAGTATAAAAATTTTTCTTATATTACTAATATAGATACCATTTTAAATTTAGATTTAGCTTAGTAGAGTATTCATTGAACATTATTACTGGTAGATATATTTTAAGTACTTTTGGTTTGGTTTTGTGTGTGTTTTCTTTGGGGGGACACACCCAGTGGAGCTCAGGGGCTGTTCCTGGTGATCCTGATGACTATATGTGAGTCAAGACTCAAATCAGGTATTTCATCTATTACCATATGCTAGGTTAGTGTTTTAACCTTTGTGATATCTTCTCAGCCTCTGCTCTATATTACATGTAACTTTATAAGGGGCTAATACCTAAGATATACAAGGTACTGACAGAACTTAACAAGAAAAAAACATATAACCCCATCAATAAATGGGGAGAAGAAATGAACAATTTCTCAAAGAAGAAATACAAATGGCCAAAAGGCACATGAAAAAATGCTCCACATCAATAATCATCAGGGAGATGCAAATCAAAACAACAATAAGGTACCATCCCACACCACAGAAACTGGCACACATCACAAAGAATAAGAACAATCTGTGCTGGCGCAGGATGTGGAGAGAAAGGAACTCTCATTCACTGCTGGTGGGAATGTCGTCTAGTTCAGCCCTGATGGAAAACAATATGGAGATTCCTCAAAAAAAAAAAAATGGAACTTGAGCTCCCATTTGTTCTAGCTATACCACTCCTAGGGATATACCCTAGGAACACAAAAATCCAATACAAAAATCTCTTCCTCACACCTATATTCATCACAGCACGTTTTTTACAATAGCCAGATTCTGGAAACAACCAAGATGCCCTTCAACTGATGAATGGCTAAAGAAGCTGTAGTACATATACACAATGGAATATTATGCAGCCATCAGGAGAGATGAAGTCATGAAAATTTCCTATACATGGATGTACATGGAATTTATTACGCTGAGTGAAATTATTCAGAGGAAGAGAGAGACACATTGAATAGACTCACTCATCTAAGGGTTTTAAGAAAAATTAAAGACATTGAAATAATTCCCATAGTTAAGGGTCAGAAGGATGGCTCAAGATATGAAGCTTGCGGCTAGAGAAATAGCATGGAGGTAGGATGGTGGTTTGAATCCCAGCATACCATCTGGTCCCCTGAGCCTACCAGGAGTGATTTCTGAGCATAGAGCCAGAAGTAACCCCTGAGAGCTGTTTTTGGGTGTGACTCAAAAAACAAACAAAAAATATGAAGCTCACCACAGAGTGGTGAGTGCAGTTAGAGAAATAACTATGTTGAGAACTATCATAACAATGTCAGTGAGTGAGGGATGTAGAAAGCCTGTCCTGAATACAGACGGGGGATGGGGAGGGAAGAGACGGGGGCTTTGGTGATGAGAAGGTTGAACAATGAAGGAGTGTTCTTGTTATGACTGAAACCCAACTACAATTATGTTTGTAGTCACGGTGTTTAAATAAAAAGATTATTTAATAAAAACATATATCTTTAAGAGATAATACATAATTTTTAATGTTTTTAGAGGTGGAACCCCCCAAAATTCTATCAAAATTAAAATTTGTTATTGCCTTTTGTCTATTTCTATAGACTTTTTGGAAGAAACAGTACTGAGGACTTAATTACATAGACTTCCTGAGAGTTGCAAACTGTGTTTTTCTTAACTATTATCTTTTTTTAATACTGAAATGTGTCACTTAAATTATTGTTTAATTTTGTATTTTATTTCTATATTAGAATCTTAAGATCATTGCTTTTGTAGAAAATTTATATTTTCTACACAATTTTATTATTTAAATTCATTAATTTATTAAAGGAAATTATTTCATTTATTAAATAAACTGATCATTTCAAGTGCACAATTTGCTTGAAACTCCTATTTTTTGTTCTAAATCCTCAAATTATTATTATTATTTTTAGGATTTATTATGTCTGAAAATATAACTGCATCATAAGTGCTTACAATAGAAATTATTGTCAAATATATGTTTATTTATTGGCAAATATTTGTTCCTAATAAATTAATTTACTTATTCATTATTGATAAATTAATAATGCAAAAAAATTAAAACTGAGGTCTCACACACTAGAGGCTTATATTCAACTTGGTTCCTGATATGTGATATTTAGAAAACAATGGGGCCAGTATAGTAGTACAATAGGTAGGACATTTGTTTGCATGTGACCAACCTGTGTTTGATCTCCCGTATTTCATATGGCCCCCTGAGCCTGTCAGAAATGTTTCCTGAGTGCAGAGTCATGAGTTACCCCTGAGTAATGGTGGGTGTGGCCCAAAACAAAAAGAAACAAAAAACATTTAGGAATTCTTTTTTTCTTCACAGACAAAACTAAGGTTATCATCCTCTATAAGTAAGGGTCTATTAGTTATGGGGAGAAGTCAGAGGCAATGTCTCTGAATATTTATGTATTTGTTTAAAACTTGAAAAGTAGTTCCTTTTTGGGGGGGGGCGGTAGTTCACCCATCAGTGTCAGGGCTTACTTTTTGTCTGTGGGCTCAGAGATCACACTTAGTTGGCTTGGGATCACATAGAACATCAGGAATAGAACCCATGTTGGCTGTGTGCAAGGCAAGTACTCTACCTGCTGTGGTATTGTTCTAGACCTTGCAAAGTGGGTTTAACTGCAGATACTAAGGATCAGTACTTCTAATTCATTCTCTGTTAGTGTTAGGGC
The DNA here is from genome assembly GCF_024139225.1 of Suncus etruscus. NCBI lineage: Eukaryota > Metazoa > Chordata > Mammalia > Eulipotyphla > Soricidae > Suncus > Suncus etruscus. The sequence goes on from NC_064858.1 coordinate 24,256,036, forward strand.
CCAGAGCAGTAGGAGAGAGAGAGGCCAAAGGCAGCAGGAACCTGGAGTCCAGCAAAGAATTTCTCCAGCAATTTGGCAGCCACATTCAGCAGGAGCAATCTGGCAGAGCAGGGCTGGCAGTCCTGAGTCTCCAAACCCCTGCCTCCCAACACTTCGGGGAACTTTATATATCCCTGGGCCAACTGTCATCCTGCAGCAGTTATAAGGGGCCTGACTTCTGGTTAATGATGTCTTCACCCTTAAAGGAATAGTAACACTCTTATGGCAGATCAGGGGCCATATTGTTTCTGGTTGTTGTTTTTTTTTTTTTTTATAATTCTCTAATAGTTTCTGTTTTCCCATAGCTTTGAGAGAACCTAAAACAGAGGTGCCCTATTTAGAAGTAATCCTGGGATATAGTACTTTTAAATCAAGTGTTTGCATTTTCAGCATTTCTGAACTAGTAAATAGTTATTATTGGTAAATGATGATTGGTATTTGAATTGAAAATCAAATAATATCTGTAAGATGTACTACACTAAGAATTCCTTTCCTCTGGAATATTGAGACGATACTATTCTTCCTTCTAAAGAGCACCTGCTTATAGTTATAAAATGATTCAATGTTCCACATATAATGAGAATTTTGATGTATGAAAGAAGTATTCACCTTATAATTTTCTTCAACCACCTTTTTTGGGATGTAACAAATAAGCAAATGAAGGGAAAGAAAATGGGAGAAAGGAAGAGGAAATTGGAAGAAAGATAGGGGTGTGGGGAGGGGAGGGGAGAGAGAGAGAGAAAGAGAGAGAGAGAGAGAGAGAGAGAGAGAGAGAGAGAGAGAGAGAGAGAGAGAGAAATCAGAGAGGATAAAGGGAAGAAGGAAAGCAAAAGAGAGAAAGCCTCAGAAATTGGGTTCCATCAGACTAGACTCTAATATTGTAATTCTAGCAGCATCTCTGAAGCGGTGCCTCTGCTCGGGTAATATAGTGGCCAGGACACCATTCCAGATTGGCAGGTCCAGGAAAGTAGCAAAGTACATGTAGTTCTTCCAAGCATAAGGTTCCAACAGAAATGTATCTATGGAGTTCATTTGCTCTGGGACACTGGTATTGTTTTCTTTCAAACAGCTCCCTGCCCAGTTCCAAGAACAGGGCCAAAAGCACCTCTGGTGAACACTTTGCTTTGTAACCCTTTAGCTGTCCACAAACACCTGGCCACACAGGAGCTACTTTCCAGATGCTAATGGAGACATAGGTAGAAACTACTAACATGCAGACGACCCCTTTAAAGCAGCCAGTCGGGGTACACAGGCAGACCCTCACCAGGCAAGCCAGGCATGATCCTTCTACAGCACCCAATTTCTTCTAGGTATGCTAGTGGATGTCTCAGTGGTGAGCTTGAGAATGGAGGGAATGGCCACCACATGGCAGTCACAGGGTTAACTCCTGGCCAGCGTGAACAATGGAAATCGGGAGCTCCAAATGAAATGAGCTGAATATTTCATTGGGCCACTCAGCTGCCTGCTCCAATTGCCTCCTTTACTAAAATAAGAGCTTAATCTAAAGTGACAACAACATCAGTTTCTGCGTGCCCCAGTCACACAGAACATGACTTCCTTAACATAAACACTATTTACATGGGCCGTCTGACTAGGCTGGGAATCAGGGCTGTGCCCAGCTAAGACATAGGGCACAATGAAAGACGCAGAGCAAGCAGCTGAGAATTAACATCAGCAAATGAAAGCCTGGCCCTCAGAGGCCACGTCCCTGGGACATTTTCAAACGAGAGAGCATTGCACCCGTAACCTTTGTGAAGGCAGGGCCATGTGAAATAAAATTGTACACCTCTTTCGTTTAGACACTTAACTGAATGCATTATTTCTGACCCACTTTCCAACTTGCGTGGCACAAGAGGATGGATCCTTAGCTGCACTTATTAGAATCTTTGAAACAATTGCCACCAATCACCTCTCTCCGCAGACTTCTCCTTTTGGCCATCTGCCCTTCTCTCTAGAGAGGGCGTTTTCTTCCTGCAGGGAAGTCTGACCAAGTCCCAGAGAGTAGTACAGAAATGACTCTGGAGTCCAGGCCAACTGGTGGTGCTGAAGGAACCCCAGAAATCTCTATTTGTAAAGGTGTCGCAGCAGGAAAGTTCAGAGAGATTGGAGATAGTGTGAGAGTGCTGTGGGGCAGGCAGACCCGCCTCTTACTGTCTACAGAATAACTCCATTGATTTATTCCTGGTACCCCAAAATAGGTCACGAGGGAGAATACAATCCCTAATATGCATTATTGATCAGTTCTGTCTACCACTAGGATGCTGGAGACTTGTTATTATCAGCTGCATTCTCCACCATGGCAGAATTCTGAGTTATAAAATATAGTGCAATAAACTGAATTTCCTTACAATGACTGTGAGGGGATGGAGCAATAGCCTAGCATGTAGGGCATTTGCCTTGCATGTGACCAAACTGGGTTTGATCCCTGGCATCCTCTTTGGTTTCCTGAGCCTGCCAGGAGTGACTTCTGAGCCCAGAGTTAGGTGTAACTCCTGAGCACCGCTGGGTGTGGCTTATATTCAAATGGCTTTGAATGGAATTCAGCACTTTTCTACCGGTTTATAGAGAAGGATAGTAAGTCTATAGATATTGATCATTTCCAAAACCACACAAAGTCAGAGCAACAGGGAGAAATACATGTGTGTATATTATAATATTATACATATGAGGCTACTTCTAAACTAGTTAATAAATGTGCATGCAGTGCTCAGGTCTTAATCCTTGCTTTCTACTCAGTGTTTATTCCTGGCAGGCTTAGAGAAGCACAGTGGGCGCCAGGTATAGAACGTGGGTCTGCCACCCACAGGACAATTTCTCTGCCTTACATACTATCTCTATGGCCTGATCCTCTCATATCTAAAATGGCTCTTCTCTTAAAATTCTTCTTTGCTGAGTCTTCATGAAGGCTGATTTTAGACACTGCCTTCTGGCTTTAGAAGCATTAGAAGCTTCTGGCTGCTAAAGACACAGGATGTAGTCATAAAATGTTAGTTCAGGGCTAGGGAGGCAGCTTGTTGGCTGGAGCAGTTGTTGGCTCCACATGGTAGTCCCCGCACCACTGGATGTCCCCAATTCCAATGTAGCTCTTTGCTTCAGCAGTTTAGTATTATCTATACTCACCCTCCGCTCTCTCTGTGGAGGAATCTCAACTGCCTCCAGCTCTGAGACACAGAAGAGTTTTCCATACAACTTTTACTCATGGAAGAAGAAAGGGACTGATCAGTTTCAGTGAGCTCCCTTGCAAAGAAAGATATCATGATCAGCAGGAAGAAAAATGGCAGCAGTATCTATAGGGAGCTGGTCCTAATGAAATGCCCATTAATCAGGGGGCATTTCCTGAGAATTTGCATCGTCCCAAACATCCTGCTAGGGAGGATAAAATAGTTTCTGGCCTGCAGAAACCCATCAACTAGCGAAAAGTCTGATCAGAATTTGCCAGTTGGGGTGTGGGTGACAGAGAGAGAGAAAGGGAGAGAGAGAGAATGAGAGAGAATTTAGTTTCACAAAAATGAAAATCTGTAAAAATATCACTGTGAGAAATGCTCTATATTGTTTTTAATCTTCATTATCTTTATTAAAATTTTTTATTATCTGGGAAAGGGACATCCCCACTGGTCTTCAGTGGTCTTCTACTTCCAACTGGGTGCTCAGGGGTGGTTCCAGTAGGTTCTTGGGGGACCAGCCTCTAGACCAGGGGTCTCAAAATCACGACCCGCGGGCCGTTTGAGGCCCTTCGTACAACATTTTGTGGCCCTGCCCTAGAGGAATCTATTTTTTGTTTTGTTTTGTTTTAGTTGTTTGGGTCACACCCCCCAATGTTCAAGGTTTACTACTGACTTTGCACTCAAGGATCACCCCAACTTTGCCTCCTGTGGCCTGCAGGTAAATTGAGTTTGAGACCCCTGCCCTAGACTCATACATGCAGTGCCTACACTTCAGCTCCTCCCAGGCCCTTTCTCTTCATTTTTAACTAAGAGCACATGTAAGGTGGTCAATGGTCCTGATCTTTCTATTCCAAGTAGTTTCAGACCTTTCAGCTCTAAAAGGGCCCCAATAGAAGATCCGCATCTTCTCACTCTGATATTGAGAACAGCACTGGAACAAAAAACCCAGCTTTATGCATCAGGGTTCATATGCTCATGAGCTGGGGAAGACTGGACCCTTACATTTCTTACATTTGCCCTGTGTGTATGGCCAGGGGTCCCCAAGTACCCATAAACACCTGTTTGGAATGTGTCCTGAGTAGAGCTGCTCCTGAATGAGTTTTGCACTGATTTAGCAACCTTTGCCCTTTAGAAGACAGAGGCTGCAGGGCTTGCTGACAGGGGGTGGAGGCCACTCTGTGCCTAGCTCTTCTCGATGTGTCCTTTGTCTGGGACACTCTGGGCTGCAGCAAGATTCCAGATGACTCAGTCTCTCCCTATCTCCTGGGGCATTGCCTTTACTTCTTCTTCACTTGGAATGTGTCTCTACTGCATTGTTGCCCCAAGAGTGCAGCGAGGCAGAGGGGTGGAGCTTTTCTTATTAGCAGTGGAACCCAGGGAGAAGCATGTTAGTTCTTTGGTTCTCTGTCCATCACCACTGTCCTTTCTCATGGCCAGCTCCTTGCTTCCTGCACACAATGGTACATCATCAATGAAGTTTTACCAGCACAGGATGTTTGCAGTATGTGCTGCTGTCCTTAACATGCTAGATGTGAATAAACTATTTCTTGTGAAAGCAATCAGCAAACCTGACCTTTCCAGAGATGATGCATTGAAACTGTTGTACTGAACACAATGTAGGTGGCTCTCAAGTTCTTTGTCCTCCAAACTGTCCCTTGCAAGCACTTGCTTGTCACTCTGTGGTGCCCATCACTATGGCCTATAACTGCAACCACAGGCAAGACCATAACTTGGAGAGACCTCATCAAGATTTTGCAGCAGCTGTTGCTGCAGAAGGTAAATGCCGTGCAGATATTGATGAGCTTGCTAATTTGTTTAAGAGACAGAATTCAGAACGGGGAACAGGCTTTGTCTGTTAGCTGTCATCAGCCATCAGCCCTGGGCCGCCCCAGGCAGTGGGTATGCTTTTTGCCAGCTTCAAGTTTTCTGCCTTTCCTGCCTGCATCACAGTTGGGAGAGTGGTGGCGTAAATGGGGGTGATCATATGTGTCCCACCTGTGAGATGGTTCTTCCTTCAACTGAACAGAGAACACTGAACAGCTGTCCATGCTCTTACCTCCTATAGCCATGTGGCTAGAACATGGACCCAAGCTACCTTCAATCCGACACTTCTCTCCCATTGTTCCTCAATATCAAACTTTATATGCTATTCCTTTGATTCACATGCTTTAAAATTATTTTGTGAGGCTGGAGGGAAGGTACAAGAGTTATATGCATGCATATCCAATGCAGCCAATCCAGATTTGATCCCTAGTATCAATGAGTTCCCTGAGGAGTGTTGGATCTGGTTTTGGCAATCCCCAATATATATATTACCATGGCCAATGTGGGCAGGATAATCTCTGATATCTTGGGTCCCATGCAGTAATGTGTTATCAAGACCTTACAGTGAACAATTGGTCCAATGGAAAAGAATTACAGGAAAGCTCTCAGGAACTATTGAATAATGACTGTTTGGGAGCAACACAAAATACTAGTTTTGGAATATTACCTTGTATCTGTTATTATTATTCATATAGTAAGTACATTGTTAAAAATGTAGGGGTGAGGACAAAATGAAGCATATGCATATAAGTATCCTTTAAGAGGATGGTTGTGGCAGAAGACTGGTAAGCGTCACAAGAGTGACAAGTGTCCTTTGAGATAAGATTTCAAGGGACAGGGCCCGGAGAGATAGCACAGCGGCGTTTGCCTTGCAAGCAGCCGATCCAGGACCAAAGGTGGTTGGTTCGAATCCCAGTGTCCCATATGGTCCCCCATGCCTGCCAGGAGCTATTTCTGAGCAGACAACCAGGAGTGACCTCTGAGCACTGCTGGGTATGGCCCAAAACCCAAAATAAAAAAAAAATTCAAGGGACAGTTTTCTGAAGGAAGCGAGACCCCAGAAATGGCAAGTCACAACATGATCCATAGGAACACAGTAAGGAGAATAAATGGTAAAGTTAAAGACCCCAAGGAGATCAGTAGCATAGACACTGAGTTTGCACCGGAAGTAAAAGAGATGTGTCAGAGGGAAAGGGAGAGTCAGGCCACATGGATATTTTTCAAGTGTAATGGAGAGTCAGTGTCAGATGTGGTGATGTGCTTAAATACTTGTATAATGCTTGTTCTGGCCACTGGGCAGAGGAGTGGTCTATGGGGACAAAGTGGGAGCAGGACCAGAGTTGACATGTTTCCATGGAGCCCTGTGAGGGGATGATGTAATTCTGACATGACATCTTCTAGAGAAAGGGAAATGCATGCCCCCACCCAAATGTGTACAGTGTGCAAGAAAATCTCCATTATGACCAAAGAGAAAAAACTGCTGAAATAGTCATTAACTAATAAATAATAAATAATAAATGCTGATAAATGGATCAATGTAATGATCTCTCTGCCCAGTGGAAAAAGTCAGGAGAAAGAGAAACAAATACACCCTACCATATTATCTGGTCATAGTATAAGAATAGGTAGTGAGCTCTATAAAGAGCAAGTAGATTAGTAACTGCCTAAACTGCAGGTTAGGAAGAAATTGAAGTGGCAACTAAAGGCGATCAGGGGTTTCTTTTTCAAAACCTAAAGTTGTGATTCTGTTTACACAAATTTACGAATAAATTAGAATCCATTGAGACATGCATGTTAATTGGTACATTTTATGATATTGTATCTCAAACAGGTAGGTGTGTTGTTAAACTGACCAGACAGCTGACTGGCTGGGTTGAGGTTTGGCAGTGGAGCACTTGCCTTGAATGTCTGAGAACCCTGGGTTTGGTGGCCAGCATCACATTCTCACTACTGACCACAGAGTTTGGAGTGGGCCTCAGCAAGTCTTGGTGTGAGCCCCACTCCCAAACAAACTAGAACAAAAGAATATGAGTTGGATAATAAGAGCAACCCCTCCAGGGGCACGGGCACACACACACACACACACACACACACACACACACACACACACACACACACACACACACACGATACTGATTTGGATTCCAGGAAGGGAACAACAGAAATTCTTTTTAATTATTCTTTTAGGAGGGGAAGTGATAGAACCATACCTGTGGTGCTCAGGGTTTTCTCCTGCCTCTATACTCAATGATCAATCCTGGCAGGACTCAGGGGTTCAAATCCACTCAACTGCATGGAAGGCAAGTGTCTTAGCTGTGCCCTGAGCTACAGTGATATTTATCTTGTTCTGTTCTTTCTTCCCTTATGTATTGATCTCCTGACTATGTCTCCCATTTTCTAATCCCAACCACAATCAAAGAGAGAGACAGAGAGAGAAACAGAGAGAGAGAGAGAGAGAGAGAGAGAGAGAGAGAGAGAGAGAGAGAGAGAGAGAGAGAGAGAATATAGGGGTTAAAGCCCTTATGTTGCATGAAATCAACTCTGGTTCCATGCCTGACCTGGGATCCCAAGTACCACTGAGTGTTACTCCTGATCACAGAGACCCTGAGCACAACCAGGTATAATTTACAGATATAATTTACAAAATAGCAAGAAAGTCTCTGGGTATGTGTAAAGAACCAATATCAGGATACAGAGAATAGGGGTAGAGGAGAACCTGCATCCAGATTTGAACATACATGATTTTTTGCAGCTTCTGGAAAAGGATCTATGTAAGAAAGTGAAATGGTTTCCTTTCACTTTAAATGAAGTGACTTTCCATAAGGGCAGGGTTGAAGGAATACACAGAAAATCTCCCTTGTTTACACAAGTGACACCAGTTGGCTAACTGGAACCTTGAAAGTTGCAGGTTCTGGTTTGGGCAAATAGAACATAGAGAAAGAAGTAAAGGGGGCTACCTTTAGTCATGAGTCTTCATCAGTATGTTCACTTTACTGGAAACATAAGGTAATATGGAATGTGGCCAAGTGATGGTTTGGGGGGGGGAGCACAAACAGAAAGAAAAAGGAAGAAACCAGTCATCAAAGATGAAGAATTTGGATAAATAAGAGTGACCTACCTAACATGTAAACTGAGTATGTGCAGGACAGTCTGATTGTCCTTGTGAGTTGGAAAAGACCATACATAATGTGGCCAGGATATTTCCTGAATGAAAGTCTTCCCAGTTTGCATTCAGGACTTATGCAAGATGCTCAGCAGGGTTTGTGTGGCTTGTGCCCTGTGTGTTTTGCTAGATCCCTTCTGGATGTTGGGGCCATTGAGATACCCCACAGTGAATGTTTGTTTGACTGTGCTTATCCAGAGGTGAACCCTTGAGGATTTCCCACTTTTTTTTTTTACAGGGCAGGATAGAAGTGAAAAGTGAGATAGGAACTTGTTCTTATGCCTGAGTGTGGAGATACAGCATTGGGTGATTCTATGGTTGGTGGGATCGTTAAAGATGCTTTATCAGTGAGACCATCCTGCGTGTCTCTCTCTCTCTCTCTCTCTCTCTCTGACTCATCTATGGGTTTTAAGAAAAATGAAAGACACTCTTGCAATAATTTTCAGAGATACAAGAGAGGAGATCTGGAAGATGCAGCTCATGACATGAAGCTCACCACATAGAGTGATGAGTGCTGTTAGAGAAATAACTACATCGAGAACTATCCTAACAATGTGAATAAATGAGGGAATTAGAAAGCCTGTCTTGAGTACAGGTGTGGGTGGGGTGGGGTGAGGGATATTTGGGACATTGGTGGTGGGAATGTTGCACTGGTGAAGGGGGGTGTTCTTTACATGACTGAAATCATACAACTGCTATCATATTTGTAATCACGGTGCTTAAATAAAGATAAAATTAAAATAAAATAAAAAATGCTTTATGATTCATTTGATGCTTAACATTGATGCTTTTTAGTAGTGGAGGTTTTGGATCACACCCAGCAGTTCTTCAGGACTTTTTCCTGTCTGTGCTTTACTAGTCTTTTCTGGAAGTACTCAGAGAATCATGCTTGATGCCAGAGATCAAACTTGTGTCTGTCACAGGCAAGGCAAGTGCTTTAACCTCTGTGCTCTCTCTCTGATGCTAGCATCAATACTTTTACTTTATTCAATGGTTCATATATTTTTGTTTACATTTATATTTATACATTGAAAGTATAGCAGTATAATCATTTACATGGGCCTGGGCCAAAACACAGAAACCAGAGATGCTCATTTACAACTGTGGACAGTATCCAAGCAAATCACTGACAGGCTCTGCCGAGTTAGATGGCGAATTTGGAAGGATTCCGCAAGATTACTCGTTTGTTTATCTTAATTAATTTCTGGACATCCAAATAATTGTTTCACATCTTACAATTTTAGGAAGTACTCTTAATCCTCAGCCCTCAATATATATTTACAGAGAAAGTTTCTAATTACTGATGGCCAATAGCTTTAGACTACTAATCCTCTATTTCACCCAGTTCTATTTTAAATTTTATTATTAACTTGGAACTCAAATTATCATCATTTAATTTTAATGTATGGTACAGAACATGATTAAATCTATGACTTAGAAATGTATCACTCAGATATATGACAAGCTGCCAGGTATATAACTTTCTCAGCTTTTTGAGTCCATTTAACTATGTAGATTTCTTTTTTACTGGTGCGATTGCTTCAAAATGGACTAGAAATATAACTACCAGTTTTTCTTTTTTGCTATGAGCTGACTTAAGTGTGAGAAAAAAATTAAGAAACAACATGAGTTAATATTAGGATTAAACAACTTAGCCCACATGAAATAATTCTCAAGATCTGAAAGACATTATTAAAAATAACATAAAAGAAAAAATATCTAGTAGGGCTGATGTCAACGAGGGTGGAAGTGCCGTAATAATGATGGTAATAATTATTGCCAAAGTTTATTTTGCTTCATAATTTCTATGTGTGTGGGGTTAAGTTAGATGATTCTGTGATTATGATGATACATTAAGGTTTTTATGTTTTTATATTTGGACCACACTAAGGGCTTACTCCTGACACTACCCTGTGGAATCACTCCTGGTGGTGCCCTGGGAACCATGTGTAGTTTGAGGAATTGAACCTGAGTTGGCCAAGTGCAAGGCAAGTGCCCTTTCCACTGTACTGTCACTCCAGCCCACCAGTTAGTCTTTTAAGTTTTATTTCAATTGCACATACATCTTAAAGATAGTATGGGAGCTTGGAAGGTTTTCCACATGAAATCACACCAACAGGCCTGCAGAAATGTAGCTCTAGGTATTCTTTGATCCTGTATCCTCTGCCACCTGCATATTGCTCGGCCCCTGCATTGCCTCAGTCAGAGTGCTTATTCCTATACTTGTTGAACCTCAGGTGAATTCTCAGTGCCTCCTTCCACTACCCCATGAACTGAGGATCTACCTCCTTATTACCCCTTATAGGTATCATAGTGCCAGTTCTTTTCTGTCCAATATTTAATGGGTGACATGTGGGCCCATATGAGAGGGTCTGTCCTTTCAAGGGCCCTCTAGAACTTCCTTTCCAGGAGTCTCAATGTATTCCTCCAGAACTGTCACCCCAACTTCTGCATGCCTGCTCTCCCAGAAATCCCTTTCCCTCTCTCCAACCCATCCCTGCTCTGCTCTCTCTGGACCTTTGAATGCCATTCCCCAACCACTAGCCCTTGTCTTGCAAGCTCTGTCCTCAGGACTCCAGCTTCTAGGTAACTCACTCCAGCTCTAGACTCAGTATAACTTCTTTGCATGATCCTTCCTTCTAGTTCATCAAATTTTCTCATCCTTCCCTAAATACATCCAATCACCCCAACTTTAGTTTTTCTCTTAGCACTTCCCTAATTAACAGCATCAAAACCTATTCAAGTATTTTGCTCATTTTGGATCCCCAAGTAGCTTTTAAGTTACGCAAGTGCGAATAATTTTTTGTTTGATGATTTTTCTCTAGAGCCTAATGAAGTTTCTGGCTAACCCTTCGATAACTGTTTTAACTAGATGCATAATTAAAAGGTGATGGGGGCAATTCCTCTTTATTCTGGTAAGAGAAAATGACACAGAGTTAGCACTGAGAATTCATGTGGAATTTCTTAGTAAATTATTCTTTCTCTTCTCTCTTAAATATTTGGCTGCTGGAATAACATTGGTCACATCCCTACTAATTAACCCACAAGTATTTTAAGTTTATCTGACTGTTATTGAATCTCAAATGGTGTATAGGTCACTCTATGTGGCTCTTAAGAGAAGTGACCCACATTTTAAAGACAGTTTCAGTTTAATGATTATGTTAAAACTTGCTAATAAACCATAGAGCAGAGAAGACAATCTTTAGATAAAGAGTACTGGTTAAAGAGAGATTCATGGAATATTCAGTCAACAGAGAGTTTTCTAGAAAGCATCCTTTCACCCTATCCACTTACTATAAATTGGGTATAGGATTTAGTGTATTAAAGAAAGAAAAGAAGGGAACTGGAGTGATAGTACCATGGGTAGGACATTTGACTTACATGCCACTGATCTGAGTTTGATCCTGGCATCCCACATATTAGCCTGAGCCTGCCAGGAGTGATTCCCGAGTGTAGAGGCAGGAGTAATCCTTAAGCATTGTTGTGTGTCACCCAAAAATAAACAAAAAGAAAAGGAAAAAAAAGATGGGATAGAGAGATAATACAAGATAATTAAAAAAAGAGAGAGAATACACATTTAACTTGCAGCCAATGAACTTCAGTTGGATCCGTGACACTACATATGGTCACCAGATATGACCCCTAAGCATACAGCCAGGAGTAGACTCTGGGCATAAATTGGTGTCGTACCCAAACCAAGACACAACAAATTAAAAAAAAGTTTCCCAAGTGAATTTTTAATCCACATAACCACTTAAGAATGATCAATTTAGCAATATTTTGTCTCCAGTGTGCACAGAAACATACTCATCTGTTTCTGTACAGTGTATTATCTATCTATCTATCATCTATCTATCTATCTATCTATCTATCTATCTATCTATCTATCTATCTATCTATCTATCTATCTGTCTGTCTATCTAATCTCTTTCTGTGTTATCAAATACCCTCTCACTTAAAGAATCAACCTAAATCTATTCACTCTGGTCTGCCAGTTACTATTAGAATTCAGAAAGAACTTCTGCATTTAATGGTGTTTATGACCTCATAATGCAACAGGTTGTTTGATGTACTTGTTTGCTTCGATATTTAAGTTGTCCATAAGTAAATCAGTCCTTGTCTGGTTTGCTGCACTGTCTGACTTTGGGGGGGGCAAGTGTTCATATATGAGCTTCTCCAGTTATGGTTGGTTGTCAAAGCAGACATACATGGCTTTGTCTGAGGTATTTGCCCTGGTGAGTACCTTCTAATTGCCACTCAAGTCATAATTACATACATGCAAAGCCTGAGACCCTTTTCTCTAGCAGAAGTCTTCTGGCTATTCTTGCCCAGGCCCCTAGTTGAGTGCCACTTGCTCCACACACATCAATAATTAAATACCATGTTTTGACAGTAACTCCTTTATGAAATTATATGTTGTGCAAGTCGCATAAAATATTCATAGCCATTTTAGGAAATTTTCATTTTGATTAGATGTCTGTTGTTGAACAATGTTAGAAATACAACTCTCTTCCTCGTTCATCTTTGTATTTGGGTAGAATTGGACATATGGTCCAGGCAGTAAGTGATTTGATGCTATTATTTTGATTTTTGGTCATCAACTTTTTGGTTTTCCTCAGTTTACTTTCATGTCCATGCAGGAAATAGTATTCCTTTGGGAAAATATGTCAAGACCTTGTGTCCATGAAAACCCCCTTGCTTTGGAAAACAAGAGCAGCCTGCATTTCAGTTTGGGGATGGTGCTTATCACAGGGCCTTCTGAGTTAGATGTGCACTCATTTACTACTGCTGGAAAGAACCAAATGGGTTGAAAATCCTTGTTTTCCCACCAGATGGGTTATTTTAAAATATCACAAAACTTCTGAGGTTATTTACATTACAAATGTGCTCCTTCGCACACATCAAGACTTGAGTACCATGTTTTGACAGTAACTCCTTTATGAAATTATATGTTGTGCAAGTCGAGTAAAATTCAAGTCAGACTCAAGGGAGCAGGCTTATGAATCTGGATGAGGTCACACCTCTTTAAAGATGCAGTTTGATAATCCGACATCAAAACAAAGGAATTCTGTTAATCCTCTCACAAAAGTGAAAATTGCTAATCAGATCCCTGGGCTGGGCTGGCAGCTTGGTAAACAATGAGTTTGGCAGAAGAGTAACTTTGGGGCGGGTAGATAGCTGAGAAGCTTTGGGATACCAACTCAGCCCCTGTGTTAGCGGAGTAGGCCTGTTGTTTCGAAACAATTACGTATGTCAATGGAGGTGGTTCTTGCTGTGATTGTGTGGCGGGGCTTTTCTCCTTCCATGTTAATGATGATGCAAATCAGTCCTTCTGCCCTTTCATTTTCCTTCGCTGGGGAAGGGGCTGCTCTGCCCCGATACTCTTTTCACTTGGATGTATGTGTCTTTTGAATTTTCATTACACATTCCTCTACAAGCCCAGAGGGGTTTCCTTCCCATAAATAGTGCGGTGATATTTGTAAAGAGAAGGATAAATCCTAACTTAACAGGTGGGGAAGGTGTGGGGAGAAAATTTTCTGGTAGGTGCAATAGTTTGGATTCTATTTTTGTATGTGATAAAAACCAGTTTGAGACAACTGAAGATAAAAAAAAAAGAAGCTGGCGTTTTCTGGGTAATGGAATTCAAGGAAGAAATAAAAAAATACAGAGGTGGGGAGGAGGGAGAAGGGATTAGTCTAAGAACTCTTAGGACCTTAGAGTCCAATTGGTCCCTTTCTCTTGCCTCAAAGTCTCCACAATTCACTGATACTCCTCTGCAATAGAAGCTCCTTCTCTCCGGAAGAGCTACTAAGTTTGATGGTTGGATGGGAATTTTACACTTTGTAGTTTTCTCATTCTTCTAGAAGAAAATATCTCAGGGAAGGACTCTGATTGGCTGCTGGAACCAGGCCTTCAATGTGGACCTCTCTTATTTGTCAGTGTTCACACAGGACTTCCCCTCAATCCTGACTGCATTTCCGCTTTGGATTAGCTGAAATATGACACCAGTTTGTGACAATCCCTCTACCTGTTGGTTTGTGAGCAAGTAAAATTATTTGCCACCACTTTTTCTCTTTACTAGGGAGCCCTTCTGGTAGTTTTTTTTGTTTTTTTTTTTTTTTTTTAACCTACACCTTGACTATAATCTCTTTTGAGAGGGAAAGTTGAATCTCTCCAATTTCCAAGGTTGCTAAACCATGTTGAATACTTCTGGCTCGTTGCATATTTCTTCCAGGGTGTACACTTGTAAATGATGAGGCATGAGTGTATGCTGAGAGAGTGGAATAGAGTTGTGTTGGTCGGACCATAGGGAGAGACTGCTGTATTCAGTTGCTACTCTAGTTTCTGGTCACATCAATGGGACACCGCAGATCTCCATCTGTAATGGGAGAAACACAACCAATGTAGAGTTGGGGGAAAATGGCTACCCAGAAGGGGCATAGACCCTCACCCCAAGGCTTGTGGAATAAGAACACTGTCTTTTCAAAAGCTATAGGGGGTGAGATTTGAGGGAGCGCTCACAGCGGTAAGTATAACACAGCTGTGCTCTGTTTATGCTCCGGCTACAATAAAAAAGCTATAAAATGTGAGATGTCATAGCTCCACTTTGCTTTATTTATACTATTTCCTCTGAGCTCTGTCACACTGCACATTCATCTGCTAAGTTGCAGCAAGAATGGAGATTAAAATATCACAGCTCAAAATAGGAGTCAAGCGGAAGGAGATTCATCATAGCCCTATTAAAAATATGTAAATATGGGAATGAAGTCATTTCAAAGCTACAGTGCTCCTCCTTTAGAAGTTCATATCTCTGAAGCAAGTTGCTTGTCTTGGGCTAAACCAGGGCCAAGGCCAAGGCCAAGGACCTTGGGGCCTTTTTTTTCATTGTGAAAATTATTATATTTATTTATTAATTTATTATTTTTATATAATTACTTTACATAAGCTCCATGGTTACAAAATTGCTCATGATTAAATTTCAGTCATACGATGTACATACCCCTCTTCACCAGTGCATGTTTCCTTCACAGTGTCCCCAGTTTTCCTCTCCTCCTCCCCCACTTACTTTTGGGCAGAGAGCTTCTCTCTTGCTCTCTCTCTCTCTCTCTTCTTTCTTCCCATTTTTGACACTGTAGTTTGCACTATTGTTAATGAAGAAGTAGCAGGCATATCACTTTCAACACCCCATTTTTGACCAGAGTGATCAGTTTCTGCTATCATTGTCATAATGATCCTTCTCTACTGTAACTGCATTTTTAGCTCTTTGTCACAAGCTTCCTGGGATGAATTGGTCCTTCTGACCCTCATCTCTATTGTTTCTGGATATTAGTACCATACCATACATTCTTTTTTATTCTTTTCTTTTTTTTTTTTTTTTTTTTTTGGTTTTTGGGCCACACCCAGTGACACTCAGGGGTTACTCCTGTCTCTGCACTCAGAAATCGCTCCTGGCTTGGGGGGACTATATGGGACACTGGGGATTGAACCGAAGTCTGTCCTAGGCTAGCACTTGCAAGACAGACGCCTTACCTCTAGTGCCATCTCTCTGGTCCCAAGAGTCAAGATTCTTTGGGTTGCAAATGATACATGTTTTCCAATAAGAACACTTAAGTTGATTAGCATCAGGAAAACATATGACCCAACAAGAAAATCAAAGATTAGGTCCTTCAAGGAAGGTTAGGTGTACTCTAAGTTAGAATTATTCATCACTGCCTATGTTCTCTTTTGTGACCCTGGCCCTTCAGGAAATCACAGAACTGTCTGGAAGGAAGACAGTTCCTAGGCAGGAAGTTTTTAAGAATCTGAGAGGGGCTGGTGCAGTAATGCAAGGGAAAAGGTGTCTGCCTTGCCAGCACTAGCCCAGGACTGACTGCATTTCATTTCCCCAGCGTCCCATATGGTCCCCCAAGCCAGGAGTGATTTTTGAGTGCATAAGCATAACCAGGAGTAACCCCTGAAGTCACCTGGTGTGCCCCCACCAAAAAAAAGAATCTGAGAAATGGAGGCACACACTGGTGTTTCAAATTTCACTTCCTGGGGCTGAGAGATAGGACAGCAGTAGGGCGTTTGCCTTGGAAGCAGCTGACCCGGGAGCAACGGTGGTTCGAATACTGTCATCTCATATGGTCACTCGTGCCTGCCAGGAGTGATTTCTGAGCACAGAGCCAGGAGTAACCCCTGAGTGCTGTCGGGCATGGCCCCAGAACAACAACAAAAAAATCCACTCCCTGAAGAGTTCACTTAAGTGACAGAGTGATAGTACAATGGTAGGATATATGCCTTGCACATAGTTGACCCGATATCATCCCCAGAACCCCATATGATTCCCTGAACCTGCCAGACATGAGCCCTGAGCACTGCCAAAACCAAAACAAAACAAAAAACCAACTTAGCTTGTCAGTTCTATCCAAAAAAGATCACCTATGTATCACTTCCATTCACTTCCTGTATTTTTTTTCCAGCAACAACATCCACTTTGCTCCCTTATGGCGTGCCAAGGACAGTGTGAAGGAACAGGGTCTGTCCCAGATGCTCTCGATGTTCCTCTTGTACTCAGTCCTCTTGTGTTCACTCCTGCTGCCTGGAAAGCAGTTGTGTTTGGACCAACCATTTCCCAGTGCCTCTGACTAATAGTAATGAAGACCCCACATTACATCTTGTGCTGGGTCCCAGGAGTGGTGTTGTATGATTCCATCATGATTTTATTTTTCTCATCTGCCTTCAGCAGTTGACACGAAAACTTGCTCTGAACAGAGGTGGAAACTGAGACAAAGAATCGCACAACTAGTGAGTGACAACAAGAACTAGTCCTAAGCAGTTTGGCTTCACCACCAAGACTCACAGCCTCCACTATTGTTCTGCCAGAGTCTTGTTGGAGGTGTTGCTGGGGGCTAAATATTTTCTTCTATTTTTTTATTTTTTGTTTTTTGGGTCACACCCAGCAGTGCTCAGGGGTTACTCCTGGCTCTACTTTCAGAAATCGCTCCTGGCAGGCTCAGGGGACCATATGGGATTCTGGGATTCGAACCACTGTCCTTCTGCATGCAAGGCAAATACCTTACCTCCACGTTATCTCTCCAGTCCCTAAATATTTCCAATGAAAAAGTGAGTAAGTCACAGTGGTCATTAGAGTGGCAGTTACAACTGTTCTGAAGCTCAGGGCACCTAAGACCTTTATCAGGACCTTTTTATTGTGTTCTGAAAGGTGGGGAGGGGTGATCAGGGTGACATGTTGGAGAGAGTAAAAGGTTTCGGTAGAGAATCTTTGTGGAATAGGTCCTATTAGTGGCTTCTCCACTTTCTGACTGCTGATGGCATAGAAAGCCTGGGAAGAGTACATACACCCCACCTGGAAAGTTTCCATAACTTTTGATGCTTTTCCCACTGTCCTTTCTAACCTGTGGTCATTTAAAGCAGAAGGAAGCAGAAAGAAGAGCACAGTTTGGAAATGGCAATGCTATCCCAGGTAGTCCTGCCTTTAGATGCTCAGGGAGATGCTCCCGTAACCTGTCTGTGGGCTAGTGAACTCTCATTGCAGCTAATTGTGCCTATGCCTATGATGACTCCTGAAGTGTTTGGGCCTTTAACTTTTGTGTGTGAGTGGAAAGGAGGGGAGGAAGAAAATGATCATACCTGACTATGCTCAGGACTTAGTGTTGATTTCTAAGGGATTACCCGTGATGGTACTCAAGGAGCTAGATGGATGGAACCCAGATTAGCTGAGTACCTTTACCTCCTGTACTATATCTCAGGTCTCTTTTATTTTTCTTTCTTTCTTTTTTTCCCATACCACTCAACAGTACTCTGTAGCTACTCCTGGTCCTGTACTCAGCAATCACTCCCGAAGGACTCAAAAAACCATATGAAATGCTAGATATTAAATCTGGGTCAGCCATGTGCAAGAAATGTACCTTACCTGCTGTACTATCTCTTGGGTCCCCTCAGGCTTCTGATTTTGGTTGTTTTTTGGGGGGGGGCATATACAATGGTGGCTTAGTCCTATATCTGCACTTAGTGACCATTTTAGTAGGACTCAAGAGGACCATATGTGGTGGCAGGCAATGCATCTGAGTTTGCCCCATGCCAGACAAGCATCCTACCTACTCTTCTATTACTCTGACCTCCATTCTTAATTAATTTTAATTTTTTGCAGCGATTATAAAACATTTCAATCAGTCCTTTTGTCTTGCACTTCTCACTCTTGAATCTCTTTAGGCTGCAGTAATCAGCAGCAGCAGCAGCACCCTTGGCTAACAACTTTCTACATGAGTCCATTGAACATATTTTCAATTCTCTGTGCCAGTTCTCTCATCTATAAAGTGGATAAATATTCATTTTTCATAGAATTGGGAGTTAGGTAGATATCACAGGAGCCCTTAGCACAGTATCTGCTCATAATTACTACTGTAAAATATGAAACTGTTGACTAGGATGACTCTGGATTACCTGGGATTTCATGTGACATCTCTCCTTCTACATGATACCTGTTCTATTGTGTGCAGTCAGCTAACCGTAAATTATTTTCTGGTTCCTGCCTACTTAAATTCAAAAGGTTTAAGTACTATTTTAAGTTAGAATTCCCTGCAGGTAGAAATATTAGAGCAGAGGAATTTGGAACTTGCAGTCCTTCAATATGATGAATATAGTGTCCTGACAAATCAGGTAACCCAGCCTGAAGCTCTCAAGAACTGGTTGATGCAGGTAAGATGCACTGATCCACATTGTGGTTTCTGGTATAATTCTGCCAGGGTGGATTTAATGGATGGAGTGGTGGACTTTCTTGAAATTTTTAAAAAGATCCACAGTGCAAGTTTTCAGGGTTGCCTTTAATTCAATTGTTGTTGTATCCAAGCTTCTACTAAGTCGAGCTTTTTAGATCCTGTGCCCTTGTGGCAGATGTTACAGGATTCCACAGTGAATATGCATTGAGATACCTGGGGAATACAAGCTGTGGTCTTGGTTCTTCCTGACTCGGGGATTGATGTTCTAGTACCTTCTTGGATGTTGAGGGTGGAATGGGAATGACCCCATCTGCATAGAAATGGTTTAAATGTGTCTAGAAAGCTATTTGATAGTGACTGAAATAATTTAGGGAGATCATCTACCCCAGTACTGTCTGGCAGAGGGCTCAATGCAGGAATCCCGAGTTCTATTGGTGGGTTCCAATTTGTTACCTATGGAGACCAGAATGTAGAGAGAGGCCTGTCCTGACTTCACTCAGCTCCTTTCCCACCACTCTCTCTGTGCAGGACGCACATTTCTGGTTTGCTTTGGCAAAGTGAATGTTCTAAAAATCTATTAACTGCTAGTTCCTGTGTCCTTGATGAAAGCTCTTTTTTTATATATATAAATTTGTATTGACTCTAAGAATCTAAGATGTTCAAGCTCCCTGAATTTTCTCCCCATCCTGTATAAATATTATACTTTAATTCTTAAAACTTAGAGTCTGAGATTTTAGAGCAACATGGTAAAACTTTACTTTAGGATTGACTTTTAGGACTCACTGGTTTTACTCAGAGGCTTCTTCTGGCTCTGTGTACAGGGATCATTCCTGGCAATCCTCAGGGGACCTTATATAGATTAATTTGGGGTCAGGTGCATGAAAGGAAAATGCCTTACTCCCGGTACTATCTCTGAGGCCCAACATGCTTTCATTTAAATTTTTTTCTTACACTGAGCACTAGAAAGGGTACTTCATTTTTGGAGGGCAAAGAGTTAGTTTCTGAGGAATAGAGAGCAAGTTAAGAATGAAAGGTTATCCCAGATGTATCTGGGCATTGAATAAGATGGGAAGTATATTTTGATAAGAGCAGAGCTCAAAGAAAAGCAGAACCTTGTCTGGCATCCTTGTCATTGTATCTCTACCACATAGCAGAGAATTTAGCAGATTGCATACACTTAAATATTCAGTGTCTAGCAGAAGGTTTGGTTGTCCAAACTTATAATTTCTCCCCCCTCCCTCTAGCTCATTTCTTGTTATTGTGATGGCGGGGCTGGAGGCACCACCATGTAAGCGAGTGACTGTGGCAGCATAATTTGGAAGACTCCTGGGACTGAACCCAGATCTCACTCCAGGTAGTTTAGCAAGTTTTTGAACTTTTCACTGAACTCACAGTTCTCAAATGCATCACAGATATAAAACAGCTACTCATTCCCACAAGTGGGGTCAAGAAAAATGTGCGGTTAATTCAAAGTGTCTTAGAATCACTTTTTCCAGCATTATCTACCCTGGCAAGAAAGTTGAATCTTCAAAGGATCTTCACAGACACTAATTACATTTCTATATATATGGGTTACTGAGTATCATAAGTAGTGACTTAGAAGGCAAACATTGGTAGTTATGAAAGCTGGATGCCAATCATGAAGGAGCTGGTATGGTGTGAGTCTACTTTCTCCATGGAGTTGCTTTACACAAAAATCTGAACCATCTTGTTCCTCCTCACAAATCAAGGGGAAAATATTGGAGGGTACCAAGACCAGCCAGTCATATGAACTTCAAGTAGAAATAAAAAAAATAAGATCAGACTCAAACACCAAATCCAAAGCCAATAACAACAGAATAGACATCCAGTCTACAACATGCTAGACACAGAGGGCACCTCTTATACTAGCAGCCCCCGGGGAGGGGCATAGAAGGGGGATATGGGATTCATGCTGGGAACAGGGGTGGAGGAAGGACAACATTGGTGGTGGGAATGCCCCTGATTCAATGCCACAGTGTACCTAAAAAATTACTGTGAAAGATTTGTAATCCACTTTGATAAAACAAACAAAAACAGTCAGAAAGCTCTCCAAGTGTCTCTTCACAACACTTACCTTAACTGCAAAGGCTATTCCATCATGAGCTAAGTAACCAGAGGTCGTCATCATGCTATCACATTTGACATTATGTTTCAACTTGGAAAATTTGAAAAGAATTGATATTTATTTCATATTACATGGATAAGTGTGTGTATGTGTTCACATGTACATGTGTAAACTTATTTAGACTGCATATATGGATTTTTTTTAGTACTGCTAAGAGGAATGTGTCTATGTGATTTAATGCTAGGTTTTTATTTTTATGCCTGATTGCAATAATCTTAGGAAATCTAGCACCTAGGAAAGAATCACTTAAGTGATTCTTGTCTTCAGAAATGAGGAGCGGGTCATAAAATGATATAAATATGTAGAATCATTGGTTCTTATATGTTATTAGCTGCATATCAAATTATCACCATTAATGGGTTAGCAAATGCCCATTTATCAGTTCACAACTCACAAGCCAAGTGTAGCTTGGCTTGGCAGGGTTCTCTGCTCAAGAAACCTCTGGGCTGACATCCAGGATGACAACGCTGAGTTCTTACCTGATGGAATGTAGTTTTCTGTAGCAGTGGCATAGAGTTCCCTGTTTAGGTTATTATTGTATTAGTATATACATACACACATTAGTTAAGGTTCTTTTTAGTGACCTGGTAAGGGGTGTACACAATTCCTAGGGGCTATGTGGATTTCTTTGTGTGGCCTTCTCTGTCCTGAATCTAAACAGAAGTCTCACATCATTCTTTTATTTCCTACCTCCAACCGTCCTCCGGCCTTTGAATCTTCTAGACCAAGAATAAGGGCTTATTTAGTTAATCCTCCCTGTCTCTGCTGTGCTCTAGAACTTATTCTTAGGAGTCATATTTTCATATTCAAATGTCTAATGAATACACAAGACATGTTCATTTTAGGGGAGGTTGAAAACAGTATCTTAATATTTTGTTATTTAAAAATTATTATTATTTTAAGCAATAATATAGGAGTAGAGAGAAAGATTATAGGAGGTAAAGCGCTTACTTGCATTTTGCTGACCCCATCTGTCCCCAGTACCATATAATGGTCCCCGAGCACTGCAAGGGATCTCTCTTGAACACATCCAGTAATAGTCCCTGGGCATTACTAAATACAGCCCAAGTCCTTCAGCTTTCCAAAAATAACATCATTATAAAAAGCTTTTCACTATATAGTGGAAAGAAAGGAAAGAAAATGGATGCAAGTAGCAACCATTATAGAAGGTGTGTGTTTAGCATTGTTCCTACAGTGCTCTGAATAGTATGAGAAATATATTAGGCTTATCTGTTTTCAAACCTATCATGATGTTCATTCAAATGATGGAACCAGGATCAGGACTTGTGTCTGCCTTATGTCAAAGGGCTATATCTAAAACACTTCATTGAATTACCTACACTGGAATTAAAAGATGGTAAAAATGTATCCTGTAATAGGCATCCGGAAACATTTATTCTTGAGAACTGAGCTTTTGGCATAATGTTGTCTGGAAATTTACAATAAAGAATACTTCTACTTTAATAAAGTAGCTTATAGAAACTGGAGCAATGGCGCAAGTGGTAAGGCATCTGCCTTGCCAGCGCTAACCTAGGACAGACCTCAGTTCTATCCCCTTCCCTCCCCTGAGTCCCCTATGGTTCCCCAAGCCAGGAGCAAATTCTGAGTGCATAGCTATGAGTAACCCCTGAACATCACCAGGTGTGGCCCCAAAACCAAAAAAAAATGTAGCTTATAGGGGCCATAGCTATAGTGCAACTATAAATATGGAAGGGTGATTACCTTGCATATGGCCTACCCAGGCTCAATCCTTGGCATCCCTGAGTACCACTAAGATTAATTCCTACCTTCGAAGTTAGGAGTAATCCTGAGCATCACTGGTTTGGCCCCAAAATAATGTAAGATATAGAGGAAAGGTTTGATGTGGAGAGCTGATGTTCCCTTGAGTTTATACCTTCCACATGGACTTCATTCCTCCAATCATTGAATCATTTATGTAATTCAAATGTACTTACAGTCTATGTCTTCTATTCCAGGTGCTGTACGGTCACCAGTGACTTAAAGATGATAATAAATATGCCGTTGCCTGCAAGGAGTGAGCAATTCACTGAGGTAAGTAGATGGTTTCTTTCCTTATACTGGACATCAGGAAAGCTCTTTCAGAGCAGTTGTTTGCTTTAAGCAAATGTAGCAGATACAATGTTTAAGAATGATTTTGCAAGTGGCTTTCTCTAGCGTTTAAGTATGTTTTATTTTTTTTTTTGGACTAGATGAGCTCATGCTAAAGTAAGATAGTAATTTGAAAATGTTGTTGATCATATCAAATCGAATTATTAGACTCAGGTTTATTTGAGATTTTGTAAAATAGGATAGATTTTTCAAAACTGAAGAAATGAATCTGAAAGCCTCCAAATCATTGAGACTTACATTTCCTATTTATATTAGAAAACAATGGTAAAAGAAGGGAAAATAAGGGAAACACATCACCACTGTATATATTCCCTTTATGCACTTTGAATGTTTTAATTGGTTCCTTCATAAGAACTATTATTACTGAGGGCCAGTGGGAGTATTGGGCCACACCTGGTGGCCATTCCTGACTCTGCTCAGAAGTCATTCCTGCTGGAAATTAGGGGATCATAAGGGGTGCCCAGATCAAATCAGAGTCAGTAGCATTCAAAGCAATTGCTTTTCTTCCTGTGGAGTTTCTTTGGCCATGTGCCTTACTAATTATTATCTTTCATCAATCCTACATCATTGATTTCTCCCGTGGAAAAAAGTCTATATTTGAATAAAATTGAACTTCTCTTGTTTACTTCATGTTGAATTTTGGAAGGTGTATAGTTAAGTGATATCTTGAAGTTATATGTATGCTTATAATAAAACATTCAGTATGCTGAGAGAAGACCTGAATAATTAAATACAGGAAGTGTAGTAAATATAAACAAGAAAGATTATATTCTAATGGTGCCTTATATATTTTGTAGCATAATGTAGAGAAATAGAATTAGAAGATAAGGTAATAAGTTTAAGTTGAATTTGATGCCCAGTTGTTTCTATTGATGTTTCACAACTCTGGCAAAGGTATATCTGGATATATTGGATAAGTATATTAGCTTTCTATCTAGATTAAGCATTACAGTTGCTGAGAGGGCAGTTCTAGTCATTTAAAAATGTTATTGAACCAGGAGAGAACCTGTCTGCTTTCTTGGCAATATGATTTTAATTTTTAAAAGCATTTAATTTTATAGACTGTATCCATCATCTTTGCACAGATAAATATTGTGGCAATTTTTTAAAATGAACTGCTTGTTCCTTAAAGAAATAATGGATCCCCTATAAATTAAAAAATGAAAGGCCATTCATCAGTTATAAATGTTAGTGTTTTTTTCGCTGTAGTCCATGTAAACTCAAAGTGGTGTACTATCAATTGGCTTATAAGTCTAGTTAATACAGCAAAGAAATATATATATATATGTATATATATATATATATATATATAGTCTTACTTAGATAGTGTCAGAACATTGGCAAAGTGATGAGAACAACATGCAATATTTTTTGAATGGCATGGCATTTTTTGAATTACTGCTGGCAATAGAACATAAATATATCTAATGATGGATACTCAGAAGATGTTTATTAGTCTATTCATTTAATCTACTCAATTGACATTTATAGAGCCAGTGCAAAGGAAGTGGCAACTGCTCCTAAACCTCAATAGTTATTTTTCGGGGCCCCATCATTTTGTCACTTAAGTCTCTTTGGAACCAGAATCAAAATGCTTGATAATCCTTTCCTCTTACTCTGTGTTAAACATATTTGTTGAAACAAAAATTACTTTTTGGATATGTGCAGTCAGAATCTCAATTTGTTCTGCCATTGTCTCACTGAGTGAATGGATCTCAATTTGAATTCTTAAGTTTTTATTTGTTTTGTTTAAGAACAAAATGGAATCTTTTTGGTTGAAGAAAGATTACATTATAGTGTCATCTAAAATTAGGTGTGCATTATCATAAACCTATAATCTACTTACATACAAATGTATGTAAACCAAGTTCACCACTAAGAATCCATCCAGTTATTTTCTTCATATTATTTTCCTCTCTTACCAAGTTTTCCACACTCCCTTCTTCTGTTCCACACTAATTGGTTTTATAGTCTAAACATTAATTTTTATTTTATTTAGTTTATATTTCCTATATTCTACATGTCTATATTCCACATATACAATATTTGATTTTTTAGGTCTGACTCATTAAGTTTAATACCCTCTGTGCCCATCCATATTTCTTCAAATGGCATGCTTTTATTTTTATCACATATATGTAGAGATATTTTTTAAATGGTTCTATCATTATATCAGCTGACTCTGTTTGTGATCACACACAGATATGTAGTATTTCACTATATTTCAAGACCACATTTTTTCTCCTTTATTCACTTTTCTGACATTTAGGCTTTTTCCAACTTTTGGCAATTGTAAATTATGACTCAGTGAACATGGGAATGGCAAGATCTCCTTTTTCAGAATGTATATTTGCTAACCTTTTTTATGGAAGCCTCATTGCACTGTAGCATTATATGGTTTTGAGGAGTAGCATGTCATTGACAGTAAATATGAGTGTCCCTTTTGTCCTGATTCATGCCTTACCCCTGTCCTTCTGGAAATCACAAGGTGGAATCCTTAATATTTTTTTGAAATTATAGTCTTTATTTTTTAATAATAATTTTTATTTTCACCAAAGTGGATTACATATCTTTCACAGTAATATTTTGGGTACATATTACCATTGAATCAGGGGAATTACCATCACCAAAGTTGTCCTCCCTCCACCCTTGTTCCCAGTTTGCATCCCGTATCCCTCTCCCTAAGCCCCCCCAGGCTGCTAGTATAAGTGTTCCCCTCTGTGTCTAGCTTTTTGTAGATTGGGTATCGATTCTGTTGTCATTGGCTTTGAATTTGGTGTTTAAGTCCGATCATTTTTATTACTACTTAGAATCCTTAATTTTTCGTCTTCCTTTCTAATGCGAGTAGAAATTACTGCAAAAACGATTACTGAAAAGATCTAAAAATTGACCCAGATCTTAGTTACACCATTAAGAACTAATATAAAAATATGATTTTATTATTTTACTGGTTTTTTGGGGGGTGGATTGGGAGTACATACTCAGTTGTGCTCAAGCTCACTCCTGGTGTACTTAGGATACCTGTGCAGTGCAGGGGATCCAATTCAGATTGACCTCTGTACTATCTTTCTTTGTTTTTTGTTTCTTTCTTTATTTATGGTCCTCCCAAGTGATATGTAAAAAGCCTGGGTTAGGAATTCTTGGCCCACCAGGTCAGAGGCTCAGTGCAAGGACCATTGGATGCATACTACTCTAGCCTTGACATCTCGAGAACATTTTGGTCACATGAGGAGTTAGGGGCCCTCCGGAGCTGCACTTCTCATGTTTGGACGATCAAGTGCAGGATTCAAAAGTCAGCCGTGCATGTCAGGTGTGTTGTCTAACCACTGTGCTATTTTCCAGCCTCTGTAATATGATTTTGGACTAGTGTACTGAATCTGAATACAGGTGGGAAGGACAAGAATGAAGGAAAGAGGAGAAACTTACACAGTCAATCTTAGAAAATAACAGTCACATAGATGCTGAAACTGATGGGGTCAATAGGGCAGCAGTGAAGGATCGAGAAGCATATGTTCACTACTTACGACTTCAGTAATAATAGATCTATCACATGACTCCGTTGTGCATGAAAAATCATGCCAACAGCACTTGACTCCTCTTGAAAAAGTTCTTGGTTTCATCCCTGGCTTTATTCTGGAACTCAGAGGGAAGCAGAAGGTTTGTTTCATGATTCACTTCATCTTGCACTTCAGAGCCAAAGAGGAAAAGCAAGATGTCTTTCCCACTAACCCTGACCATTCTCTTTGCTGAGATCACTACTGACCCATCTCTCACAATGGGTGGAGTCAGCTTTATCCCTCTTCCTGAACAGGGCATTGGGAATGTATTTCAGAAAGAAAAGGGTATAATACAAGGAAGAATGACTGCTAGTTAGCAAAAGAGCTGTCAGAAAACAACTGTGGCTGGGACCAGTAACAGCCCAGGGGTAGCATATTTGCCTTGCAAGTGTCCGACTTGTGTTCAATTCTTAGCATTCTGTATGTTCCACAAGTAATTTCTGACTACAGAGCCAGGAATAACCTGTGGCTGCTTACACATGATTCCAGAAAAATCTGGAGATACCCTAGTGGTGAATGGTTTCTAGATTAAGAAATTCAAGAAGTAATGTAGAAGCAATGCCTTCTAGAATACAAGCTAACCCCACAGTACTGAAATCCAGAGCCATTCAGGATGGTCATCCTTGTTCTTGGATTATTTCTTGAATAATGGGACAAAATACATTTAATCTATCACTCATGGTTGAAATCTTAACATAAAACTAAGAACAAAAAAGGAGGATATATACTTTTTCCACATAAAGCAGAAAAGGTTGAACTCAATCCGAGTATATTTCTTCACTATTATTATGAGAAAATAGGAAAAATATTTTGTTGAAAGTAAGCACTTTATACTTAGAACTTTACACTTAATTCTTTTAACTACATCTAGTGATGCTCAAAGATTACTCTATTTGGGTTTTTTGCTCAGTGATCACTCTGGTGGTGTTTATGGGACTATGTCTGATCCATAGCTTGAAGCCAGATCAGCAGCATAAAAAGCAGGACCCTGCCTACTGTACTATTTCCCTGGACCCAAGTCTTCCCTTTTTAAAGAAATAAATTTCACAATACTGATTTTGCAAGTTTTATTGTGTTGTCTATCCATATTTTGAATTTCTTTAATTTATTTAGCTTATATATATTTAATTTTTATTGTGGTTGAAATGAATTATAATTCTCTCACAGAAATATTTGAGCCACATAGTGACAATGAGTGAGAGGCATTCCCACCACCAGTGTTGTCTTCCTTCCACCCCTGTTCCCAGCATGCATCTCACATCTCCCTCCTTTACCCCTATAATGCTAGTGCAACTGTTCCCCTTCTGTACAGCTTTTTGTAGATTGGGTATTGATTCTGTTGTTGTTGACTTTGGATTTGGTATTTATATCTGATACGTTTTTGTTTCTATCAACTGAACATTCGACTGTCTGGCCTTGATATCATCTGGGGGGAAGAAGGAAAAAAATAAAAAGAAAACTAGGAAGAGTCTGTCTAGGTGTTATGAATATCCATTTAGAAGAAGGAAGGGGAAAAAAGAAGAAAAAGATAGTAAAACGAGACAAACCAGAAACAAAAAGCACTAAGGGAGTATCAACAAGATTACAAAAAAAAATAAACACAGAATAAGCCAAAAACCAAAACCATCAGCTACAGAAAAAGAAAAAAAGAAAAAGAAAAGAAAAGAAAACATACCAGCAACTTCTTTAAAAAAAGGGTTGTATTTCTTTTTCCTTTATTATTATTATTTTTTTTTTTTTGGATAGGCATGGTAAATATAGGAGAAATTACAGCGGGAATTCCCTTGGTCTAAGAGATACAGGGTTTCTTCACCCTTGAAGCATGCTGCCATGGGAACAACTACTGGCTCCATACTCACTCATTTGCACACCCCCAAGGTCTTTTAATGATGCCAGGAAACTTTCCCCTTATATGTGGGTAATGATATCCCACCTCTGTAGCTGGAGATCTTGTTATTTGTGTAGGTCATAGGGTGAAGGCTAGGAGAGAGTTTTTTATTATTGTTCTAGGAGTTCTGTTCCATCATTGCTGTTGTAATCATTCTTCTGTAATTAGTGGTCTTGGTTTTTGTTCTGAATCTAGGACAGAGCCTAGGGTAAGGTAGTTCTTCTAAGAAGTTCTGCTCAATCGCAGTTGTCAAAGTTAGACCTCTGGAATTAGAGACCTTGGTTTTTGTACAAATCCTAGGCTGAGGCCTATGCTAGGAACTTCCTCATTGGTCCCTTGATAGGTTCTGTCCAGTGAATATTTGTCAAAGTTAGTCTTCTGTAGATATCGCTTAGGGCAAAGGATGACATGTTTCCTGGTTGCATCAAACCATTAGGTGCTGAAGTGGGGCAACCCTCTCTTAGCTCGAGTTGTTGACGTTTCCTCATGTCAGGATGTCATGTTAAAACTGGTACAAGTTGATGCCTGGACGGCATTCAGAGTTTCCCCTGGAGGAGTTTGGTTCCTGGTACTGTTGCTGGGATCTGTGTCAGTTCCACGTTGAGGATCTGGAGTTCTGGGTTGGACAGTCACTGTCCAATCACGTGGAATCTAAGTTGGGTCTACATGACACATGCTTATGGTGGGAGGCGACCCTGCATTTTAAAAAAATATGGGTTCTTATCCATAATAGATAAGAGCTTGTTCTTGTGCATAATATTTCTCTTTACTTAGAGTGCGTATGCAAAAGGATATGGTGACATGTTACATTGCTGATGGATTTGTAGGTAAGAATGATAGTTTGCACAATCTCTGTGCCCTGGTTTTGACCTGAAGTTTTATCCCAGGCAAGACTTTTACCAGGCAGAACCAAAACAGGTGAGGTTGTAGAGAGAAAGAGAGAAAAGAAAAATAATTATATCTATGTTATATATAGATATATAATAGAAGAAAAATAAAAGTACATTTTAAAATGGGCATTAAAGAAAAATGCTGTTTATGAGGCTGAATTTCTTTTGGGAATAAAGAAACTAGGAGATATTGTTATAGAGGCAATACAAACATAAAGGGAATATAGTCTTCCCCATTGAGTCTTTTCAGATTTTCTTGTGGTGGGTGGAGTCCTGGGCATTTTTTTCATCACACATCGTGTCTTGTTGATTTTTGAAATTATTTTTACCCATGAGGGAAGTTTCCTTGGACTGGGTTCCTTCTGGGGCTGAGTCGGTGGCATGCAACCTTCCATGATTAGGAGGATGAGAAGAAAGGCCATGAAGTGTGAATCAGTTGGTTTGGTTGTAATTTCTTGCCAAGGCATGTGATGTGTGGCTGGGAGACCGTCCTTTTAGTTTGGGAGCTTGGTGGTGATTTGTTGGAGCAGGAGGTTGAAAGGATAATGGGTCAAGATTCGGAGATGAGAGGCTAGAAGGATTTCTGAAGTGGGGGAAAAGGGGTAATATATAAGAGGTACTATATACAATTTGGGCATGGCTTGTTTACAATTTAGGGTTGGCAATCAGAGAGGAGTTCACTGTCTACCAACTCACATAAAGACAGACATTAGTGTTCTATTCTAAGGTTGACCCTCATAGGCTGGGTCTGAGCTCTTAAGATATTATTGAGTTGGGTCCAGAGAGATAGCATGGAGGTAAGGTGTTTGCCTTGCATGCAGAAGGTCAGTGGTTCGAATCCTGGCATCCCATATGGTCCCCTGAGCCTGCCAGGGGAGATTTCTGAGCGTAGAGCCAGGAGTAACCCCTGAGCGCTGCTGGGTGTCACCCAAAAATTAAAAACTTAAAAAAGCATATGATTGAGTTAAGAAAAGATAAGTAATTGGTTAAGATTAATTGGTTAAATTGGCTAAATGGCTTAGGAGAGAAAGGAGGGGAAATCAAAAGATAAGAGAGAGGAGAAAAGAATAATTGAATATAGAGCAATAGATAGAATGGATGAAGAAGAGTAAAGGACAGGGAGAAAAAGAAGTAGAGGAAAGAAGAGAGAAAAATGAAACCTACTTGGTCATAGTGTATAATTTTTTGATGTATTGTTGGATTTGGTTTTTTAAGATTTTGTTGAGGATTTTCGCATTTATGTTCATTAGTAAGATTGGTCTGTAGTTTTCCTTCTTGGCAGTGTCTTTGCCATATTTGGGAATGAGTGTGATAATCACCTCATAGAAGGAGTTATTAGGGATTCCTGTCTTTTCAATATTTTGGAAGAGCCTGAAGATCAGTGATTGTAATTCTTCTCAAAATGTTTGATAAAATTCACCTGTAAAACCATCTGAACCTGGACTTTTGTTCTCGGGGAGTTTCTTAATTACTGTTTCAATTTCCTCAGATGTGATTGGACTATTTAGGCTTTCTACCTCCTCATTGTTCAATCTTGGAAGCTGATATTTTTCCAGGAATCTGTCCGTTTCTTCCAGGTTCCTACTCGCATTGAGTACAGTTGTTCATAGTATGCCCTCATGATTTCTTAAGTTTCTTGGGGTTGTGTTGTAATCTCTCCCCTTTCATTTGTGATCCTATTTACTTGGGTGTTTCCCCTTTTTTGTATGAGTCTTGCCAGCAGTTTGTCTATCTTGTTTATTCTTTCGAAAAACCAACTCTTGATCTCATTGATTTTTTTGTATTGTTTTCTTTGTTTCTATGTTGTTTATTTCTGCCCTGGTTTTTATTATTTCTTTTCTTCTGGCTTGTTTGGGTTTCTTTGTTGTTGTTTTTCCAGCTCCTTAAGATGTCCTTGTAAACTGTTGATTTTGTCCTTTTCCTCCCTCCTGATGTAGGCCTGTATTGCTATGAGTTTCCCCCTAATTACTGCTTTTGTTGTGTCTCACAGATTTCGACAATTTGTCTCTTCATTATCATTCATCTCAAGGAAACTTTTTATTTCTTCCTTGATTTCCTCTTTGATCCAGCTGTTGTTGAATAGCATGTTGTTTAATCTTCAGATGTTGGATTTTCTCCACAGTTTCTTTTTCCAATTCATCTTGATCTTTGTTGCATAATGGCCTGATGGGGTGTTTCTAATAATCCTTATGTTTGTAACTTTGATTTATATCCTAAGGATATAGATTTATATCCTAAGGCATGGTCTATTCTAGAGAAGGTTCCATGTACACTTGAGAAGAATGCATATTCTACTTTCCTGGGTTGGAGAGCTCTGTATAGGTCTGTTAAGCCCATTTCCTCTAATCTCTCATTTATGGCTCTTATGTCTTTGCTATTTTTTCTGCCTGGTGATCTGTCTAGTAGTGATAGTAGAGTATTGAAATCTCCTACAACTATTACATTTCCTTCCATATGTTTCTTTAGATTTGTGAGCAAATGATTTATATATTTTGCTGGCTCTACAGTCAGGGCATGAATATTATCAGGGTTAGTACTTCTTGATCTAATGTTCCCCCAATCAGTAAGTAGTGACCGTCTTGGTCTCTAAGCACTTTCTTGAGGTTGAATGCAATTGTTTTTTTGTTTTTTTTGTTTTCCATTGGCTTGAATAATCTATTTTCTTTTTTTAATTCTAAGCCTGTGCCTGTCCTGTTTTTTTAGGTGTATTTCTTGGAGGCAGCAGATGTCTGGTTTTTGTTTTCTGATCCATCCCTCTAATCTGTATCTTTTAATAGGGGAATTTAGCTCATTGATATTTAAGGTGATTATCTCCAGAGAAGGTAGTTGTACAGTTGTATTGAGTAGAGTGGTTTTTGTTAAAATTGGGGTGTAGAATATCTTTGAGAAATTTATTTAGAGATGATTTGGTTAGTGCAAATAGTATGAGTTCCTTTTTGTCTAATAATGTTTTTAGTTCTCCTTCCCATATAAATGAGAGTTTTGCTGGGTAGTGTACCCTAGGTTGGAAGTTTCTTTCATTCGGAAGTTTAAATATGTCATTCCACTGTCTTCTTGTTTGAATTGTTTCAAATGGGAGGTCTGGTTTCATTCTTATGTCTCTTCCTTTGTAGTTGAGGGTTTTTCTTTCCCTTATTGCTTTAAAGAATTCATCTTTCTCTTCGTATTTTTGCTAATTGGATTACCATATATCTTGGTCTTTGTCACTGTTGTTTTGTAGTTTTTCCTTGAGTTCCTCTACGAGTTCTTCTAGCTATGTAATTCTACTATTATGGCTTGCTAACATGTTTATATTTACCCTAATTCCAATTGTATGAATTATTTCATCTGTAAAAGTTCTTCTTTTAGTTGGTTGAATTGTTCATCTATATATTTCTTAATCTTGAAGGCTAATGATTCCTTGATTTTCCTTAAGCATTCATTAATGCTTATAGGTCCTCATCTATTGGGCTCATGTGTTTTGTTGGACATGGAAACTTGGTATGATTTCTCTCCATTTTCCCAACTGCTAGTGTCTTTCTCTAGTTTACCCATATTTCTTTGCATCAGGTGGTTTTGACTGTTGAGATTTCTGGTTGTTTAATAAAGTGGACTGCTGTACTGATGTATTAGAGGTGCTTGAAGGTATATTCGATTTAGAGTTTATTTATTCTTAGCCAGATGGCTTGTCTAGGTATGATTGGGAGATTACAAGATGCTTCAGTGTTTTCCTGTCTTGTTTTATGGTCTGGGATTATCTGAGGAAATTGAGTGTTAGGTCTGAGATGACTGAACCTATGTGTTGCAAGTTAGTCCGTCTCGTGCATTTGCACAGATTATGGCCCTGAGGAGAGGGGGCTGGCTACCACAACCCTGTCCAAAAGCCCCAGGCCAACGTGCTTGAGATTACTGGTGTGGCAGAGGTGGCTGGGAGGTCTCAAACCTACCTAAAGATAGAGCACCCAGGTGTCCACACTTACCAGCTGGCGGAGAGTGTCCTGTTGGAGGGCAAGAGCAGTTTCAAACCAGCCTAAAGTTCTGGGTGCCCAGGTTCGCATGCTTACCATGCCGGCAGGGAGGGGGTGCTTCAGGGGATTGGAGGTCGGCCTCAAACCTGCCAAAGGTCCGGGAGCCTAAGTCTGTGTGTTTACTGGGCCAGCAAAAAGGGTTCCCAGGGGAGAGGGGCGTTTCCAAACTGGGGGGTCAGGACTCCCAGGTCCACGCACTCACGTGGGCTGGCAAAAGGGACCCCAAGGGAAAGGGATGTTCCCATACCAGCAGAAGGTTGGATGCCCAGGTGCGCTTCTATTTAGCTCATATTTTTTTTAAAAAATATATTAATGGTTGTGAGACATAAATACCTCTGATTTGCTACTTTTAAATCTAACATTATTCATTTATTTGTGAGACAAAATCTCAAACTCAGGGTCTCACACATGGAAGGAAAGTGCTCGTCCACTATATGAATGTATCTGCTTTGTTTTATTTTGAGTTTTTGTTTTCCAGTGAAATAACCCAGGCAAGTGCTTTGCCTCTGACCCATTTTCTGGCTCAGAACCATTTTATATTACAACACACTAGTGAAGTCAGCTATTTCCTTAAAAATTATTTTTCGGGGCCGGCATGGTGGTGCTAGAGGTAAGGTGTCTGCCTTGCAAGCGCTAGCGTAGGATGAACAGCGGTTCAATCCCGCAGCGTCCCATATGGTCCCCCAAGCTAGGAGCGACTTCTGAGCGCATAGCCAGTGTAACCCCTGAGCATCACTGGGTGTGGCCCAAAAATAAAAAAAATTTTTTTTTTATTGAGTAATATAGGGTATATTGTTAGAAAGTTTCAGCAAATTATTGGAAAAACATTTAAAATTGCTACTCAGGAGGCCAGAGTGAGTGAGTTGAAGGAGTTGAGACATTTGCGTTGCATGCAGCCAATCCCCAGCTGGACCCTGTGCAGCTCTAGGAAGAAGGCCCTGAGAACAGAGCCAGGAGTCAGCCCTAAGCATTGCTGGGGTAGGTCCCACAAATAAATCAATAAATAAATTTAATAGCAATGCCCACGTAGGGGCCTGGGAGATAGCTCAAATGGTCCTCAATATGCCTGACATGCACAAGACCCTGAGTTTGATACTGGTACCACATCCTTCTAATGCACCTCAGATCCCCAACATTTTGTTACTGGGAATGGCTCCCACCTTTCTTCCTCCTATGGCTGGTCCATGGTATAAAACATGCTTCCTGGTGACTCTGCATCTTTCATTAATATTGAGAAGACAGTAGCCTTTGGATAGGATTCAACTGAAGCAGCAGCAACCTAGCTTGTAGTCAGAATTATGCTTTGTTTTTCACATAGACTTTTCAGTTTGTTAACAGGAAAGCAGCCTAGGGGCTTGAAGTGCTTTCACTAAACCTAGGAAGAATTTTTCTTCTCACATGTATCAACATGCCACCCAAAATAGGAAGAGAATTCCATGGTGAATAGTGATTTTAAAAGAGTAAACGTTAGTGGTCAAGGAAGTTTTCCTGTAACTTCTTCAAAGATTTACATAGTTGATGACTCTCTGTGGCCACAAGGTTTCTCCTGGATGAGGAAAGAAGCCTTTGAACTCAAAGTATAGTTTGGATCATTTTGTTTACCTTAATTTTTAGTTTGAGTCACTGAGATTTAAAGATTTATAATACTGTCAATGATAGTTTCATAAACAATTTTAACACCATATCCCCACCATAATGTCCATTTCTTTTTATCATTGTCTCATAGATTCCCCATACCCCTATTCCCTACATCATACTGCCATAGTAAACTCAGTTCCACAGACTAATTCTGGCCTTTTGTTAATCCTCTACTATGTTTCTTCATATCTCACATCTGAGAGATTATTCTATGTCTGTCCTTCTTCACTTAGCATGATACCTTCTAGTTCCATTCATGAAGCACTAAATTTCATCTCATCTTTTCTTGTAGCCAAGTAGTATTCATTGTATATATAGATATATATTAATATATTGTTATATCTTAATATATTTATAATTTATATACAATAATGTTATAACATATTATATATTGATACTTTAATATTACTGTATTAATATAATATATATCAATAGATATTAATAGATATCAACCACAGTTTTTTATCACAGTTTTTTTTACCTGTTCATGGATACTGGATCATTTCCAGATTTTACCTCTCCACAGACTGGAAGAAAATATTTACCAACCACTATTCTGATTAAGAGTAGTATCCAAACTATAGAAACCACTTGCAGATATTAACAAGAACTCCATCAAAATATGGAGAGACGAGAACAAAAACTTCCTCAAAGGAAGCCATACTGATGGTCAATAAGTGTAGGAAAAATGCGCGGTGGGCTTATCAGAGAAATATGAATCAAAACAGTGAGATGTCGGCCAGAGCGATAGCACAGCAGTAGGGTGTTTGCCTTACACACAGCTGATCCAAGAGAGAAAGTGGTTTGAATTCTGGTGTCCTTTATGGTCCCCTAAGCCAGGAGCGATTTCTGAGCACAGAGCCAGAAATAACCAGGAATAACCCCTGAGCATTACTCAGTGTAGTTCCCCCCCCCAAAAAAAAACCCACCCAAAACAGTGAGAGTGAGAGTCACCTCACTCTCTTGAGACTAACACTGACTAAAAATGATAAGATTGGCCTGTATTGGTGTGTATGTGGGGGAAAGGGGACCTTCAGTAACTATTGGGAATGTCAACTAGATGATTCCTTGTAGAACGCAACATGGGTATGGAATGGGATGAGGAACCTGCTTCTGCTTCAGCAGCTTCTCAGCTGGGATGAAATATATTCTGTTCTCCCACCAACTCATACTACTGACAGAGTTAAATGGGAGGAAACCCAGTTCTTGGACTATTTTTGCAAAGACCCTAGTGCATATGACTTTCTTAGGATGGTGTATTTATTTCTTTCAAAAGTCATCTCCTGAAACTATGTTTCCCTCAGTTCTTGCTTGGTTGAGAAGTCTCAGCCCTGCTGCTCTCTGGTCTTCCCCACCCCACCATTTTATTTTCTAGATCACAGAATCTCTTAACACAGCTCTCTGTCACTGGGAAAAGAACATCG
This sequence comes from Suncus etruscus, assembly GCF_024139225.1. Lineage (NCBI taxonomy): Eukaryota > Metazoa > Chordata > Mammalia > Eulipotyphla > Soricidae > Suncus > Suncus etruscus. The sequence continues at coordinate 24,292,627 of NC_064858.1, forward strand.
GTTGCTCATGGACTACTAGTGTATGAATATCTCTGCCATGTTTCTCTCTGTCAGACTCAATACTAATTCTAGCCCAAATAATGCCTTGCTTCTATCTTTAGTACTGTTAGCCATAAATAAAGTGGAAAGAAGTGGGCTTTTATTTAATTTTTTATTAATATTGCGGGTTTTTTTTTGGGGGGGGCATACCTTTTAGTGCTGTCTGTACTCAGGAAGCACTTCAGATGGGCTCGGGGGACTATATGGAATGCTAGGGATTGAACCCTGTTTGTAAGGCAAGCACTCTAGCTACTGTACTACCTCTCTGATTTCAAATGTATTTTTAATAAGTAAATTCTTTAATTGAATCATCATGAAATACACAGTTACAAACTCGTTCATGATTGAGTTTCAGCCATACAATGTACAGCACCCTTCACAAGTGCACATTTCCTGTCACCAATGTCCCCAGTTTCCTTCCAACCCTCCCCCTGCCTTCCTCTGTGACAGACATTCTTCCTTTTTTTTCTTTTAGATGCTGTGGTTTGCAGTATTGTTACTGAAGGGCTATCAAACATATCAAAAGTGAATTTTTACAGAGATGAATTTACAGGGCCAGAGATATAGTATTGAGGATACAGTGCTATTCTTGCATATGGTTGAAATTGTTTTGATCCCCAGCACTGCAGTGAATCCCTTGAGCATCACTGAGTAGACCCTGAGCACTGCTGGGTGTGCCCCCCAAATAATTTATGTAAATATGAATTTATTTCTATCACCATATATAAGAAAAACCTCTTATTTTGCCTCAAACAATGTTATGACCATGTAAACGCAGGAAGATAGGTCACTCTTATACACTTTCTGAAGACAAGAAAGAACTGGAAGGTTCTGAGAGAAAATGGAACTCTCTTGTTCTTATAAGACACCCAGCAGTTGTGTAGGTGTGAGTTTCAGCAGAGGCTAAAGGCATTTGCAGAGGTGGCCATCAAGACATTTACTATTTATTTTAAAGCTTTTTAAGGAAGAAGGAATGGGTTTAATTTGTGTCTCCAAAACCTAGCTTTCTAAAGATGGCGCCTTTCTAATGAAACAGTAAGTGAGCTGAGATGTCATGAAAAGGGGAGAATCTAGGCATGGGACTCAGTATCATGCAGGATTTTTAGTTCAGTCCACAATGATGCCTGAAAGCCAACTTCACATGTCTCATCTGGGTTGCCTCAGTTTCCCCAGATCCTTCAACTTTGTTCCAGTGAAAATACATCAAACAACCAGACGAATGGGAGATTCCAGTGTCTTCTGTTTATTTGTTTAAAATTTGTCCTTTACTAAGAAGTTAGAGCAAGTGAAAAGTTAGCCAAGACCTGTGTCCTTGCAACATTCTCAGTCTACTTTGCTGATGGTGCTTCGCTGTCAGAAAATTAATGTTTGCCATAGATGTTCCCTAAATCACCCCAGACTCCCACTCCTTTATAAGGTTGTGTTCTTCACCTAGGGTGGATCAGTCTTTTTTCTTTTCCTTTCAAACCCCTTATTAATCTCGGTGTGGAATTTAGGGGGAAAGTTGTGTTTTGCCAGTTGACACTATTTAATGTAAATGATTTATGATTATTCTTTATGTATACACAATAGCCACTTTATAAATTCAATGGTTCTAAGAGTAACATGATACGTAAATGTTATTGCTATAAATTCTGAAGTTGGCTACGGATTTTTGTCTCATGTAACCAGTTGCCTCATGAATGCTGACTCTTTCAGTCTGCTCTTTTCTGCTCAATATTATACATGGGGCTTAGGTAAGCTGAGGCCAGATCTACACAGAGGCTTTCAACGCAAAACAGGGCACCCTGGCCCCAGGCCAGCATGCTTCTGGCTTCCTTCCAGGGCTGAGGGCAGAGGAGAAGAGTGAGAGAGAAAATCGAAGTGGTATAGCAAAAATAGGCAGATCTAAATTATCATTATTATTCCCAAAAATGTCTAGAGCCAAGTGAGGTTGAAAAGGAGAATGTGTAGAGATATCCAGTGCAAAGCAGGAAAAAAAACCAATCCCACCCACTGGAGTTGGCTCTGTTTCATGCAGAAATCCAAGGTAGTAAGAGCAGAAAAGTCCTGTGGTTGATCCATGGTGCTAGATACACAATGCAGAATTTTTAGTGTGCTTCGGTAATAAGACCTCTTAGTGTCTACTAGTGAATCAGAGCATTTATTACATGTCTTCTGCATTTATCTTCATTTATTTTCACTATGATAACTCACTGTGATTTTCTTTCTGAGAACCTAAATAACTTTTATGTGTGTGGTCACTCTGAATAGATTGGCCATTTTAGATCCTGGGAAATATTATTATCCAAACCCATCTGTGTGCTGTTAGAGAATAGAAGTGTCCATACTACTGACTGCTGCATTAGTAGCCAGTTTTTCTATTATTGGGGGTGATTCATTCCAAGAATGTAGTGAGAAGACTCCTGTGTGGCTAGGTCTGCTGGGAAAGTGAAGGGATGTGTTGAGGGTATCAGTGACTGTGTGTCTCGTGACTTTTTTTTTTAAGACACCCTCATACCCCCATAGGTTTCTTTCTTCACGAAGCCAGCCCAGGGCAATGGTGCCAGTGGCTGAAAAGAAAGATGGGAAATTTTAAAACCTAGATGTTACTTTTATGCACAAATCTTCTCAGACAGTTTCCAAGTTGGGGTGGGGCAGAGAGAGAGGAGAAAGAGAGGGGGGGGGGAGGGAGTGAGGGATGGAACATACTTGGGGGTATTGAAACATTGTGGGATTTGTATCACAGAGACTATGCGAACATGCACTTTTATAACTTCTAGAATATGCTTTTCATCACCTTCCTCTCTGACTAATCTGGTCTATTCTTTGTGTGCACAGAGCCTTGTACTAGGCACTAGAGTCAAACTAGCTGATTTGCCTAGGTGCCTTTGCAGCCGCCCACTCCCACACTCCCCAGAGGATCTAAGGCACGAAGGTTCAATAGCAGCAACAGCATCAGTAAGTAGTCTTTCCCTGGGAGTACTTAGGGACGTCCCCTTGGTACCTGCATTTCCTGAAAGCACACCTCGAATTCCCTGGTCATCGCTGGGATGTCTGCACTAAGCTGTGGGTCCTTGCCAAAGGAAAAAGCCACATGATCCCCAGTGCTGCTGTCTATTCAAGCATGTGGGTAAGTCTGGCTGAAAATCTAAGCAGCAGTGCTACCTGAATGCATTCTGTGGAGAGGCAAGTACTCACGGCGGCTTTTCCCTCAGAGACAGGTGCATGGTAATGCTCGCTTCAAGTTTCTGCTTTCCTTAAAGAAAATTACATTGCAAAAAGGAAACTTCCTGGTCTCAGTGGACTCATCTCTGCATGCAATTCCTGTTATGCCACTGCTGGTGGCAGAACCTGGACATCACTGTCACTTTCCAAAGGTTTGCTTTGGGCTGTTGAGTGGTGTTTGCAGGACACACTCTGAGGACAGGACCTGAGTTAAAACTAGTGGATCTTGCCAAGGAGAAACTATTTTTACACCTGATTTACAACCAGGAAATAGAAAAGGCTGTGGGGTAACTGCTGTGGTACCAATGCTGGGATAAAGGGGACTGGGTTGGGGGAGTGAGTTCCAACCAGGCCATGTCATTGGGCTGATGCAGCATTTCTTGGTTGTGGAGCTGGTGGTGTTGGGAAGTTAGTTGTCTGAAAGGAAAGGGGTGACACCAGAGTGGCATATATGGGACTCCATGCATTCAGTGGTTCTTGTCTCTTTCAAGTCCTTTGTGCCCAGTGACAAGTCTTTGTCTAAGATGATCTTTCTAGTGGTCTCCAGCCAGAAGGGCAGGTGTAAGGATCTGGCTGGGACCTATTGCCCCATGTGTCCATACAAGCAGCTGTGTCCTGTGTCTGGAGATCTTCCAACCATGCCCAACTGATCTGGGACTTCTAGAGCCATCCCACCCCCATCATGCATAAGAACTGGGTTCTGAATCTAGCAGTGTGTTCTGTCACTAACACTGTGTCACTAAGGCTTTATAAACAGATGAACAGTGACCAGCAGTTAAAAGTTTTGGATTATGCCAGATGCTGTTACTAGTGATGGGACCACTTTCCTTGTGTGCTACTCAGAGGGACACGTGTTCAGTTTTTAGAAAAGCTGCTTCAAATGGAACCGAACCAAAACTGCATCAACAAAACCTCTTTGTACCGTGATCTCTTTGGTTTTCAGAACAACAGTAGCCACTGATTTCTGAGCTCCAGATATGCGAAATGAAACACTCGCACAAAAAACCTGGGAGGCTGCGTGGTCAGAACATTTGTTTACACTGCGATAGAATTAACTTTCTCAGGCCCGGCACTTTTCTCTATCTATTTGCCTTGCTAATATGCCATTCTGAGGTCAGTTTAGCTACCCTGGGCCCCTATTTATTATGCTACTTCTTGACTTTTTTTCCCAAGCACATCTTTGAAGTTTGCACACAGAATTTCTTTGCTAATAAAATAAAATATGTAAACTGTTCCCTAAAGGAAGACGGTGCTGATGATGGAATTTCAACTTAACTGGACAACTGAATACCAGGGTGTGTTGAGTTCTGTGACATCTTGAAATTCGGTCTTTTACAGACTTTTTTCTCAGCCAGAAATGTATGTGCTAATTCTATTTATATAAGGAAATAGTGACATCCTGTGTGTAGTGAGACTAATTGCCTCTGTAATTAACCTATTTGAGAAGGAAGTTACAGACAAATAAAATGTCATAGAGAACTGAAGGAGGCAAAATTTTTTTTTTTAATTTTTTATTGAGACCATTGTGAATTACAAGTCTTTCACAGTTGTATTTCAGGTACATAGTGACAGTGAGTTAGGACCACAGTGTTGACCTACCTCCACCAGTTTCCAGTAGGCATCCCATACCCTTTGCCTCTTGGTCTACTTATGTAAAAGGCCCATTTGGTGTTTAGCTTGTTGTAGTTTGGGTCTCTTGATTCTATTGTCATTGACTTTGGCTTGGGTATTTAGATCTTACCTTATTTTTTTGAAAGAGGCAATTTTGTCTTTAAAAAAAATCTCTTACTGGGGCCGGAGAGATAGCATGGAGGTAAGGCGTTTGCCTTTCATGCAGGAGGTCATCGGTTTGAATACCGGCGTCCCATATGGTCCCTCGTGCCTGCCAGGAGCAATTTCTGAGCGTTGAGCCAGGAATAACCCCTGAGCACTGGAGTTGTGACCCAAAAACCACACACACAAAAAAAACCTCTTACTTTACCAAAGGGTGAGAATGCAGCAACAATATTCGGCATCAATTCCTTGGTTTCTGAGCATCTGTCCTCCCTCCCTTTTTCCCTTACATTCTCCTCCTTCCTTTCTTGTCTCTATAAAGTTTCTCTGGCCTTCATACCTTTTTCTACCTCGCCATTTTTACTATATCCTAAGCTAAACAGTTAGTATTTTAATTAGCAAATATTCTACCTTAAAATTAAACTTGAGAGAAGATGTGAGTATGCTCTGAAGGACAGTCTTTGTTTCAGTTCCAGTGGAGACCATTGATTGTTCAGCCAGAAAGGACTTATGCATAGAAGCATGTGGGTGTCTTAGAGGCTGGAGCAAAGTCTTAGCTTGCTCTCTATCAGTGGGTAAAAGGATATGCTGTGGAGAGAGTCAGTACTGGATCCCAGAACCGACAGGACCTATTGGAAGTCAACAGAAGAAGGCATGACTAAGAAGGCTGACATTTCTCATCTCTCACTCTACTTGTGTGGCTCAGGAGATACCATGAAGAGCAATACTTTCTTCTTCACACATGTCCAAAAGCTCCCGAGAGAGGAGGGCTGAAAGGTCCAGCTCATGACATGAAGCTCCCCACAAAGAGTGATGAGTACAGTTAGAGAAATAACTACATTGAGAACTATCATAACAATGTGAATGGATGAGGAAAGTAGAAAGCCTGTCTAGAGTACAGGTGTGTGTGTGTGGAGGGGGGAGGTGGCAGAAGGGAAATTTGGGACATTGATGATGAGAATGTTGCACTGGTGAAGGGGGGTGGTGTTCTTTACATGACTGAAACCCAACTACAATCATATTTGTAATCAAGGTATTTAAATAAAGATAATAATTTAAAAAAAGAAAACAGAGCAAGGTGGAAGCCCTGGGCACAGCTAGGCATAGCCAAATGCCAAAAAAAAAAAAGCTCCCCTGTTCCCTATTTTGAGGGGTGAAATGTTGTCAAGTTTGTGGCATGAGGAGATTGGGTAAAACAAGAGTGAGAGACCTTATGGTAAAAATTTGTCCTGCATATGAAGAGGCACTGACTGAAGCTGAGTAGCAGGCCACAAGGAGATCTCAGGGCACTTCCCCAAACCCCTTGTGCTCACCTCCAACCCAGATAGTCCAGTGGTTTTTGCTTCATGGTGTCGAAGGCTTCTTTTTGTAGTGTTCATGCTGCTGTGTGAGTGCTGGGTCTATCTATTGTGCGTTCTACTGATGTGCATGGAAACGCCTCCCAAGATCATGCTCTGTCACATGGTCTTCCTTATAAAGCTTAAAAGAAATTAGGCCAAGGTAAATCCCATCACTTCATTCTCTAACAACTACTCTGTGTGTAAGAGAAATGGGTTGAAGTTTCACGCCCTGGTAGACTTGGATCCCTCTCTTTGACAGAAAATCTTTTCCTGCCTCATATTATTTATTTGTGCAGTAGAGTTCTAAAACATCAGTTTGGAGTCAGAGTTATAGTACAGTGGGTAGGGGACTTGTCTGACATGAGGCTAACCTGGGTTCAATGTCTGGCATCCTATATGTTTCCTGAACCCACCAGGAATGATTCCTTAATGCAGTCAGGGTAGCTCTCTGAGCATTACTGGGTGTGGCCCAAAGCCAACTACCCAAACAAACAAAAAAAAATTACTGCTTTTGTGAGGTAATTTTACAACTTCAGTAAGGAAACATAATATTTTTCTAATAGGCCTACTGCCTATAAAATGATTCATAACTATATTATCAGATAGCAAGTTCTGAGTAGAGTGATCTGGAAACCAAAGAATTCATTGTAAGAGAATCTGAAGTCATGTCATTTAGCTCATTTCCCAATGCTTTTGCTTACTGACCTTGTATGCACAGTTTTCTCACCTTTCCTGATATAATCTCTCTTCCATGTTCCATGACTGCGAGTATCACCAACCTGGAGATAGGAGTGAGTACATTATTTTTCTGTCTGAGAAGTTTGAAAAGTTTCATCTTTGGGAAAGAAACGAAGCAGGAAAGGGGAGCACATCTTTGTAGATATTTGGCTTCAGTACTGCCTCTAACACACTGCAATCTCTGAGGGTGTTCTGATTGCAGAGGAAGATTCTTCAAGTAAAAGAAAAACCTTGCACCAGAGCATAGGCTCCCAGGATTTTTGTGCATTGTCAAGGTGTCTAGCAATTTCACATGTCTGCCTTCTGCTTCTTTGACAGTATCCAAACAGGGCTCTGTGTATATTAGGTCTTTAAGAAGTAATCTGCTGGAGACTCCAGTCATTACCTCCTATTTTCATGAGACACATGACCCTTTAATTCAACCAATATATTCAGAGTATATACCACCTGACACTTTACCCACTCTACACACCTTCGTGATGTCAGTTTTGAAGATCCCACCATGAACCAAGAAGACAAGGCCCAGGGCCTTGCAGCTTGGATGGCCTGAAAAAGAAAATCCGTCTCACTCAATAAGTTACTTCCCTTCTTGAGAGTCACAGAGAGGCCACACTGTGCATGGTGTGACATTGGAAATGCTGAAGAATTTCTTTGTCCTTTTTTTACCCAGAGCTTTTGTCCTATTAGCTGCACTGACAAGAGGCCAAGTTTGGATTATTGAATCTCTTCTGGGTGGTGACTTCTCAGAGGGCAGGAAGCCTCCAATCCAGAGTTTCTTTAGCATCTTCCCAAGAATATCTGCATGTAGATGTGGGTTGCAGGCACTGACCTTTCTGGGTTGAAGGATGCAGAAGACAGTGGTCTCATGTGACTCTCCATTGCCTTTTCTTGCTTCTAATTCCTAAGTATTCCACACTGAGACTTCTTCTGGCAAATGGTATTCACAGGAGGTAAAACACCAATTAAATTTCCCCTGTCCTCAAATCATTCTTGCTTCTGCCCTTTCTTTCCTCACTGCCCTCTCAAAAGTTAACCCATTACAATGGCCCCTGGAAGAAGTTTACTATTTGTGAGATTTTCAAGGTTTTTTTAATGCAGAGAGGTCTGATTCTGATTATAATGGAAATACCTCCTTTTTGGGACCTGGGATATTTGGGGGGGATGTCATGAGCAATCCTATACTCCCCCTGCTTTATGTCTGAATCTCTGAAGAGACTCAGTGCTCAGAGTTGTTTGTATCTAATTTTTTAAAAAAAAATCAAAGTTCTTCACAGGCTATGAAATAGAACTGCTGTCCAGGGCATTAATACATCTTTATCATTTCTCAAATCAAAAATCCTAGAAACTCTTAAAAATAAAGCTGAAATCTGAGATTATATATATATATATATATATATAAACATACATATATGTATATGTGTATATATAACATATATATAGTTAGTTGGTTTTGGTCCACACTAGTGCTGCTCAGCGTGTATTCTTGGCTCTACATTTAGGGATCACTACAGAATCTTCTCAGGGAACATATTGTATGCTAGGGATCAAATCTGGGTTAGCTGTGTACAAGACAAGTGCCTGCTACCCTGTGCTGTCTCTCCAACCCCTAAAACTGATTGTTTCAAGAAGCCAGTAAACCATAAACTCCTCTACAGATATCTAACTCAGCACCTACAAAGATGAAGATGAAGGTAGGATTGGGGCAGGAAGAAGGCAGCCATCAAATGCACTTCTGGAAGTTTCTGTGCCATGCGCCAGTTGAGAGACAGAAGCTGGCAGTGCTGGCGCGCTCGTGTAATTTAGTGAGCTGACAGGAGGAGTGAAGGATCTCCTCAATATCTGTGTTTGGCAGAAGAGATGAATGCATACATCAGGAAACAATGTTTAAGTGTTTTATTTCCTTATTTCAGCCTGTCAAGCTGTCAGTATAGTTAATGGCCACCAAGAGAGAAAAGGAGAGAGAAGGAGAGGGAGAGGGAGGAGGAGGCTCAGAGAGAAACAAAGGTGCCCTGGAAGCAGCAAAGGAAAGAAGCCAGGAGAGCATTTGTATATCTCCAATGAGACACCAGTCACAGGCCTGCAAAGTCTCTCCAAAGCCATGGAGCTAGTGGTCTGCCTACTTCCCACAGCCCTGCATAGTGTCCCTCTGTCCTTCCAATGCACCACAGTTGGACCTTTGCAGGTCCTTTTGTCAAGAATGAAATTTAATACCATCATTGAAAGGGTTAATTTAGAGTATACAAGTAGTATTAAATTTTGCCCAGTTTATTAAACTTATTTTCTTGTATAATTCATAAACTTTGGCATGAATGCTGTTTGTCCCTAAAAGTTAATTATTGGAACATACATAAAATACCACCCCCCTTTGGCTCCTTTGGAATATTCTCTAGATCTGAAAGAAAAATTAGTGCTGAATTTTGATCTATTAGATCTTTTTCTAAAGCAATCATTTGAAGCAAAGTGGGTACATTAGGTCTTTACTCTTGGGTGTGCAAAAGCAGTTTTAAGTGTCTAAAGGAAACCTAGTACAGTCAAGGAATTTTTAAGTTTGTAAAAGCAAAGTCTGTATTGTTAAAGCTCTGTCTTAGAATTTCGTTTTGTTTTCTCTCATAGAAATGGAAAAGCCATCACTCATACATCTATGTCACACTGAATTTTCTATCTTTGAATTCACTGCAGCTGAGCAATTTTTGAAATGTGTACTTTTAGTTGTGTTATATACTGAAAACATTTATTGAGAAAAAAAACTTTAAAAAAATCAACTTAACATCTTATAGAATGGCCTAAAGATGTTGATCAAATACTTTGGGTTCTGAAACTTGCAGACTTTCCGATCACTTGGAATGCATTTAAAAATACAGAGCATTGAGTTCCCAACCCAGGCTTGAGGTTCCTGTAAGATATATTCCCAGTAAGGAATGTCAGCCAGATTGAGAACCTACCCATGTAAGAGATATTTGCTCTGAATATTGGTGGAGAGTATTCTGGTGGATTTGTAACATCACAGTCCACTCTGAGTAAACTAAAACAGAACACAAGCTTTTGCAGAGCCATCCTATGATCTTTTTCAGCTCTAAAAACTGGATTGCATTAATTTCATTGAGGTTCTTTTAAAAATATTTTATGTAAACGCTTTCTTTATATATGTATATAGCACACATGCCTTTTCTTATTCATTTTCACTCAGTTGTTGTTTTGGGTGAGGGGGTGGGGAAGTTTGGGTTACACCCTGCTGTGCTCATGGTCTATTCCTGGCTTTTTGCTCAGGAATGACCCCTAGTGGTGCCCAAGGGTCTGTATGCTATAAAGGGCATGGAACTAGGGTTCCAGCAGAAGTGACCAAGAGCCTCCTCTATTATCTTGCTGCCCTTCATTCTTATTTTAATTACAATAAGTAAGCAAACAAACAAACAAACAATAAAAACTCTCCCCTTCCTTTTGCTCTTAGATGTGAGAGGTCTTGATTAGATCTCTCCTTTCATGGTGTCAATCATGTAAGTTTTATTAGAAAAATGACAATGTGTAACCCAGACTTGGTTACTCAGTGTCCATCTTCATATATAATAACATAACCTCACCACACAATGACTGCCCTCCTTCCTAGCCTAAGTTGATTTCACTCCAAAAATATTGTTTCTCCATGCATTTCCTTTCCACTCTGCTACCAAAATTCCCAGGCCAGTGTGATTCCTTTCCTAGATTTTGACATGATCTTTCAATAAAGTCTTCCTCTACCATTCTTTCTCCCCAGATATCCTATCAAACATATAGATATGATCTGAGGCCTTACTTCTTACAGATCCATCAGTGTCTTTGCATTGTGTTTGGTATAAAGATGCCAATGGTCATTGAAGTCTTCAGGTCTCTCCTCCATCATGCCCTCACTCTTTGCTCTCTGCCCACTCTATTTTTCAGTTCTGACCATGGAACACCTCCTATCCTCCTTGGGAACATTTAGTTTACTTTTCCTTCAGAGTGAATGCATACATGGTCTTACAGAAACCTCAGCATTCTCTGTTTCAGCCCATCTCTTTGCTCTTTGAGGAGTACAATGGAGTAAAAAAAAAACCAATGGCCTTGCTTCTTGTGTAGCACACTACTAGAAAGAAATCCAGTCGGAGAGGCCCCTTTAAGTGTCCCTTCATGTGAAACAAAAAGTACAGTTTCCTGAACTCTTCCCTTTGTGTCACTGTTATATCCAACGGGTGCAAAGCTCAAGTCAGACTTGGCAATTCACTGTCAGATGCACTCTTTCTAAGGGCGCAGGCTGTTCCAAAGGATGTCAACTTTCACAGAGGGAAAAGAGTTAAGATAATATATGAAGTTGATCTGCTCTCAGAGAATATGATATTTTACCACGAAACATCTTGGAATCTCTTTCAGGCATTCGTGCACCCTCTCCCTCACTCTTTTGTGCCATTTACTTGTGAACAGGCAAGACACCTGTTAGATATCACTCTGGGCAAAGCATGTGTAGGCTTCTCCCCTGGTTTATCTTTCAGAGACCATCTCTGGGCTATGCACCCAAGGTCAAAAAGTAGTCAAGGGGCAGCTTGAGGACAAAGGCCATGGACAAGGATCACTTCCTCTCTCCTCTGGTCCCAAGGACAGATGTACCTGGTGGGTGGTGCATTAGGAAAAAAGGGGTGTCCACAGAAGAGTTCAGTGGGTCCAGTCTTCAGAATATGGCTCCATAGCCCAGACAAGCTATTATTTGACTAGGACAAGCATAAAAGAAGACAAAAATCAATAATTATCTGAACACGGTGTCTTTACAAAAAGAAAAAGCCAATCAGAAAAACTAAAATGAAAAATATAGGGTCTTGATTTGTACAGCAAAACTCTTATCTCATGAAGTCCCATTGCATGGATTTATAATGCATTGGATCTACTCCTGGATGTACTGGTATTAGTCTATCCTTAGGAAATTAAAAGTTGGTCTTGTTTCTATTTTTTTCCATCAAGAAGATATATATATATATATATATATATATATGTGTGTGTGTGTATATACACATATCTGTATATATATGTACATATATAATTTCCCCTAAATTATAAGTGGAGAGGTAGAAAGAAGTTTGATATATAGGTCAAGGGAAGTTATTATTACCATTATTGAGAGGAAGAATGAATAAGTATTTGGTCTTTTTTGTTGTCATTCAGGTCTCTTAGTGATATATAGAGGAAACCCAGAAGGCTCAAACGTTGGCATACCTTGCAGTAGATGATCCTACAATTTCATGTAACAGAAAGCCATTTCCTTTTAAGCTTGAGCCTTCTCTTTCACAGAACCTTCAGATTACTTTTCTCCAACATCGAAAGGACCATAATTTTAATGTAACTATTATAATCATGCCATTAATGACCTGGATCAGTGAAAATAACCATGGTAACAGGTGAGAAATCAAAGATGGTTAATTTAATTGCTGCTGAAAGAATATAAGTGCAAATAATCTATAATTCTTTACTTCCAATATGTACATGCTATTTTTCTTGCTGCATGAATTACCCAGTAGTTAGACAGAAATTATCTAGCTGTTGCTTTGCAGCTCCTCATTGCATCTGTAGAATGGTTTTCACTCTAATAACTAATCATCATAATTTTTTACCTCAGTAGTTTTGGCTGCTGTGAATTGGGTAGCATGTTCATTCAGTTAACATTAGCAATTTTTAATAACAATAAAATGATACTTTAAATAGAGCAAAGAGAAATTAAGTGGATCTTTTGAACATAGTAACATAAAGACTGTTCTAGTTAATGCCTCTCTGTGTACTTAATGATCAGGAGCAAATTTCTGGCCAGAGATTTCAAACTTCCTTTCAATTTCTGAGATCTATTCCTAAAAGTTATTAGAATATTATTACAGATATTTGGGAAGTAAGGGGGAAAGTTGCTCCTCAAAAGTGAGCAAGAAGCGGTAGAATACTCACGATAGGGATGTATTTTTTCATTTTTTTAAATTTTGAGGCCACACCAATCAGCTCAGGGCTTACTTCTGGCTCTGTTCTCAGGGGTCATTCCTGGTTGGGCTCTGGGAAACCATCTCTGTAGTACTTATCTTATCTTATCTGTAGTACTTATCCAACCCTGAGGGACAGATTTAAAATCAACTATTATGTTGTGTGTTTATGATGTAGCAAATACTTTGCTAAATTGGGGATACGATGGTGAACAAAATGACAAAAATACAGAGAATGAGTCAGGAAATGACAATGCATGAACAAGTTTCTAGAGTTTTAAAATTCTTTTTTTGTGATTAGTTGCCAAATGTTTTCAATCTTTCTTTTTTCTTTCTTTTTTAATAGTAATTAATTCTAAGCACTGTGCTTATGAAATTGTTCATACTTGAGCTTCAGCCATAGACTGCACACTGCAGTGCACTTTTTCTGCCATCAATATCCCTGGCTTCATTTCCACCCAATACTTCACACTCTCTTTCCTTTTTTTTGACACTCTAAAAAATTTAATTAAATTTAACTATGTTAATGAAAGGGTACAATGTATGACACTTTATCACCATTTAGTGCTCAGTTCTTTTTTTTTTGTTTTGTTTTTTGTTTTTTGTTTTTTGGGCCACACCCGGCAATGCTCAGGTGTTACTCCTGGCTGTCTGCTCAGAAATAGCTCCTGGCAGGCACGGGGGACCATATGCAACACCGGGATTCGAACCAACTACCATTGGTCCTGGATCGGCTGCTTGCAAGGCAAACGCCGCTGTGCTATCTCTCCGGGCCCTTAGTGCTCAATTCTTGTCCAGAGTGATCAGTTCTAACTATCATTGTCATATAAGACTATTCTCTACTCTAACTGCACTCACTGCTCTCTGTGGCTTTCTACCATAGACTGGGCCTTCTGGCCCTAATCTCTATTTTCCCTTGATATTATTATCATTTATTTTTCTTGTACCCCAAAATGAGTGAAATCATTTTATGTCTATCCCTCTCCCTCTGACTCATTTTACTCAACATAATACTCCATAACCTATTTATGTACAGATGCTCCTCGCTTAACCACCTACCTGTTTAGCGACTGCTCACACTTACTACCATCTCTTCACCATTATTTTATTTTATTTTAAATATCCTTTTTCTATCTTGGACACTCTGTGTGCAAGTACAGTATAGTGTTTTTTTGGTGCTTTCATGTACCTACTTTACTAACTTTCTGTTCTGTAATACATTGCAGTACTGTGTGTAAAGTACACAACCTATGCAAGTTAAAACAAGAGTACGTTTTCAGTATATACAGTACATGCAGTTCCTCACTTAACGACCAATTTGCTTAATGACCAAGTCTTTGAAACAGAACTTGGTTTTTAAGTTCCTCTGTATAAGCAAATTTCATGACTTAATTTTTACTAATAGTTATGTAGTAGTTTCTTTAGCCACATATCTGCTTTCTGGGTCTTGGGTTGTTTCCAGATTCTGGCTGTTGTAAATGGTGCTGCAATGAGCATAGAAAGAGGGCTTTCCTGCATGGTGTTTTTGGGTCCCTCAGGTATATCCCTAGGAGTGGTATTGCTGGATCATTTGGAGCTCAATTTCTAGTTTTTTGTTTAGCCCATCTTCTATGAAAGATATAAAAATTATTTATATTATATAGCTATGGGCATCAATAGTTTAATTTAAAATAATATCTAACAATTTTAATGTTCCCTGTGTTCCAGTTATTAGTGTATTAGTATACAAACATTCCAAATCCTCACCCCCAAATTAATTATT